>NC_143488.1:73961762-74282317 GCF_027475165.1 Benincasa hispida | reverse complement strand
TTCAAATTCTCTCATCACATCGTCCTAAGATTTAGTCCGTTATGAGCTAGCAAAGGTATCTAATGAACCTATAAATCATGAGCACCAACGATTCGAGATTAACCAGCTAAATTCTTTAACCTAATTAACTAATATTCGTTAACTATCGAGACACTCCACTAAAGCCCAGTAGTTGCAATCTCCTCGTTGTAGATATATTTCTGTCCACTTGATTTAACCACGATTAGTAAGTTGATCATTAATAGATTTTTCATAATTACAACTAGGTCAAAATTACCGTTTTACCCCTATAATTATATCTTGCTCCTTAAGTCCATTTGATTCTCTAATGAACAATTAGTTTGTGGTCCAACCATCAAACCAAGTCCCTTTCAGGCCAATGAGAGAGCGGGACTCCTTGTTTGAGACCTAGAGTCAACACTTAAGAGAATAACCTATTTATTATCCCTAAAATTGGGTAGGAGCGGATTCCATCTTGTAGGACTATGTCCCCAGCTATCTACCCAGTCTTACCCTTAAAAATGGAGGCTTTTTAAGTCGGCGATGTTGAGTTACTCTCACCCATGTAAATTAAAGGATAATCCCAAATAAACAAGAGTTTGTAGTTAGATTAGGATTAAGATCGAGTTACGTAGGTCATCGAATTGAAATAATCAGTTTTATCGGTAAATGGCGTTATAAAGTAAAAGTGACTATTTCGTGATCCAATCTTATGCAAACTCATTGCATAGGATTTCCCCCCTCACATATCTACACATGAACTATTCAGGATCATATCATTTGTACCAAATACAAAGTGGATTGCATCTATAGTGTCCCCAGGTTAAGATACCCAATCTTATCCCTATACATAGACTACTTTGGTTATATACTCAAATTTGAACCACTTTTATGTCTTCATATAAAGTTTAAGTATTCATGTTATAGCCAGAGGTTCTTAGTTTATTGGATTTAGGGTAAAAATGGTGCAATTCACATATTCAATAATATTTTTACTAAATAATCTAAAAAAAAAACTTTAATGTCAAATATAATATGTTTAATATTTACAAGCCACGAGTTTTAGGACATACAACCTAACATACCAGCAGTGAGAGGCTACAACATCTCATCCCTGGACCAAAGATAGATATCGAACCAATTCTTTGCAAGGATGTTGAGTTTCCATTTGAAAGATGTCGTGCAGGTTGCATTGGCATTATACATAGAAGTGTTGGCGATGGAGAAAGACGAGAAAACCCAATTCTATTTAAAGACATTTGGGATCATTGATGACACTTAAATCTTTAGACATTATGACTGGTCCTCGATCATATTTAACGAACATTGGAAAGTTTGAAGAACATTTTGTGCGGGGAAAAGTAGACACACAATTTAATGAGACGATCAAATCTCAAACATGTCACATTTTATTGCATAAAGGGATTTTCATATGCATTCCAGGCATGTACTATTCCAATTGATTTCAATATCAACTTATTTGTTATGTTGTATACTAACAATGTTTGTCTATTTAGTGGTGTAGGTATGGGCTTACGAGATATTGTCCTCATCTGGTAAGTTCATAGCTATCAACGTCAACAAGAATGCAATCCTGCGTATTCTGATGTGGACATGTTCTCAAGCTCCACCATGGAAGATGTTAGAGAGGGATGGCTTCCGACCCAAAAAAATAAGAATATTTTTCTATATACACGATCATTTAACTTCAGATGTGAGATCGTTTAGCTAAATTGGACAATCGTATATCTTGAACTGGATGATCATCTATATTTAATTACAAGATCGTCTAACTTAAACTAGGCGATCATTGACGTTTAACTACTGTTGGGATTGGTCTCCTAATTCTTCCGGAGTCTCGTTGTTTGTAATATATATATCGTTATGAATAAAATAAGAGTTATTTTATCTGGCATTTATTCATATCCAATAAACAAAGTTCCATGGTTATTGTATGTAAACTTAAGCATTTATATGAGATATATAAGTGGATCATGCCTTAAGTGATAACCTAAATAGGTCTGTAGTATAAGGATTAAGGAGGGATACCTGAACCTGGTGACACTACGAATATGTCCCGCTTTATAGAGGTTTGCAAGTGTTGTGAACTATTACAGATGGTAGATCCTGACCATTCATGTGGAGACATGCGAGCGAGGGTGTCCTATACAAAGAGTTTGTATAAGACCGGACCACGAGATGATTCGTCTCTGTATATAACTTCGTTGATACTAGAGACCTAGATCTCACCTAAACGACCATACATGACATGAACTCAATCCTGAGTGTTTTGGGAACTCCTGTCTTTAAGGGCGGTCCTTTGATTGGTATGGGTGAGAGTGGTCAAATTGCCAACTCAACATGCCTACCTTTTTGGGGACTTGTCTGATTTGAGAGCTGGGAACTCAGTTACACAAGATGGAATTCACTCCTTCCCCGAAGCAGGGCTAAGTAGATAGATTGCTCTCTTAAGGGCTGATTTTGGGGCTTGAATATAGTGGCCAAAACTTCTATTTGGAAGAGGACTTAGTCATAGTAGGACTATAACTTATGTTCATTAGAGGGATCAATGATACTTAAGGAGTTAAATGTAACTACAGGAGTATAATGGTTATTGGCCCAACTATACTTATGGACGATCTGTGAAGGGTTATTGCACTGTTGATTGGTTGATATGGACACATAATATATCTATGGTAAGGAGAGTTCAACTGTCAGTCTTTAGTGGAATGTCTGGTAGTTAACGGATGGTGGATCCCGTGACTAAAGAATTTAGTCAGTTATTCACGTACCGTTGGAGCTTTGAACTACAGGTCCATAAGGTCCCCTTAGTAGCTCAATAGATTCAAGTTGAGAATCTGTTCTTGGTGTTGATTTGAAATATTCAAATTGACAAGAGGTAATTTGATTATATTTGATATGATCGTGTGATGTATGAGATACATCGAGTGGAGGATTAATGTAAATGAGATTTATATTAAGGACCATGAAATAGAAAAAGAGCTATGGTTTATATGTTTCAGGAGATGAAATATTAAAACTATAGGTTATAAATATACTATGGTAAGTTGGTTATCATATATATTTATAATAATATTAATTATTGGATAATTATCTATTTTTCTCTAATATCCAATTGAGTGGGAGGTTATTGGTGGTTTCATGGTAACCGTGAGATAAAAGGAAAAATGTTTTCCTAAATTTAGCGGTTGTTGTATTGAGATTTCTATTCTCAAAAAGTTCTCAGTGTGGCTGTCAAGTGAATAAGATTTACTAAACGACAGCTGAAAAGAGACTAGACGATCATGGAGTATTTCTATACGATACTTACTCAACTGGCTGATTAGCTAAACGATCATGAAGCTTTTACTAAACGATCTTGCAACTTCTTCTAAATGATTAGACATCGTCTATACAATAGATTTGGCATCTCCCACTAGCTCAATCATTTACATGATTGTTCTCCTCCGGTCTCGTCCTCTAACCAAGTCCACACAGAGCCCACACTTCTGGATTCTCACACCAAGAATACTAAGATAGCCATTGTGGTGGTGTCGTACTCAACTCAACATTGTTGAGGTTTTTGGAGGTCATTCTTGGTGTTCGTGATCTTGGAGATCGTTGTGATCGTGCAGTGTTGCGGTCGTGGTGTACGAGCATTCGTGTGTTGTCGTCTGGCTGGTTGGTTGAGCATTTGTGATCGAGGGATCTAGATGATTCTTCAAAGGTATGTATAATTCTATCCCTTGATCTATAGAAAAGCATGCTGTAATTTCGTTGTATGCATAGCCTGTATATAGAGATGTCCACAGGGCGGGGTGGGGCCGGGGATGCCATTCCCCATCCCCGTCCCCGCTCTCCATTTCACTCCCCATCCCCGTGAAATTCCCCACGGGGATCAGGGCGGGATTCCCCGCGGGGAATTTTTTCCTGTTACCTTTTTTTAATAAAAAAAGTCAATTAATTTAAATCACTAATGTGAGCAAATTTTAATTAAATAATTAACTTTATCACTAAATTATTTATTATGGTTAGATATGACAATTTGAATTTAAAGATAAATTACTCAAATTTTGGCTTAAAAAAGTTGATTAATTTTTTTTAGTAGAAAGAAATAAATATAAGTCAAATTATTTACATATACAATCTAAATTTAAACATATTCATTATATTTCCCAAAAATAATCAAATTTGAAGTTTAAATGTAATATTTATATAATAATAATAATAACATAACATTAGATTACTATACTAAATAAATATGTAAAAGTTAATTGGGGCAGGGACGAGGAATGGGCCGGGGCCGGGGCCGGGGCAGAGGACGGGGAATGCATTCCCCGTCCCTGTCCCCGTTTAGCTCACGGGGAATTTTTCCCCCATTCCCCACCTAATTAGGGAATCCCTGCCCCGTTCGGGATGAGGCCCCGTCCCCGTGGGGAAATTGGACATCTCTACCTGTATGTTTCCGTTTCATGATTGTAATTATTGTTATTTAAATACGAATGAAATTTTGAACGATCCTTCCGCTGCTCATGGAAATTCTCATGTCCGATTTCCTTCAACTACACGGTCGTATATCTTAAACTACGTGATTGTATATCTTAAACTTTGTGATCGTATATCTTAAACTACGTGATCGTGTAACTGACTGGTGATATATTAACTATTTTCCATTTATAATCGACTTGTTATCATCTTTTACATATAGATTATTGTTATGTCGAGACCTATACTGACGACAGAGGAGATGAGGTACAAAAAAAATAGACCAGATGTGATCCAAGCAAGAAGATTAATTTATAAGGATGTCACCAAAAGTGGTGATGTTGATCTTGGAGCTGATCAACACTCCTTTGACCAACTCCCCTCAAACATTGAATTTGGGGAATTTGATCACGATGAGATGACTGGGGAACATAGTGATCTGTTCAAACACAAGATTACCAACCTTCCCCCTAATTTCCTCATCCAGACACATGTGATGTGCAATGTATAATGTGTGAGAAGGGTCAGGTTGATTATTCAAACAAGCATTCTAAATCCTCAAGAAGATGCAAGCATTCAAGGTCTTATAAGATCTTGAAAGGGGAAATATCTGATGATCGCAAGGATTTGGCAAACTCGATGGCTATTGTTCGTCAGATGGGTGAACGCATGAGCCACTAACTGAATGAAATCAAGCGGATCGTTCAACAAATAGAGATTTGTATTTCAATGTTCCTCATATTTCATTTCACTAAGTGATTGTCTAGCTAATATGATTTTAAATGATTGTGGAAAAATAATGATCATCCAAAACATCTTAAGATGAAAAAACTAGTGAAGTTCTCACATGAAGAGGTGAAAAGGACAAAAACCACCTTTATCATTGCTAGTTAATAAAGAAAATACGTACGTGATTGAAGAGTCCATAATATCAAAAAGTCGAGTCTCAAGCGTCCTTAGAGAATGTAGGCCAAGATGTAACTAAATTGAGCCACCCACTAAAGTTGTAATTGAAAACCCTTTGGTCCCTATTCCTGAAATTAAGCAAATGAGGGTTTGATTGTTTTGGGATTGGTGTCCTAATTCTCCCGGAGTCTCATAGTTTGTAAATTGTACATATTGTTATGAATAAAATATGAGTTATTTTATTTTGCATTTACTTATATCCAATAAACAAAGCTCCATGGTTATTGTATGAAAACTTAAGCATGTATATGAGATATACAAGTAGATCATGCCTTAAGCGAAAACCTAAAAAGGTCTGTAGTATAAGGATTAAGGAGGGATACCTGATCCTGATAACACTACGAATACGACCCGCTTTGTAGAGATTTGCAAGTGTTCTGAACTACTATAGATGGTTGATCCTGACCATTCATGTGCAGACATGCGAGCGGGGTGTCCTATACAAAGAGTTTGTATAAGATCGGACCACGAGATGATTCGTCTCTATATATAACGTCGTTGATACTTTAGACTTACATCTCACCTAAACGATCATAGGTGACATGACCTCAATCCTGAGTGTTTTGGGAACTCCTGCCTTTGAGGGCGGCCATTTGATTAGTATGGGTGAGAGTGGCTAGATTGCCAACTCAACAAGCCTACCTTTTTGGGGATTTGTCTAATTGGGGAGCTAAGAACTCAGTTACACAAGATGGACTTCACTCCTTCCCCGAAGCAGGGGTAAGTAGATAGATTGCTCCCTTAAGGGCTGATTTTGAGTCTTGAACATAGTGGTCACAGCTTTTCTTTGGAAGAGAGGACTAAGTCATGGTAGGACTATAACTTATGTTCATTAGAGGGATTAGTGATACTTAAGGAGTTAGATGTAACTATAGGGGCAAAACGGTAAATTGGCCCAACTGTACTTACGAGTGATCTGTGAAGGGTTATCGCACTGTTGATTGGTTGATATGGACACAAAATATATCTATAGTAAGGAGAGTGCGACTGTTGGTCTTTAATGGAGTGCCTGATAGTTAACGAATGGTGGATCCCGTGACTAAAGAATTTAGTCAGTTATTCACGAATCGTTGGAGCTTCAAGTTACAAGTCCATAAGGCCCCCTTGGTAGCTCAATGGATTCAATTTGAGAATCAATTCTTGTTGATTTGAAATGTTCAAATTGACAAGAGGAAATTCAATTATATATGATATAATTGATGTGATGTATAAAATACATCAAGTGGAGGATTAATGTAAATTAAGTACCATAAAATAGAAAAAGAACTATGGTTTATATGTTTCATGAGATGAAATATTAAAACTATAGGTTATAAATATAATATGGTAAGTTGGTTATCATGTATATTTATAATAATATTAATTATTGGATAATAATCTCTTTTTCGCTAATAACCAATTGAGTGGGAGGTTATTGATAGTTTTATGGTAACCGTGAGATAAAAGGAAAAATGTTTTCCTAAATTTAGAAGAGTTGCTTGATTCGAAAAGGAACTTACGGAGATGCTGTCAAGTGAAATTGTTTCACTAAACAATACCTCATAGAGAGACTAAACGATTGTGGAATGTCATTAAACGATTATTCACTCGGCTGGTCGTAGCTATATTATCGTAGGGCATTATCTATACGATAGGTTGCCTTCTTCTACACGATTGAGCATTCGTCTATACAATAGACACTTCTCATCTCCCACTTGCTCAATCGTCTACACGATTGTTGTTCCTCCAGCCTTTTCCTCTAACCAAGTCCATACAGAGCCCACAACTTCTAGATTCTCACACCGAGAATACCAAGGTAACCATTGTGGTGATGTCCTCACTCAACTCGACTGAGTTCAAGGTTTTGGAGGCCGTTTGTTGTGTGTTCGCATTGTTCGTGTGGTGATTGTTGTTGATCATGTTGTGTTGTGGTCGTTGTGTTCGAGCGTTCGTGTATTTCTGTTTTGGAGACTGGACGAGCGTTCATGATTGAGGGAGTTTGAAGAATGAGTCTTCAAAGGTATGTATTTTCGATCCCTTTATTATCTTGAAGCATGTTATAATTTCTAATTGTTACATGACCTGTAAGTTTTTGTTTCTTGTACTGTAATTGTTTATGTTCAATTTCGAATTGAATTTGGAACGATCATTCCACTGCTCATGGAAATCCTCGTGTCTGATTTCCTTTAATTGGTATCAGAGTCAGGTTGTTCTAATATTTCAAATTTCACTTTTGTTTTGAACTTCTTTTACAATCGTAGTGGGTTTTCTGCATTGCGTTTAAGTGTTAAATGCATTTGTGGATGGTGTTGATGAATATTTACAAGTTAATTGCCTCTATTTAAAGCTTTCTTTTTTATTACAAAGTGTTAATTTGTATAAGACACCACTGCTTGTATGTCTCCATATGAATGCTCAGGATCAACATCAGTCGTAGTTCACAACACTTGTAAACCTCTATAAAGTGGGTCGTATCCGTAGTGTCACCAATATCAGTTATCCCTCCTTAATCTTTATACTACAGACCTTTTTAGGTTATCACCTAAGACATGATCCACTTGTATATGTTATACACATGCTTAAGTTTTCATATAATAACCATAGAGTTTTGTTTATTGGATATGAGTAAATGTAAAATAAAATAACTCTTATTTTATTCCTAACAATGTATACAATTTACAAACTACGAGACTCCGGGAGAATTAGGATACCAATCCCAACAATCTTTCACTTGTTCTAATGCCTCGGGAGACTAATGTACAATACATGAAAAATACAAGTATAATATACAATAAACAAGGGCATAGTCTATACTCTAGTATCATCTTCCACTTGCCCTAGACAAGATGCCGCATGTCCCGTTGACCTAGACTCTCCAGATGACCCTCGAACACTTTAGTCGTGAGAGCCTTTATAGACGGATCAGGAACGTTGTGCTTCAACGCGATCTTTGAGACTATCACATCACACAATGCACAATCTCCCCGATTAACGTTTGATATGCTTGCCTCTCCGATGACTCTAAGGTTCCTTCGAATTTTCCACAGCCCTGCTGTTATCACAATAAAGAGTGATCAACAAATCCATATTTGGAACAACTTCCAAATCTATAAGGAATGTCCTCAGCCAAACAACATTTTTAGCTGCTTCACAAGCAACTATGTATTCCAAATCTATAAGGAATTTCCTTGCTTGATGCTTCGCCATACTACAACCGCTCCATTCAGAGTGAACACTGACCCTGATATCGATTTATGATAATCTCTATAAGTCTGAAAATCGGAGTCTGTGTATCCTATAAGGATAAAATCCTTATCTCCATACTCGAGTATATAGTCCCTCGTTCTTCGAAGATACTTGAGGATCGTTTTGACTGCCATCTAGTGATCTAATCCTGGATTGGACTAATAACTACTGACAATCCCTACTGCATAGTAAATGTCGGGTCTGGTACACAACATTGCATACATTAAGCTTCTAACAGCTGAAGCATAGGAAATCTATCTCATCTCCTCAACCTCTTGAGGTGTCTTAGGATACCGATCCTTAGATAATACGATTCCATGCCTGAAGCGTAATAAACCCCTTTGGAATCCGGCATCCTATACTTGATCAACATTTGATCGATGTACGATGCCTGAGGTAAGGCTAACCTCTTGTTATTACGATCCCGAATAATCTGGATCCCTAGAACATACTGTGTCTCACCCAAATCTTTCATTTGAAACTAAGCGGCTTGCCACTTTTTAATGTTAATCAGAAACCCTACATCATTCCTAATGAGTAGGATATCATCCACATACAGTACCAGGAAAGCTACTGAGCTGTTGATGATCTTATCGTAAATACAAGGCTCATCAACGTTCTAATCAAAGCCAAATGATTTGATCGCACTATCAAATGTAATGTTCCACGATCTAGACGCTTGTTTCAGCTCATAAATGGACCTATTAAGCTTGCAAATTTTTACTCTTGATCTGGAATGATAAACCCCTTTGGTTGAGCCGCGTAGATGGTCTCCTCAAGATTATCATTAAGAAAGCCAGTCTTGACGTCCATTTTCCATATCTCATAATCATAAAATGTGGCTATGGACAAGAGTATCATTTTAGCAATCCTTTTAAATCAGTTTAATAGGATTAAATTGATTAACATAAAAAATTAAAATTGTACTAAATCTATCTATAAGGGACCTTTTGTCTAAGGCGGGTTCTGTCTAGGCTGGGGTACTTAAACTGACAAAAAAGGAACACCCTTACCTAGGAACCAACATGGAAAGGTGAATTAGATAGAATTTCTACAAGCATGCGATAGTTGATCAAAGACTCCGTTCAAGTGTTTAATGGATGATGATCAAAAGTTGCTCATGAAGAATCTCATACTGAGAGTTCCATGAGCGAGCTTAAATTGTTCTGATTTCACAGTGACCGAAACACAAACGACATACATTCCATACATACAGTTATGCATATAAAACTCATTATCGGCATGCTTAGAATACAATAAAACTCAAGGAAAAAGGTTCATACCAGATGAAGACTCTCTTCGTATGTATGAACCCACAACAGCGGAAAACCTCCCACCGATCTGCCAGCACCCGACAAGTATGTCGACTGCAACAACATGATTAGAGCGTACATGAACAATGCAGCGGGGACGACATCACCACAAGAGAAACCAAGGTATCCTCGGCATCAAAAACCCAAAGAGTGGGCTCTGGTGAGTTTGGTAGAAGACGGAGGAGAAGAGGTCGTGTAGACGGTAAGCAGCTGGGAGATGAAACTCTGCTATCATATAGCGGAAATGCTTATCGTATAGTAGAGTTACATGACCGTGTAGGAAAAACTGAACGATTGTTTAGGAAAAATGTATACGATCGTTTAAAGAATGCGTGAGGTAGACGATCGTTTAGACGAACGAGCTTCTATCGTATAGGCTCTCGCGATCGCTCTCACGGATTCTTTTAGGCGCGGGCAAATACGAATGCACGATTGAATGAAATGAAAACAATTTTCATTGTTTTAATCCACCGGTTACCATAACCTTTGTAGCCCCACTTCCCACGTCCGAACGTGGATCAATCGGTTAATTATCAAATAATTAATCAATTAATTTAATTAATAAATATAATCATATTTTATTTATATCCTATAGTTTGATATCATATATCTACTATAGTATTTTCTCCTCTAATTGATATAAATCATATTTATATCTAATTTCCTCCAAAATTATGTATCTCATACATTTAGCCAATTATATCATATATAATTAACCAGTCCAATTATATCATATATAATTGAACTTCCTCTTGTCAATTTCAACATTTCAAATTAACCCAAACACTGGTTCTCGACTTTATCCAAGCTACCCAGGTGACCTAATGGACCTGTGGCTCGAAACTCCAATGGTACGTGAATAGCTGATTGAACTCTTTAGCCACGAGATTCACCATCCGTTAACTGTCAGTGATTCCACTAAAGACCAACAGTTGAACTCTTCTTACCATAGATATATTTCTGTGTCCATCGGATATAACCAATCATGAGTACGATGACCCTTCACAGATGCTCATAAGTACAGTTGAGCCAATTTACTGTTTTGCCCCCGTAGTTACATCTCACTCCTTAAGTTCCACTGATTCCTCTGATGAATAATACAACATAGTCCAACTATGTGTGAACACCTCTCGAGCCAAGAGAAGGTGTGTGGCGCCACATCGTTCAATCCCCGGAATCAGCCCTTAAGGGAGCCATCTATCTACTTACTCCTGCCTCGGGGAAGGAGTAAATTCCATCTTATGTAGCTGAGTTCCTAGCTCCCAAATCAGACGAATCCTCAAAATGGTTGGTTTAAATCGATGACTTGGCCATTCACACCCATACAAATCAAAGGACTGCCTTCAATGGCAGGAGTTCCCAACTCACTCAGGATTGAGGTCATGTTACCTATGATCATCCTAGTGAAGTGAAGTCTCTGTCATGAACGGTTTTGTATACGAGACGTTAACACTTCGTAGTCAGGTTCTATACATACTCTTTGTATAGGACACCCCCGTTCGCATGTCCCCAACACGAATGATCATGATCAGACCATCTGTGGCAAGTCACAACACTTGTGGCCATTCCATAAAGCGAGCCACGTCCGTAGTGTTACCAGGATAAGGTTTCCCTCATTTATCCATTTATTACAGACCATTTTGGTTATCACTCAAGACATGATCCACTTGTATGTCACCATATACATGCTTGAGTCACATACAGATAACAAGGGATTTTATGTTTATTGGTTTGTGGTAAAGCAAATAAAACAAATAACCGAGCAAAACAACAAGATGTGAAGTAAATATCATATATTAACAATCACAGGTGTTCGTATATACTGTTTACAAACTACAGGAAACAAGACTTTAGAGCATCAACCCCAACAATCTCCCACTTGTCCTAAAGCGAAGTGGGGTGTACAAAAAACTTAGTATAAAACAAAAAACTAGGGCATAAAAGCCTAGTACAATAAAATCTCCCACTTGCCCTAGTTCAACCGCGGGCGATCTTGTAGATCCATGCTCCGTAGGTGACCCTCAAATACTGTAGTTGTGAGAGCCTTGGTAAATGGTGTACAACATTGTGCACCGAAGCAATCTGCGTGACGATCACGTCCCCTCGATGCACTATCTCGCGGATCAGATGATACTTCCGGTCTTTGTGTTTACCATGCCGGTGACTCCTTGGCTCCTTGGAGTTTGCCACTGCCCTACTATTATAAAAATAGAGGGTAATGAGCCGAGACATATCTGAAACAACTTCCAGGTTTGTCAAGAACTTCCTGAGCCAGACTTGAGGAGAAAATCAGAAATAAGTATCCATAGTTGTTTAACTAACGGACTTGTGACAAAATTTCGAGGACGAAATTTTTTTAAGAAGAAGGTAAATGTGAACCCCGAATCCCAATTTTACACTTAACTGTGTTTTCTTATTTAAATTGTCTTAATTTTCCATTTAATTGTGTGTCCCTATTTAAATTTGTATAAATAAGTTAAGTAGGTTGATGAGAAAGTTAGTGTAAAATGGTGAAGAAGGAATGAGGATTTGAAAAGAAAAATATGGACATTGAGTTTGGGAAATTTGGGAAAAATTGGCCAAGTATGGAAAATTTATGTGAAATGTGTGTTGTGCACAAAGCACTGGAAGGCAGGTGACTAGTGGCACAATCGTGTAGAAATTGCACGGAGGCGAACAATGTTCGCAGTAGCTAAGAGCGAGATCATTGAGAGTGAGATCAACGAGATCGTTGAGAGCAAGATCATTGAGACCGAGACCAGCGAGAAAGCTGGAGAGAGCGAGACCAGCGAGAAAGCTAGAGAGAGCAAGAGTGGAGAGAAAATTTGGAGAGAAAGCTGGAGAGAGCGGGAGAGAGAGTGAGATTGGAGAGAGCAAGCCAGCGAGATTGCTGAAAAGAGCGAGATTTTGAGCGAGAAAGTAGGAGAGAGCGAGACCAGCGAGAAATTGGAAGAGAGCAACACTGCCGAGAGTGGAAAGAGCGACACTGCCGAGAGCGGAAAGAGTGAGAGCGCCTATGCGTTAGCCTTGCTTTATCCAATTCTAACGTCACGCCCACGCCTCGCCTATTGCATTGAACGGCCGAGCAAGCTTCTGGGCGATGTATTTGGATGCGTTGGGGTGGATTATTCATTTAAAAACCCTAATTTGAATACAAACAAAGCTTGAAGACGTAAGGACAAACGTCAATTAAAATCTAGGTGTCCGATTAAGAGAAATTCTTAAACCCTAAGAAATTGTGTTGGATGCGTTTGGAAAGAACACATTGAACCAAGATGAAGTCAGCTTACGTTGATAAAGGGAGGATTAAAAATTTGGCCATACAGCCAAGTAGGGAGTTGGGATTTCATTTTCAAATCGTACAAAAATCATAAATTTCATAGAGAAAGTAGAGGGCAGTGAGGGTTCAGAGGAATATGTCAACTTTGAACGAAGAGATCTTCCAATCTTCTCGTGCGTTTGGAGTGATTCTAAAGCCATATGAAAGCTCTAGAAGTCTATTTTTCAGATTAAGGCTGCCGAAGGAAAAGGCTCAAAGGAACTGGGCTGAAGGTTGAGAAGAAGGCAGAAGGGTCAGACTGTCGGATCAGACTGAGCTAGTTTTTAAGATTTTGAGATTCCGGCCAAACCACGAAGAATTCTGAGCTAAAAGTTTTGGATAATATTCCTAATACATTTTAAAATAAGTTTGTAGAAGGAAGTATTTCCAAATAAGGTTCGAAACTATGAGTAATCTAAGTTGTAAGTTGAATCTAGATTCTAGGGGTTAAAAGGGACCCGAGGAGCTACTAGAGTGAAAAGTTCCTAAGAGTTCGAGGTGAGTGGCTAAAATGTTTTCGAACATTTTTAAACTGTTTTGATTACAAACGTTTTACAGAAAGCATGTTTGCGAAAATAATTCTCATGCCTACTAGTTTTATAAAGTGGTTTCCAAGCAAGATCTGAATTGTGTTGTGAACGCATGCCTATTATTGAAAAACTATTTACATATGTTGATTTTATCCAACATGCGTTACCATCTTTAAAGCCATGTTGTATATGTGTTATACTGTACATGCTTTAAAGAGAAAAGTTGTTTATAAATAGTTTTGGTAAAATGCGATGTCGAAGTACAAGGAGAAGGCATCCACTCAACTAGATACTGAAGTACAAGGAGAAGATATCTATTGGTACTGAAGTACGTTTGAGAAGGTATCAAGCCAACGGGATACTGAAGTACGTTGGATAAGGTATCCTAGTAGCTCGATACTAAAGTACAAGGAGTAGGTATTTGAGCAATAGTACCTAATGTAGCCACAGGTGAATAAAGTAAGAGATTGAGCAAAAGAATTCTCTCTGGACTAGCAGTTGATGTTGGGATTATTTTACCAGTTATAAAGTACTTTGATTTGAGAAATGATTTTACTGTTTTATGTTTAAAACAGTTTTATATACATTACGCTTGGAAAATATTTATGCTGTAAAAGTTTATGTTTCAGTTAAAAACTCATTACTGAAATCATGCATGAGAATTTACTATGTTTTCTCAGTCTCTCACTAGGCGTAAGCTTACCCCGTTTTCAAATGTTTTTGTTTCCCTTCCCCCCCAGGTAGCGGTCAAATCCTCTAAAGACAGCGCAGTATCTGCTCTGCCACTAAAGGACCAAAAGACTTGTAACCATTTGCTAGGTGGTTACTGTTAATATTGTACACATGTTACTATTGTTCATATAGGGACTAGGGTTTGTGGGTTTTAGGACTTGTAAATCTCGTGTTGTAATGACTCTAAACATATTATGTTTCTAAGCTAATAAATTGTGGGCCTAAAGACGTCCCGTTGCATATAATTTGTATTTGGTATCAGAGTTATTCCGCAAGAGTTTTTAGGCAGTAAGTGTCAGCCTAAGGATTGATAACTGCTGCAGTCACACCCTTCTCTAGGCTAAGAAGGTGGTTTGGGGTGGGGTGTGACACAAATAGTCCTAGAATGCGAAGTCTAAAAACTCTCCACCTCGATCTAATCGAAGTGTTTTAATCCGTCTATCTAATGCGTTTTCAACTTCAGCCATGAACTCTTTGAACTTTTCAAAGGATTCAGACTTCCGTTACAAAAGATAAACATACCCATACCTGGAGTAATCATCAGTAAAACTGATAAAATGCTCATAGCCACCTCGGGCTCGCACATTCATAGGACCACAATGGTCAGAATGTACTAACTCAAGAGGCTCCTTGGCTCTAGAACCTTTTCCAGTAAAAGGTCGTTTAATCATCTTACCCTCAAGGCAAGATTCGCACACAGGTAAAGAATTTTCTTCTAACTCACTTAAAAATCCATTCTTCACCAATCTCTCAATTCTATTGAGATTTATATGCCCTAAACGTTGATGTCAAAGTTGGACATTTTCTTTTGGAGAAATTTGTTGACGTTTTAATTGAGTTACGACAGTTCTAAACATTTCAGTATTATGGAGGGAATTAATGGCTAACGACCTTAGCACATATAAATTCGATTCTAGATTTGCTGTCCAAATAAAGACACCATCTTTATGAATAAACGCTTTACTCAAATTGAAAGAAACAGTGTATTTACATTGCAATAAACACTTTACTGAAATAAGGTTCCTTTTTAGTTCATAAACAATATATACATCATGTAAAATTAGAAACCTATTCTGTAAAGTTAACTAGAGTCCTCCCACTGCCACAACTTAGACGACGTGCCCGGTGCCTACTCGCATCTTCATCTCACCAGCCTCCAGTTGTCGCCAAGATCTAATCCCCCTGAAAAGAAGAATAAACATAGTTTGTGGCGCCTAAATCAATTATCCAGGCAGAATCATCATTTTCCAATAAACAAGTTTCGAGCACAAGTAAATCACATTTACCTCTATCCGCCTTGGCCTTAGCTTTGGCTGCTTTCTTCTTCTTCAGATACCGAGGACAATTCCTCTTCCAATGTCTATCTTGGTTGCAATGGAAATACTTTTCCTTAGTAACTGGTGGACGCCTCCTCGGGGCGATAGGTGGTGGGTTAGCAGGTGCCTTCCCTTTTCCCTTACCACCCTTCTTCTTCTTCCCTTTTGCAAAGTTAGAAGTAGAAGGTGCAGACTTCGTTCTCGAGGTCGACCCTCTATGGATCGTCCTTGAGGATGAAGCAACATTTGCCTCACCCTTTTGCCTCTCCTTACTTTTCAGTAAAGATTGGTATGTCTGCAACTCGTTGAGGAGAGTTGTAAGATTATATTTCACTTTATTAAGAATCACATTGCTAACAAAGTGCAGGAAGCTCTCCAGTAAAAAATGCAGGATTATGCTAACCTGGCTGCCCTCATCGATGGTAGACCCATTCAACTCCTCCACATTGAAGTGGACCATCATGTTTAGCAGATGTTCACAGATAGAGGTGCCTTCTTGCATTTTGGAGTTGAATATGTATTTAAGAGCCTCATGCATAAGCTGTTCAGACGGTTGTCTAAACATCCCCCTTAGGGACTCCATGATCTCATAGACTGAGACCATAGGTTCATGCTTTTTGGCCAAGACGTCAGAAAGACTTGCCAAGATATAGGCTCGGGCCTTCTCATTCGCCCTTGTCCATCGCTCGTATACCTCCCGAACATTTCAAGCGGCATTTGGAGCTGGAATATGAGGACAAGTCTCCGTGAGAGCGAATATGAGATCCTCGATGATTAAGATCGTCATGATCATTTGTTTCCATGTTGAAAAATTATCGCCAGTTAATTTTTCAGCGCTTAACAACGATAAGGTGGCTGTAGCCATTTGAAAAAGTTGCTGAAAATACGAATAAATCTTGATTAGATTTTGCTAAACCACTTTCAAACCAATTTGTTTTGCAAAACAGTTTCAAGTACCCTAAGTTATAGACTTCTATTTTGCAATGATGCCCCAGTAAGTCAGGATAAACGCCGCCGGTAGGGTGATTACATTCCCCTTCACTGGGATGAGACATTCTCAACCATTAGGCAGACCTAACTCTTGGAACTGAACCTAACAACCGCCATTATTCGGTCCAGAATCGTTAACCTTTAACTATTTTGTGTGAGTGTAACCCCTCATTTTTGGTGCCAGAGTCCCGCCCTAATGTGCTTACTGTAGGGAAAAGACAGATTAGGACAAGCGACTAAGTTACCTTATCCTCTTATAGGAGATCAAATAAAGAAACGCGCAATACTGCCATCCTTTAGGGGGACACTCCCAGGGTGCCTCGAGGCGAGCATAGTAACTTTATTCAAACTAACGAGTGAGACTGTGGGATATGTTGTTGCACTTCCCGCTCTCACTTACTATGAACATTCTCTCCATCCACCTTGTTATTGACCTACCCAAACACCATCCGTTGGGGGGACACGCCAAAGGTGCTGCGAGGCCGAGGATAGATCTCACGGTGTGGACTTTAGGAGAAAAGTGCAAGGTTTAAGTGAAGCATCTTATACCCCAAGTACCTCCATTGAATGTTCTACCTAGGGATTCATTAACCTAGACAATCCGACTACTGATTTTAGTCTAAGTGGTCTTTTTAAAGCCTGCTCATAAACAATGTTTCTTTATGAAATATAAACAAGTTCAAGTAGTCACATTTAAACACTTTAATGAACTGTCCTTAACTTGCATGCATGCATCAAATCTATCTAATTCACCTTCCTAGGTAAGTTCCCAGGTAGGGGTGTTACGTTTCCATCAACTTAAATACCCTAGCCTATATAGAACCCGCATTAGACAAAAGGTCTCTTATAGATAGATTTACTGTACTTTAACCTTTTATTAGCCAATTTAATCCTATTAAACTGATTAAAAGATTAAAGCCTTAGGGTTGCTAATCATATTAGAACCGTGATCTTAGGTCTATGTGTTCCAAGTTTTAAACATTTTAAAACATGAATTAAACCTAAGTGAGCGTGCATGTCTTTCTTATTTTTTTTAGTTCTAATTTCTCTTTAACTCTTAGAAAGAAACAACTAAAAAAAATTGTGCATAACGAAGCGTTTATAACAATTATAAAGTAACCTATGTGTCATGCTTCATGCAGTGTCCGATCATTACTATATAACTTTTATATTACGCGTAATAACCAAGCAAACATGCTATCATTCTCCCCAATTATAATATAAAGATGATGCATGTCAATGCTTTCTATGCATGCATAAATATAACTTTTATATTATATGATGCATGAGCATGCTCTTACATAATTAAAATCATGCTTCTCTAAATTATAACAATTACAATAAAGAGATGATGTATGATCATTGCATAACCTAAGATGGGATTTACTATATGTGCATACCATATGACATATAAAACATACATCGCATGTATTAAACAAAGAGATTAGTGGACTTGGATTAGCCTTTAAACCAAAAAAAAAAAAAAAAAACCAGAATGTAAACCCTATCTATTACATTTTTCATTGAGCAAATCGGTTCACAGGCGAACCGGGTCTTGAACCGCCAGGAGGCCTTCATCGTGTAGTAAACTCCAGTAGGTAGACGATCGTTCAGTGCGCACTAGACGATAGGAACTTTATCAAACGATCGCGTAGACAACGACAAGGCTGCAAAGCCTGATCGTCCAAACGATCGTGTAGCGTGATGATAGGTAAACAATTTACCTTGAGTTACTAAGCGATCGTTTAGTCAGTTACTAAGTGATGAAGCTTGCTAACCTAAACGATCATTTAGCGCACTTTAAATGATACGCGAACGTCTGATCGTCTAACCGATGCGTGCAACTTGGTAAACGGTTTACCTTGCAATGTTAAGCGATCGTTTAGTCAGTAACTAAGCGATGAAGCTTGCTGACCCAAACGATCATCTAACTCGTGCGCGTATTAAATGATACTCAGCGATCATGTGCCCGATCATCAACTTTATATAACCAACTCTTGATCGCATACCCCATCGTTCAACCGATGCATTCAACCACGATCACATAGTCTTTCATCTTCACGATGCGATGGACAGCGATCACATAAAACCTCTTCTGCACGATGCGATCAACCCTAGATCATCTCCTTCCTCGAAGAGCCGCAACCTTTGCCCAGAACTTCGACGAACGACTCAAGACTTCAAACACTTTGATACAGACTCGATCACGATTATTTATGTCCAAAAACGCAGGGGCCTTTACAAACAACCGCAAATGTAAAAGGAATTAAACAAACTGAGGCAATTCATCCCGAAAAAATCTATTAATTAGGCACATCCACAACAGAATTAACATTTAAAACAGCGTAGAAAGGCGCTCACCATGAATGTAAAGGTTATTTCGTTGCAACAGATGAAATCGGAGTATCATAAACCTAGCTCTGATACCAATTGAAGGATCTCATACCGAAAGTTCCATGAGCGGGCTTAGATCGCTCCGATTTCACAGTGACCGAAACAAAAACGACATACATTCCATACATACAGTTATGCATATAAAACTCATTATCGGCATGCTCATAATACAATAAAACACAAGGAAAAAAAGGTTCATACCAGATGAAAACTCTCTTCGTATGTGTGAACCCACAACATCGAATAAGCTCCCACCGATCCACCAGCACCCGGCAAGTATGTCGACTGCAACAACACGATCAGAGCATATACAAACAATGCAGTGGGGACGACACCACCATAAGAGAAACTCGGGTATCCTCGGCGTCAGAAACCCAAAGAGTGGGCTCTCATGAGTTTGGTAGAAGACGTCGTGTAGACGATAAGCAAGTGGGAGATGAAACTCTGCTATCATATAGCGGAAATTCTTATTATAGTAGAGCTACACGATCATGTAGGAAAAACTGAACGATCGTTTAGGAAAAATGTATACGATCGTTTAGAGAACGCATGAGGTAGACGATCATTTAGACGACGAGCGTCTATCGTATAGGCTCTCGCGATCGCTCTCACAGATTCTTTTAGGCGCGAGCTAATACGAATGCACGATTGAATGAAAATGAAAACGATTTTCATTGTTTTAATCCGCCGGTTACCATAACCTTCGCAGCCTCACTTCCCATGTCTGAACATGGATATATCGGTTAATTATCAAATAATTAATCAATAAATATAATCACATTATATTTATATCCTATAGTTTGATATCATATATCTACTATAATATTTTCTCCTTTACTTGATATAAATCTTATTTATATCTAATTTCCTCCAAAATAATGTATCTCATACATTTAGCCAATTATATCATATATAATTAACCAGTCCAAATATATCATATATAATTGAACTTCCTCTTGTCAATTTGAACATTTTAAATTAATCCAAACACTCGTTCTCGACTTTATCCAAGCAACCCAGGTGACCTAATGGACCTTTGGCTCGAAGCTTCAATGGTACGTGAATAGCTGACTGAACTCTTTAGCCACGAGATTCACCATCCATTAACTGTTAGTGATTCCACTAAAGACCAACAGCTGAACTCTTCTTACCACAAATATATTTCTGTGTCCATCGGATATAACCAATCATGTGTACGATGACCCTTCACAGATGCTCATAAGTATAAGTGGGCCAATTTACCGTTTTGCCCCTATAGTTACATCACACTCCTTAAGTACAACTGATTCCTCTAATGAACAATACAACATAGTCCAACTATATGTGAACACATCTCGAGCCAAGCGAAGGCGTGTGGCGCCACATCGTTCAATCCCCAAAATCAGCCCTTAAGGAAGCCATCTATCTACTTATCCCGTCCTCGGGGAAGGAGTAAATTTCATCTTGTGTAGCTGAGTTCCCTACTCCCAAATCAGACGAATCCCTAAAATGGTAGGTTTGAATCAGCGACTTGGCCACTCGCACCCATACAAATCAAAGGTCCGCCCTCGATGGCAGGAGTTTCCAACTCACTCAGGATTGAGGTCATGTTACCTATGGTCATCCTAGTGAAGTGAAGACTCCGTCATGAACGGTGTTATATAACGTGATGTTAACACTTCGTGGTTAGGTCTTATACAAACTCTTTGTATAGAACGCCCCCAACACGAATGATTAGGATCAGACCATCTGTGGCAAGTCACGAGATTTCCCTCCTTTATCCATTTACTACAGACCATTTTCGTTATCACTCAAGGCATGATCCACTTGTATGTCACCACATACATGCTTGAGTCACATATAGATAACCAGGAATTTTATGTTTATTGGTTTATGGTAAAGCAAATAAAACAAATAACCGAGCAAAACAACAAGATGTGAAATAAATATCATATATTAACAATCACAGATGTTCGTATATTCTGTTTACAAACTATAGGACACGAGACTTTAGGGCATCAACCTCAACAGATCAATTATCCAAGGTAAATCTTACTCTTAGGCAAACCTAAAAAGTCACTTAGTTAAAATCCTTAGCCGTGTTTTTTCTAAGTAAACTAAACCCTAGGTTATAAAATACTCAGTGAGAGGAAGAGATACATGTGATATGTCAATGATTCCACTCACGTTCCTCCCTGAATGTTCACGTCGTGAGAATTCATTCTTGGCCTTGTGGTGCCTTGGGGAGCATCCCCCTTCGGATGGTGTTTGCATGAGTCAATATCAAGAAGAACGGATAGAGTATTTATAATAAGTGGGTGAAGGGTGTGTGTCAACACGTCCTACGATCTCCTTCATTTATTCGCACCGTAAGATCATTCTTGCACTCTCTCGTGGCGTTCTAGGAGCGTCCGCCCTTCGGATGGGTTTTGTGCAGTTGGTCAATATCAATGTGAACTCCAGAAATGGATAGAGTCACTTTAGTTTTTTCCCCAATCGAATTTTTCCCTTCAGCCATGCTGCTTGGGGCGGAACTCTAAGGCCTGAAATGACGAGTCACACTTAAGAGAAATTGTTAAGTAAGTAAATGGTTTCTTGACCAAAACAATGATAGCTAGTCGTTATAGGAGTAAAAGTTGTTCTGATATTAATGGCTGGTTGAGAATGTCTCAATTCAGAGGAGGGATAAATTGACCATCCTTCGACGACTTTTGTCCTAAACCTTTGAAGCGTCATTGCGAAACTAGATGTCACACGAGGTTCACGTTAGTTTTGCTAAATCGTATTGGATGTTGTATTCTTTTCAACAAGTATTTGCTTAAAACCTAATATAGGTCAATGTGTTTTTGTTTTCAGCAACATCTTTGATTTTCTGTTAAATGCCTTTAGTTTGACTGATTTCATACAGTAGAAAGAGTCCGTTAAAACGTATTTCGTGGTAAACGACCTCCAGTTTTTCATTGTTGAGGAGAGTCCTCAAGTCCCAATCCTTGATGCACTGCGAAGTGTTCATAATGCATATGAGGTGTAGATGAAGGCTAATTCATTGGCTCGACCTTCACATTTTAGCTAGCATACCTGATGCTTTGGCCAATAGGGTTGAGAACATGGTCATTGCACGTAAGATCAGGCTCGTTTCAAGATTTGTTTGAATGTCAGTTCTTACTTTTTGAGCACAAAGGGATGGATGACAAAAGTAGTAGTGTCAGTTCCCAAGATAACCTCCAGGAAGAGAAAGCAAGTATTGCTAACTCTGTTGAAGTTCATCGACGAGAAGTGTTCTTTGACATGGAACTTGGAGCTTATTTAGGTTCTGATAGTGATCCCACTACTCTCCAAAATAGGAGGATGTCTAAAGACAGTAAATATGATTTATTGGTCTTGGAGACGTGTTTGGAAGAGAATGATGATTCTGCCTGGATCCTTGATTCAAGTGCTACTAATCACGTCATTTCCTCTTACCAAAGATTCAATTCTTGGCAAACGTTGCCATAAAGAGAGTTGACTCTTTGAGTCAGTACTGATGAGGATGTTTCAGCTGTTGCTAGAGGTAGGCTAAAGTTATTTTTGGACAAGAAATGTTATCTGTTATTGGATAATGTTTTTGTAGTTCCTCATATAAAGAGGAACTTAATCTCAATTTCTTGTCTCATTGAACAAGGTTATACCGTCTTCTTTTCTAAGAGTAAAGTGTTTATTTTCAAGAATGGTATGGAGATTGGTTTTGGTTCAATGAAAAATAACTTGTATGTACTAAGGCCATTAGTCATAAAAGCCTTGTTTAATACTGAAATGTTCAGTACGGTGACAACAACTAGAAGATAAAAGGTTTTTCCTAAGGAAAATGCCCATCTTTGGCCTCTAAGGTTAGATCCCATCAATCTCAATAGGATGGAGAAGTTGGTGAAGTGTGGACTTCTAAATAGTTTAGAAGAAAACTCTTTGTTGGTGTATGAATCATGCCTTGAAGGCAAAATGACCAAACGACCTTTTACTGGAAAAGGTTACATAGCCAAGGAAGCGTTGGAGCTTGTACATTCAGATCTCTGTGGTCCAATGAGTGTAAGAGCTCGAGGTGGGTATGAATATTTCATCTCTTTCATAAATGATTATTCAAGGTATGGGCATCTCTACCTAATGCAACGAAAGTCTGAATCCCTTGAAAAGTTCAAAGAGTATAAGGTGGAAGTTGAAAACCTGTTACGTAAGATGATAAAAACACTACGATCTGATCTTGGTGAAGAGTATATAAACCTCTAATTCCAGAACTACATGATAGAACATGGAATTACATCCCAACTCTTGGTCCCAGGTATACCTAAACAAAATGGTGTATTAGAAAGGAGAAATAGAACCTTGTTGGACATGGTTCGGTCTATGATAAGTTATGCTCATATTCCAGACTAATTTTGGGGTTTTGCAGTGGAGACTACATGTTATATTCTGAAGAACGTTCCCTTGAAAAGTGTTTCTGAAACCATTTTGAGTAGTAAAAAGGCCATAAAGGTAGTTTACACCACTTCAGGATTTGGGGGTGTCCGACCCATGTGCTAGTGACTAACCCTAAGAAGTTAGAACCGCGTTCGAAAGTGCGTCTCTTTGTAGGCAACCCCAGGGAAATGAAAGGTGGATACTTCTATGATCCGAGTGAGAACAAAGTGTTTGTTTCTATAAATGCTATCTTCCTTGAATAAGACCACATCAGGGATCATAAGTCACAAAGTAAGCTTGTTTTACGTGAGACTACTGAGGGTTCAACAAGAGTTGTTGAGGTCGATACATCTAGTTAACCATCTCAAGGGTTGAGACTTCCTCGACGTAGTGGGAGGGTTATAAACCCACCGGAACGCTACATGGGTTTAACTAAAGACCATAACATCATTTCTAATGATGGGGTCAAGGATGCATTGTCTTTTAAGCAAGCGATGGTGGATGTTGACAGAGATGAGTGGATTAAAGCCATGAATCAAGAAATGAAGTCTATGTACTTAAATAACATCTGGGAACTCGTGGATCAACTTGATGGGGTAAAAATTATAGGGTGTAAGTGGATCTAGAAGTGAAAACGAGGTGTAGATGGAAAGGTGCAAACCTTTAAAGCTAGACTCATGGCAAATGGTTATACCCAGGTCGAGGGAGTGGACTATGAGGAAACTTTCTCACCTGTTGTCATGTTTAAGTCTATCAGGATACTCCTGTCCATAGCCACATTTTATGATTATGAGATATGGCAAATGGATGTCAAGACTACCTTTCTTAATGATAATCTTGAGGAGACCATCTACATGGCTCAACAAGAGAGTTCATCGTTCCAGATCAAGACCAAAGAGTTTACAAGCTTAATAGGTCCATTTATGAGCTGAAACAAGTGTCTAGATCATGGAACATTAGATTTGACAGTGTGGTCAAATCGTTTGACTTTGATCAGAACGTTGATGAGCTTTGTGTTTACAAGAAGATCATCAATAGCTCAATAGCTTTTCCGATACTGTATGGAGATGATATTCTACTCATTGGGAATGATGTAGAGTTTCTGATTGACATATAAAAGTGGCTAGCCGCCTAGTTCCAAATGAAAGATTTGGGTGAGGCATAGTATATTCTAGGGATCCAGATTATTCAAGATCATAAGAATAAGAGGTTAGTCTTGCCTTAGTCATCGTACATCGATCAAATGATGATCAAGTATAAGATGTAGGATTTCAAGATGGGTTTATTACCCTTCAGGTATAGAATCGTATTATCTAAGGATCAGTGTCCTAAGACACCTCAAGAGATTGAGGAGATGAGACAGATTCCCTATGCTTCAACTGTTGGAAGCTTAATATATGCAATGTTGTGTACCAGACCTGACATTTACTATGCAGTAGGGATTGTCAGTCATTACCAGTCTAATCCAGGATAAGATCACTGGATGACGGTCAAACCGATCCTCAAGTATCTTCAGAGAACGAAAGACTACATGCTCATGTATGGAGATAAGGATTTGATCCTTACAGGATACACAGACTCTGACTTTCAGATTGATAGAGATTCTCGTAAATCGACATCAAGGTCAGTTTTCACTCTGAATGGAGGGGCTGTAGTATGGCGAAGCATCAAGTAAGGAAATTCATTGAGGATATGTCGCCACTTGTGACGCACCTAAGAAGGTCGTTGCACTGAGGAAATTCCTTACAGATTTGGAAGTTGTTCCAAATATGGATTTGTCGATAACTCTTTATTGTGATAACAAAAGGGCTATGGCAAATTCAAAGGAACCTCAGAGTCATCGTAGAGACAAGCATATCGAACAGAAATATCACTTGATCAGGGAGATTGTGCATCGCAGTGATGTGATAGTCACGAAGATTGCGTCGGAGCACAACATTATTGATCCATTTACAAAGGCTCTCACGGCTAAAATGTTTGAGGATCATCTAGAGTGTCTGGGTCTATGAGACATGCGGCATCTTATCTAGGGCAAATGGGAGATGATACTGGGGTATAGAGTATGCCTTAGTTTATTGTATATTGTACTTGTATTTTTCATGTATTGTACATTAGTCTCCCAAGGCATTAGGACAAGTAGGAAATTGTTGGGATTGGTGTTCTAATTCTCCCAGAGTCTTGTAGTTTATAAACTGTACACATTGTTATGAATAAAATAAAAGTTACTTTCTTTTGCATTTACTCTTATCCAATAAACAAAGCTCCATGGTTATTGTATGAAAACTTAAGCATGTATATGAGATATACAATTGGATTATGCCTTATGTGATAACCTAAAAAGGTCTGTAGTATAAGGATTAAGAAGGATACTTGAACTTGGTGACACTACGGATACGACCCGCTTTATAGAGGTTTGTAAGTGTTACGAACGACTACAAATGGTTAATCCTGGCCATTCATGTGGAGACATGCGAGAGGTGTCCTATACAAAAAGTTTGTATAAGATCGGACCACGAGATGATTCGTCTCTTTATATAACGACATTGATACTTGAGACTTACATTTCACCTAAATAATCATATGTGACATGACTTCAATCCTGAGTGTTTTGGAAACTCCTACCTTTGAGAGCGGTCCTTTAATTAGTATGGGCGAGAGTGGCCAGATTGCCAACTCAACATGCCTATCTTTTTCGGGATTTTTCTGATTTGGGAGCTGGGAACTTAGTTACACAAGATGAAATTCATTCCTTCCT
Source organism: Benincasa hispida (assembly GCF_027475165.1). Taxonomy (NCBI): domain Eukaryota; kingdom Viridiplantae; phylum Streptophyta; class Magnoliopsida; order Cucurbitales; family Cucurbitaceae; genus Benincasa; species Benincasa hispida. Next base: position 74,255,882 of record NC_143488.1, on the reverse strand, counting down.
CGAAGCAAGGGTAAGTAGATAGATTGCTTCTTTAAGGGCTGATAGTAGAGTGCCTAACAGTTAACAAATGGTGGATCCCATGACTAAAGAGTTTAGTTAGTTATTCACGGACTGTTGGAGCTTCAAGCTACAAGTTCATAAGGCCCCTTGATAGCTCAATGGATTCAAGTTGAGAATCAGTTCTTGAGGTTTATTTGAAATGTTCAAATTGACAAAAGAAAATTCAATTATATATGTTATAATTAGTGTGATGTATGAGATACATCAAGTGGAGAATTAATGTAAATATGATTTACATTAAGTACGATAAAATAGAAAAAGAACTATGGTTTATATGTTTCATGAGATGAAATATTAAAACTATATGTTATAAATATAATATGGTAAATTGGTTATCATGTATATTTATAATAATATTAATTATTGGATAATAATATCTTTTTCTCTAATAACCAATTGAGTGGGAGGTTATTGGTGGTTTTATGGTAACCGTGAGATAAAAGGAAAAATATTTTCCTAAATTTAGAAGAGTTGCTTGATTTGGAAATGAACTCACGAAGATGCTGTCAAGTGAAATTGTTTCACTAAATAATAGCTCATAGAGAGACTAAACGATCATAGATTGTTACTATACGATAGTTAACTCAGTTGGTTGTTGCTAAACGATTGCAGGGCATTATCTATATGATAGGTTGCCTTCTTCTACACAATTGAGCATTCATCTATACAATAGACACTTCTCATCTCCCACTTGCTCAATTGTCTACACGATTGTTGTTCCTCCAATCTCTTCCTCTAACCAAGTCCATACAGAGCCCACAACTCCTAGATTCTCACACCGAGAATACCAAGGTAACCATTGTGGTGGTGTCCTCACTCAACTCGAATGAGTTCAAGGTTTTGGAGGTCGTTCGTTGTGTGTTCGCATTGTTCGTGTGGTGGTTGATGTTGATCGTGTTGTGTTATGGTCGTTGTGTTCGAGCGTTTGTGTATTACTGTCTTGGAGACTGAACCAGCGTTCATGATTGAGGGAGTTTGAAGAATGAGTCTTCAAAGATATGTATTTGCGATCCCTTGATTATCTTAAAGCATATTGTAATTTCTAGTTGTTGCATGACTTGTGAGTTTCCATTTCTTGTACTGTAATTGTTTATGTTCAATTTCAAATGGAATTTGGAATGATCATTTTGCTGCTTATGAAAATCCTCATGTCTGATTTCCTTCAGATCATACGATCCACTATTCCCAGTGGATGAAACTCTAGGGGAGGTATACAAGCTCTGGAGAAGTAATCCAAAAACCAAAACTGAACAACGAACTATCGTATACATGTTTCAAACTAAGGAATTTTTCCATAATCTTGGAAAGAACATGTGGATGCTTAAAGATGTAAGTGTAGATTACTTTTACATAAACGATAATTTAGGTTATGATAAATGATCACTGCAGTTCATTTGTCATATGATCGTTTGGTTGATTCTTTCTCTTCAGAATATGGACCTTCTATTATTGAACGTGCATCAGAAGCTGCATTCAGACCTAAATTTTGCAAGTATTTGTTCACAGTGGTGGATTCGTGGTAAAATAATTAAATTATTACTCCTTGATTGACCTTAATGTTGGGATTGATGCCCTAAATCTTATAGGGTTCTATAGTTTGTAAACCTTGTATGAACAAACATTTCTGTGATTAATAATATTTGATATTTTATTCACTTTGTCTATAAAATATATGATATTTTAGTTGCATTAATCACAAACAAATAAACTAACATTCGTGGTTATCGTTGTAACTTAAACATGTATGTGGAGACATACAGATGGATCATGTTTAAGTGATAACCTAAATGGTCTGTAGTATATAGATAAGATTGGACACCTTATCCTGGTGACACTATGAGTATGGCCCGCTTGTAGGTGTTAAAAATGTTGTAAAGTGCTACAAATGATCTGATTCTGATCATTTATGTATTAGACATGCGAGTGGGGATATTCTATACAAAGGAGTTTGTATAAGACCAAACCATGAAATGTTTAGTCTCGTTATATAGCACCGTTCATAATAGAGACTTTCATTTCACTAGAATGACCACAGGTAACATGATCTTAATTCTGAGTGAGTTCTGAACTCCTGCCTATGAGGGCGATCTTTTGATTTGCATGGGTGAGGGTGGCCAAATGACCGACTCAACAACCCTACCATTTTAGGGATTCGTCTGATTGAGAAGCTGGGAACTCAACTACACAAGATGAAATTCACTCATTCCTCGAAGCAGGGGTAAGTAGAAAAAATTGCTCCCTTAAGGGCTAATTTCGGGCCTTGAACAATGTGGCGCCACACCCTCTCTTGGCTAGAGAGAGGTTTAGTCATAGTGGGACTATGATCTATTGTTCATTAGAGGGATTAGTGGTACTTAAGGAGTTAAACGTAACTACGGGCGCAAAATGATAATTTGGCCCAGTTGTACGTACGGGCAATTTGTGAAGGGTCATTGTACTGTTGATTGGTTTTATCCAATGGACACAGAAATATATCTGTAGTGTGAAGAGTGCAGCTGTCGGTATTTAGTGGAGTGCCTGATAGTTAACAGATGGTGGATAAAGTAATTAAAGAGTTTAATTATTTATTCATGTACCATTGTAGCTTTAAGCTACCAATACAGGTCCATAAGGTCTCCTTGGTAGCTCAAATGATTTAGTTGAAAATCAATTTTTGGGTTAATTTGAAATGTTGAAATTAATAAGAGGGAATTTAATTATATATGATATAATTCAATTAATTCAATTATATTTGATATAGTTGACAAAATGTATTTGATACATTATAGTTTAATTGGAGGAACAAATATTTGAATATGATTCAAATATATTTTCTATGAATAAGATTCATAGTTGTAAAATTTAATATAAATATGACTTATATTAAATTCCATAAAATAGAGAAAAAGAACTTTGTTTTATATATTGTATATGATGCAATATTAAAACTATAAGTTATAAATATAATATTATAAGTTGGTTTTCATATTTATTTATATTATTAATTATATTTGATAATTATCCCTTTTTTCTCTTTAACAACCTTAGTGGGAGGTTAGTGGTTTGTTTATGAAAAATTAAATAAAAAGAAAATGGTTTTCTTTTTTCCCTTCTACACGATTTACAGAGCCTATGCGATAGCCTCACTTAGACTAAACGATTGAGTGAATTTTCTATGCAATAGACTGTTCTCTTTTTCGATCGTCTTCCTCCTTCAACTCCAAACTTCCCTCTAACCAAAATAGCCAGAGCTCACAACTCCTGGGTTCTTACACCGAGAATACCAAGGTCACCAAGTGGTTGTGTCCTCTTTTGGTTCGAGAGTTTTGTTGTTGTTTACTATTGTTTAGAGTGTTCGTGACTTTTTCGAAGTGTTCGTGCAGTTCAAGGGATTAACATGAAGAAGAGTTCTTCAAAGTTATAATCTCTAAACCCTTATTTCTTATTAAAAAAAACATGTTGTAATGTATGTTTTGATGCGTAATCTGTATTGTTGACTGTAAAAGTTTGTTTCAATCGAAATGGGATTTGGACGATCCGCTTCTGTTCAAAGGTTCTCCGTAAAACGAGTTCCTTCATGCAATCGATTTCCATTTATAGGATGCCATGGTGAAAGTGAAATGTTAATGAAATAGAGAAAAGCCAAAAAGTTTAGTTATGGCAAACAACAATTTGGCCATTCAGAGTAACCAAAGAGCACATATGATGTTGTGGGCGAATAATAAATATTTTCTCGACTATGTGCTTGGCCAACATGAGGAGTACAAACCTGCATGGATGGAAGTGTAATACATCTTTGGGCCATTAATATCAAGCAACATTAGCTCATGGCTGCAATTGATATAAAAGAATGCAAGATACTCATATTCAACTCCATGCCAAACTTCAGAGCATGGGTCTACAGGATCGCCTGTGACTAGACTAGGGCAAGTGGGAGATTTTCTTGTATTGGGCTTTTATGCCCCAGTCTATTATTTCTTACTAGTTTTATGTACACCCCACTTTACTTAAGGACAAGTGGGAGATTTTTGGGGTTGATGCCCTAAAGTCTCGTGTCCTATAGTTTGTAAACAGTTTGTACGAACGCTTGTGTTGTATAATATATGATATTTTACTTCACATCTTATTTTTTGCTCAGTTGTATGTTTTATTTGCTTCACCACAAACCAATAAACATAAAACACCTGGTTATCTATATGTAACTTAAGCATGCATGTGGTGACATACAAGTAGATCATGTCTTGAGTGATAACCAAAATGGTCTGTAGTATATGGATATAGGAGGGAAATCTTATCTTGATAACGCTACGGATGTGGCCCGCTTTGTGGAATGGTCACAAGTGTTGTGACTTATCACAGATGGTCTCATCCCAATCATTCGTGTAAAGGACACGCGAGCGGAGGCATCCTATACAAAGAGTTTGTATAAGACCTAACCACAAAGTGTCAATGTCTCGTTATATAACACCGTTCATGACAGAGGCTTCACTTCACTAGGATGACCGTAGGTAACATGACCTTAATCCTGAGTGAGTTGGGAACTTCTGACATTGAGGGTGGTTCTTTGATTTGTATGGGTGTGAGTGGCCTGATCGCTTATTCAAACCCACCATTTTGGAGATTCGTCTGATTTGGAAGCTGAGAACTCAGCTATACAAGATGGAATTCACTTCTTCCCCGAGACAAGGGTAAGTAGATAGATAGCTCCCTTAAGGGCTAATTCTAGGGGTTGAACGATGTGGTGCCACAAACCTTCTCTTAGCCCGAGAGGTGTTCACACATAGTTGGACTATGTTGTATTGTTCACTAAAGGAGTTAGTGGTACTTAAGGAGTGAGATGTTACTACAGGGGCAAAATGATAAATTGGCTCAGCTGTACTTATGAGCATCTGTGAAAGGTCATCGTACTCATGATTGGTTATATCCGATGGACACAAAAATATATTTATGGTAAGAAGAGTTCAACTGTTGGTCTTTAGTGGAATGTCTAGCAGTTAACGGATGGTGGTTCTCGTGGCTACAGAGTTTAGTCAGCTATTCATGTACCATTGGAGCTTTGAGCCATGGGTTTATTAGGTCCCCTAGATAGCTTGGATAAAGTCGAGAATCAGTGTTTGGATCAGTTTGAAATGTTCAAATTGACAAGAAGGAGTTCGATTATATATGATATAATTGAACTGGTTAATTATATATGATATAATTGGCTAAATGTATGAGATACATTATTTTGGAGGAAATTAGATATAAATAAGATTTATATCAAGTAGAGGAGAAAATATTATAGTAGATATATGATATCAAACTATAGGATATAAATATAATGTGATTATATTTATTGATTAATTATTTGATAATTAACCGATATATCCATGTTCAGACATGGGAAGTGAGGCTGCGAAGGTTATGGTAACCGGCGGATTAAAACAATGAAAATCGTTTATATCAAGTGAGAAATTACTATAGTAGATATGTGATATCAAACTATAGGGTAGGAATATAATATGATTATATTCATTTATTATTAAACTGGTTAATTATGAGATAATTGACCGAATTATTCTCTTCAATCGTGCGTTAGTGGGAGCAGCCACATTCGGTTATGGTAACCGATGAATAAAATGAAAATTTGTTTCATTTGGCAAAAAGTTCGAAAATTCACAATCGGTGTGGAAACGTAAACGATCGCCTAGCTTGAGAGCCTATACGATAGAGTCTCGTCGTCTAAACCATCGCACACCAGTGTCTAAACGTTCACACACCTTTCCCTAAACGATCGCCTAACATGCCGCATTTTCTAAACGAGCGTATACATTTTACTAGACGATCACTTAGTAAAACCTACACGATCGTGTAGCTTTTTCTAAACGATAAGTATCCCTGCCATACGATAGTTGTCTTTGTCTCTCCCACTTGCTTATCGTCTATACGATAGTTGTCTTTGTCTCTCCGAGAATACCAAGGGCTCCAACTAGTGGTATTGTCCTCACTTCTCACTTGTTCGTGCTTGTTCGTGTTGCTGTCGTTCGTGTAGACGATCGTGCTACTGCAGTCAACTGATTTGCTGAACGATAGAGTTCATGTAGAGGTTCTTCTGCTGCATTGAGTTCGTTTTTTAAGAGAGTCTTCTAGTGGTATGAGAACTCATTCCTTTGTATTTTATTTACCAAAGCATGCCGTTAATTAGTGTTAATTTGTATTTCGGTCACAATGAAATCAAAAAGATCCAAACGCGCTCATGGATGCTGTTCGTTAAGAGTTCCTTCACTATCGCCCTACAAATCAGCAAATCTCTTGATTGTGGGATCTTTTGTGTAAAGTTTGTTGAATATCCTGTAACAAAAAAAGATAGTACTAGTCCTAAACAGGATAACATGAAAATGTTTAGAAAACAGTATGTTATCGAGTTTTGGACAAATCAATATTTATGGTAATTATTAGATTAACCAAATTTCTTTATTATAACTAAGACATTTATTGAATCTATTTGTTCACATCGACTGTTTATAGTAAATTAAATGTGTAACAATAAGTACAATTGCACTCAATACATAATGGGGATGGTTAGTATGGTTGGAATTGTCAGATTGAACTGCTGGTACATGTTCTCTGTGTCTATTCCATGATTTTTCTTTAGATGTCTGATAACGGACAGAAATGCACGTTATTACAATGCTAAGTTATAAAACAATGCAAGGTTGCGATGATAAAAATATACAATATTGTGTCCAAAAGTAAGTTCACAACATTAAGATTGCATGCATCCATCGCATGAAAACAGTTAACTTATGTATTTTTGTGTAGAAAATACGTTGACGCAAGGCAGAAAATGCGATCCAAAGATATCAACGGCCGAGTGCATCAAGAGATTGCGTTAGGCTATGCGATCATTTCCACTCCCAAATATCTACTCAAGAAGGTTGCCGCATAGAGCCGGTGCATCCAACATAATAAATCACGATGGGACAGAAAACTGATGACGGCCGATTCCAAATTAAGTTGACAAGCCGTTAACGAACTACTGTAGCATTTACACTCAACTCTTCATTCTATGTGATTATCTTATATTATGTATGCATCATTCATCCATTGGAGATACTCGGGAGGGTAGTATAAGGATAGAATCTAGGCTTGGAAGAATCAGGTTAGAATCTAGGCTCGGGAGAGTCAGATTAGAAACGTATAATCAAGAGATAAAAGCTTAGGAATAAGCGTTGTTTGCTATTAACACATCGCATGCATTCTAGAGATAGGTTATGATTGTATGCGGTCACCTTGTCCTTGTGTGCACCTTGCATTATTGCATAGGTAAAATGTAGAAACTTAGGAATAAGCTCTATAGACACTATTGCCTTCATCGCATGCGTCCTAAAATTAGGAGCTATGGCATTTGCTTTAGAAAATGATTTGCTGTCGCATGAGTGTAGCATGATCGCATAGTTTGACGCATTCTCGGAAAACGTCAGCTAAAGATCTTCTCAACCCATTCCGCCACATACTCAGTGTATCTGCCGCATAATTACTTTTATCTCAAATCCTCGTATACTGTTTATACTTCAAACAACAAACCAATCAAGCCATTAATTTATTTGTTACCGCAAAGTAATCTCGAAATTATCACCGCATATTATTTTCCTTAATCCCTAAGTTCGACCCTGGGCTTACCAGGAAACTCAGTAGGATTTATACTTGGGTTCTGCTGAGAAAACTTGTTTGCACAATGCATTTTCCATCAACACAACCCTTACCATTATTTCACCGAATAAAATAACGCATCAATGTCATCAATACGAACAACGACATTGGGATGCATCACTGTCTTCTAAGAAAGATCTAAGGTCTTCATCGTCGACTATGTCAATTGGGGGAGCTGGGACCAATATATCATAACAACATTTTATGTGTATATCAAATATATCTGGATCGATATTCCGTTGTTGGTGTGGAATATTGACTAATTCACTACACGTTATATCATTTCTGACCATCAAACCTTTCATATGACCTCCAACATAATTGCTTCCGAACTGGTCTCATTCCCAACCAAAGCGTACAAAAATGGAATAAGTGAAATAGTGCTGAGAGGGAGTCAGCAAAAAGGTAACCAGATGCCTTATTAAAGTAAGTGATTGGCCAGCAACAAATAAGCGATCGCCCAATTGAATGTAAATGATCGTTTAGTTGTATATAAGCAATCGTTTACATGACTATAAACGATCATGTATAATACTAAACGGTCATTAATTATGTTGAGCGATCTCCTATCTTTATGAAAGCAATCTTGGAAGAAAAATAATTTGTAAACACTTACTTTCTCTCTGTTTCTGGTTCTGATGAATGATCTTGCTCTATACTCGAAGATATAAACTAAATGAAGATAAAAATGATCGACAATGAGAATGTTGGCCTAAAACTCTGAGAGAACAATGGGAGAGGAAGTTGGAGAGTGCAACTGAAAATGAATAATCGAGAGTAACCTTCCATTACTTGCCCCATTCTTAATATCAATAACATCTAATGTTGTTGGTAGAATATTAGTTGAGAATAAATGTTTTGGTAGAATGTTGGTGTTGCATTGAATATATCTTTTAGTGGAATCCCTGAATGAATCATTGAAGGAGTAAGAGAAGTAGGCTGCTTGAGATGTTTTAAAACTTGAGAGTAAATCTGGTATTTCACATACCAAAAATGTTAGACATAGACAAATTTTTGGAAAGTGGTTAGTAATGGGAAAGTTTTTGGTTTTTGGATCATTTTGTGAAAATTTTCAAACAATTGTGTGGTCTTATTTTATTACTATTATTACTTTCAAATAAATTTTTTTTCCTATCGATCATACATAAGGGGGTATGTGTATATATACACACTTTGTATTTTTTTCATTTAATATCTATCATTTTCTAATATCTCGAAGGCAAATCCATTATTCGTGCGTATTTTTTTTAATAGTTAAACTAGTATAAAAGTTTATATTATCAATTTCGAGGTTAGGAGTTCGATTCTCCTGACCCATATACTATTAAAAAAAAACATATTTTTTAAATTTAAAAAAGTAAAAGAAAAATACAGTTTTTATATATTTTGTATTGTCGCATTAATATACTAGAGCATTAGTAATTTACTAAAGTTTTGAGTCTTTTTTGTTACCATAAGTTTAGTTATATGATTAATTTACTAATTTTCATGATGTTAGAAGTTCAAATCTCTATCCACATACGATGTATTTAAAAAGATGGTACAAAAATACGAACATCGTTGCTATTTTTCAAATGAGATGAGAGATTGATTTTTTTTTTCAGTTTTAAAAAACGACGCTTATTATTTTGTTATTGATTTTTTTACCCATGTTTCTAAAACCAATGTAAGTTTTAGGAACTAAAATGATAGTTTTCAAAATTTTGTTTTTACTTTTGAATTTAGGTAATAATTTAGGTCCCAGGTAACCATTTTGTTTTTTTGTTTTTGAAAATTAAGCCTATATGTTTCCAGCCCTCACTCGGTCTTGTCCCCAAAATGGTAGGCATATTGGGCCAGTGAACCATCCTCACCCATACAAATCAAAAGAAAATTTCTCGTAAATAGGAGTTCATAATATACTCAAGATTAAGACTAAGTTCTTAGGTCATTCTATCGAAATAGGAACCTAACTAGTTAACGGTGTTACATCTAGTGGTTACTATTTCGTGGTCCAGTCTTATGCAAACTCATTGCATAAGATATCTCCACTCACATATTAACTACATGAACGCATTGGATCATTGCGTTTTTATCAAATACAAAGTGGGTCGTATCCATAGTATTACCAGGATGATAAGGTACCCAGCCTTATCTCTATACTATAAACACTTCAGGCTATATCCTGAACATTGATCCCTGTATGTCTCCACATACAATTCAAGAATCGTAAGGCAACCTTGGATGTTAGTTTATTAGATTTAGAGTTATTCAGACAAAAATAGACAAACAACACAAACAATAACATTTATTGAATTCACATCTATGATTTTTTATTAATGACAGTTAATTAATAACATTTACTATCTATGAGTTTCAAGGAATAAAACCCAACAAACTCCCACCTGAATTAAAACACTAGTCAATGGTTGTACACAATATCATAATAATAAAAAAAGAACGGGATTATTGTAAATAAATACAATAAACTATGGCATCCAAATACCCATTACACGTGTCCCACTTTACCTAGATATACGATGTACATGTCTCGTAAACCTAGACTATCTAGACCCTCAAACACTTTAGCTGAAAGAGAGCCTTCGTAAATAGATCAGCAATGACTACTGTCCCACAGTTGTCACAGTATAAGGTTGATAGCACTGAAAATGTGCTATTTTCCTCTGTTTAATTCTAGGTCGTTACCATGTCTAATGTGTTTATTTGATAATTTTGTAGGTATTGAGCATCTTGGATGTAGAATTACTCGTTACGAGCTATTTGGGGTTAATTTGGAGCAATTAGGAGCTAATTTGAGCAACTGGACTTCAAAGGGACGTGAATGGATGAAAACACCCCTAAACAGAGCATTGTGCAACGTTATAAGGCAGTAGCTGCCTATATTGGAAAAAATATGGAAACGATTCAATGCTGCAAACATTAGGATGGACGTGCACGTAGACAGCGTTGCAACATTGCAACCCAACCCTATATATATGTTTTTCCCTTTATGTCAGAAAAATTTGCCCACCATCGGCCTCCAGCCGATTTTTACCCTTTCTTCCTTCTTCCACTTGTTATTTGGGCATTTATTTAGTAATTTATCGAGTAGATGTCGGATTGTAACTTCTCACCCTTCAGGGGAAGGTAAGATTTTGGTTCCTTAGTTTAGGGATTCAGAGGAATTCGATGTAAATTTGTGAGATTTCAATTTAATGGTGCATACAAACTTGTTTATGGGTTTTAATCCAAATTTATATTTATGAATTGGACGATTTTAATTGTTGATTAATGCCCAATAATTTTGTCGTGTAATTCTACGCTTTGTGATTACCTTGTAATATCTGAACATATTGATAGGATAATCCCATTGGAAGCAATAGATTAGTCAGGCAAAAAGGACTGCACCTAGCAACATAGAGAAAAACTATATTGATTGTTTGATTAGATGTTGGAAGTTAAACACTCTTAACGTAATCCCTAGAACTTAATGTGATTCGTTAATTTGTATGGAGCAGATTTATTTTCTGTGTATTTTGATTAATTAGATAATTAAGACCATTAGTTGGGATTGAAATCAATTAGGCTAAGCATAAACAAGAAGTTTAAGTCATAAATTAGGTTGATGATCTAAATTACATTAGGTAAATCCATTCCTCTAAGATAAGATATCTCGATTAATTGCACTTCTCTTTTCTCGCATTTTATTTTCATGCACTTTCAATTATCAATCCACACGAATCCCCCTCTCCCACTCCCCCCCCTCTAATTTATCTCTTTAACCGAAAACGAGCTTTGATGAAATAATCTTCCGCGCTTCTTTGAGGTTCGACCCCGGACTTGCCACTTATACTACCAGTTAGTATAAGTAGTTCATTTGGTGATTTATAAACATTATTTGCATAGGCGCGAGTTTACAGGCGACAGTAAACTCGATGCCGACCAAAGGTGACAGGCAAGTCATATTTGGAACTACTTCCAAATCGCTTAGGAACTTCCTAAGCCAAATTACTTTCTTTGCTGGTTCACAGGCAGCTACATACTCAGCTTCCATAGTGGAATCTGCAATACATCCTTGTTTGATGCTATACCACACTACAGCTCTCCCGTTTAGGGTAAATACTGATCTTGATGTAGATTTCCTAGAATCCTTGTTAGTTTGGAAATTAGAGTCGGTATATCCTGTAAGGATCAAATCCTTGGCTTCATACATCAGCTTATAATTCCCCGTTCTCCTAAGATACTTGAGGATGTTCTTGTAGTGATTGTAATTTTCCAAGGCATAAGCAATTAGACGCATTAATCTCTAAATTTCGTTTTACAGAATGCAAGAGATTCAAATTGACAGAAACCATTGAAAAACATAAACCTAAGCATGCTTTCTACAGTGCAAATTAGAGAGGAAGGGATTAAGACATCACTTGCCTTTGAAGACCAATTCTTCACGTTCCTCACCAATTCGAGTCATCTTCTCCTAATCTAACGGACTCAGCATCCATGAACTCAATGAACAGGAATGGACACCACCAAGGTGTTAGGATGTACTAGTATGCAATGGAAGCAAACAGAATTAATAAGCACTCTAATTACATTTAATTTAAGTTCTAAAAGCATGCTTAAACAGAAATTTAAGAAAAAGGTTTCTTAACAAAATATCTTTGATGAATTCTCCAAATTCCAAGCTGTTGTTCACGTGATTCCATCTCCAATTTAAAAGTGAACCACCAAGAGATCTTCTCTACTATTCTTAGCCTTGAATTTGAGTGGTGGAACTTCAAATTGGAGTGAATTTATGAAGGGAAAAGAGTGGGTTTTTGTTAAGAAGAATAACACTGCAACAAGAACTTTTCTAGCTGCAAAAACTCTCATCACATCTACAAATTGAAGAGGTTTATATTTAATTCACATGCAAGCACTGAAGTTCAGCAACATTGACACTTTAATCACCTGAAATTCAGTGGGCAAGGTGTGTAATTGAAGAGGAAACACCTCCTACTTCACAAAAGTGGGTGTTTCCTCTTTCTATTTTCAAAAAAACCATTTTCCCTTTTATTTCTTTTTAATTTCAATTAATTCAAAATTAATTAAAATCAAAATCAAAATTTCATATTTTGAAATTTGAAATAAAGTGAGAAATTAATTTAATTTTAATTAATTAAATATATTTAATTAATCAAATAATAATTTAATATCAAATATTAAATTAATCACACACCTAATTTAAAGCATGAATCATATTCATGTAATTAATATTTAAATTAATATTTAAATATTATAAATTCTCCATCGTTTAATTTCAATAAATTAAACATTGATTAATTCTATCGAATATCATTGTACAAATCCTAATTTGAATTTGAACTTATTCAAATTCAAACCCTAATTTGAATTTGAACATTTCAATTTGAAATTCAATTTGAACACTTCAAATTGACATCATTCGAAATTCACTCAATTTATTAATTCAAGGTGTTCATATTTTATGAACTAGTAGAGAGACCTTATGGACCTACAGATCATGAGCTCCAACGATTTAAGATTAATTAGCTAAAAGACTTTAGACTAAATTAATCAATATTCGTTAACTATCAAGTCACACCACTATAACTCGATAGTTGCACTCTCCTCACTGTAGATATATTTGTGTCCACTTGATTTAACCATAATCAGTAAGTAAACCCTTCATAGACTGTTTGTAATAACGACTGGGTCAATATGTTGTTTTACCCCTGATATTACATCTTGCTCCGTAAGTTCCACTGATCCTCTAATGAACAATTGGTTTGTGATCCAATCACTAAACCGGATCCCTCTCGGGCCAATGAGAGGATAAGACCCCTTGTTCAAGACTTGGATTAAATACTTAAGAAAACAACCTTTCTCCTATCCCTAAATTGGGTAGGCATGAATTCCTTCTTGCACCCTATGTCTCATCAGTCTACCCGGTCTTACCCCTTAAATGAGAGGCTTATTGAGTTGGCGCTGTTGAGCCAACCCTCACCTATGCAAATCTAAGAATAATCCCGAATAAACTAGAATTCATAGTTAGCTCAGGATAAAGATCGAGTTACCTAGGTCATCTAAGCGAAATAGTGAGTCTTCAACAGTAAACAGCGTTATAAAGTAAGAGTGACTTATTTATTGGTCCGATCTTACACAAAATCGTTGCATAGGACGCCTCCATTCTTCATGTCAATACATGAACGAATCAAGATCACTTTGTTTGTAACATCTTTACAATAACTTGTAACAACTAAAAGCGGGCCGCAAAGGCACCCAACCTTATTTATATACTGACCGTTTTGGCTATTTACTCGAACCTGATCTACTTTATGTCTCCACATAAAATTCAAGTACTCATATAATAACCATGGATCTTAGTTTATTTTATTTAGACTTTATAAGATAAGTGCAATTTATAGATTCAATAACAACTTTATTGAAATAATGTTGAATAACATCTTTATTGATAATAGAATATGTTTAACTTTACAAACTGTGAGTTTTAGGACATACAACCCAACATAAGGGGTCTTCCCCATCATTATCAAAGACAAGAACCATGCAGAGGTGTGGGCTTGCACTTAATCTTGGCGTGAGGGAAAGATAAGAGAATTGAGAGAAAAATTCTTCTCTATAAACAATACAGAGAGAATGAGAAGAACTAGAGAGAGAGTGGGAGGGAGAGAACTTTCTCTCTCCTCATTTGTTACGTGAGAGAATGAGAGATTAAGGGGTGAGGGAATTGTTTATTAAATTTGAAATAATTAAATTCTAATTCTAAATTTGAATTTAATATATATGTTAACCACTTTAATATATATTTAAACTATATGTTATATCACATATAACACTATAGTTAATACGATATTGCATATAACATAAACTATATTTTATTGTTCTCTCAAATAATCAAAGATATTAATATGAATCAAATTCATTTTAATTTTAACCTATAGTTTTTATATGAATCACATTCATATAAACAATAATTGAATCATATTCAAATTATAACACCTTTCAATAAAATATATAAATTTAATATGAATCATATTCATATTAATTTTAACCTATAGTTCCTATATGAATCATATTCATATAGTTAATATCTGAATCATATTCAAACATCTATTTCTCTCATAAAACTATATAAATTTAATATGAATCATATTCATATTAAATCATAACATATAGTTTTTATATGAATTATATACATATGATTAATATTTGAATCATATTCAAATATTTGTTTCTCTCATAAAATTATATTAAAATTAATATGAATCATATTCATATTAAATTTTAACATATAGTTCATATTCATATAGTTAATATTTGAATCATATTCAAATATTTATTTCTCTCATAAAAATGTATCAACATACATTATATTATATAATGTATGAATATATACTATTTAATTGTATCTCATACAATTAATTCCTTTTAATTAATTTGAACAATTCAAATCACAGCAAAACTAATTTGATTCCCATCAGTCCCCATTAAGCTAATGAGGGGACTATATACCTATATATTGAAGCTTCAATGATTGATTAAACTCTTTTAATCAAATTAATCAACATTCATTAGCTGTCGGTCATTCCACTAAAGATCAACAGATGAACTCTTCGCACTATAGAAATATTTTTGTGTCTATTGGATATAACCAATCAACAGTGCGCTGACCCTTCACAAATCGTTCGGAAGTATAGTTGGATCAAATTACCATTTTACCCTTGTAGTTACATGTAACTTCTTAAGTACCACTTATCCCTCTATTGAACAATTAGTCATAGTTCAACTAGGACCAAACCCTTTTTTGCCTAGGAGAGGATGAGGCGCCTTATTTTTCAAGCCCCAAATCAACCCTTCAGGGAGCAATTTATCTTCTTACTCTAGCTATAGAGAAAAAGTAAATTCCTTCTTGTGTAGTTGTGTTCCCAACTTGCCAATCAGACGAATCCCCAAAATGATAAGCTTATTGAATCGGCGAATCTGGTCACTCTCGCCCATATAAATCAAAGGATCGCCCTCATAGGCAGGAGTTCACAACTCACTCAGGATTAAGGTCAAGTCACCTATGGTCATCCTGATAAAATGTAAGTCTCATCTAGTAACAGCGTTATAAAGAGAGACTTAACATTTCGTGGTCTGGTCTTTATACAAACCCTTTTGTATAAGATACCTCTGCTCACATGTCTCCATAAGAATGAGCAGGATCAGATAATTTGTAGTATTTTACAACAATTGTAACAACTACAAAGCGGATCGTATCAGTAGTATGATCAGGATAAGGCACCTAACCTTATCCATATACTACGGACTATTTAGGTTATCACTTAAACATGATCCATCTGTATGTCTCCAAATACATGTTTAAGTTACATCAGATAACCTTGGATTTTAGGTTAATGGATTATTGTACAAGTAATATAAAATCAATAAACAATTGATTCAACTAACATAAAACTACCATGCTTTAGTGCATACTGAAGAAAATCGAACACGAGGATTTCCATGAGCAACGGAAAGATCATTCCAGATTACAATCGTGTTGGGTATTTTGTTTTATTTATTGATCTTTTGTATTTGTTTGTTGTGTTGTTTTATTCCATTACTGAATATCCAATGAAATGAATGAAATTTCCATCATTTTTCATCTTTGCATTTGTTCTTAGCATACCTTTTTTGTTCTTTAGCTATTCTTTTTGTCTTGTGTGTTGTTTTACCTTAATGATATTAGTAATATGAAACTTATAAGTATAGAGTAGGCGTTAAGAAAATCAACAAAGCCTGAACTTTTCTAAAAAGTCTACATGTTTTCTTTCTAACGCATGCAAGCTCTAAATCAAAACTCCTTTCGAAATTCTCAAAGCCTTTTCGAAATTTTGTTTCTCTTTTAGCAATGAGAATTTAGCTGATCTCCAAAATTTGGGGGTGAGGGGAATCCTAGTTAAGACACATTTATCGAGTAAGTTCAAAAAGAGAGGAAACAAAATAGAAAGATGGTAAACGGAAACTCCTCTGTCATTACTCTAAAAGAAAACCTCAAATTGGCATGAGTTAAAAAATTGGAACAGGCACTTAGCCATAGTTGGATGCTCGCATGAGACTCTTGGGGGCAAGCCAAAACTAAGTTAAGTCTCATAGACCAATGTGTCCCAAAACTCCGCTATCTAGTTTAAAGAAGTTGTATCTTGAAACGCATACATGCTAGATATGAGTTTAGTTATGAAGGGTCTCACCCGTAGTTGGACGCTCGTATGACACCCATGGGGGCAAGCCAAAACGAAAGTGGGATACCTAGAACAACGCTTAGGTAACCCAGAATTCATACTTTTTCTTTTACCGACATACTGTTTTAAAAAAAGAGAAGCATCTAACGTGGTTTAGAAAAAATAAGAATGTTTTGAGAAACGAAAGGAGTTATTAACAGAAGGCTTGCTACACCTGAAATAAAACATTCTTCCTTTTAGAAAAGAATCAACCTATGTTACATTTTCCAAACTCCAGTCTCAAGCCTATAAGTAAATATGAATAGAGGCGAACCTTGCACACTTAAGACAATGGAGATAACAAAGAATTATTTATGGAATGCTTGAGGACAAGCATTTTTCAAATTTGGGGGTCTGATAACTTGTAGAAATACAAGTTATTGTGACTCAAAATTGGAACAATTAGGGTCTTTAATAATAAAATATCATCATTTTTAGAGAAAACGCATGAAATTACTTGAACACTATCAAACTATCAAACTCATGCAAAAGAATATTTATTGCTAAAATACTGCAGTGCTAATGCATGATATTGCAGGATTTCAAGAAATATTCTAAGTGTCACAAGCAATGTCAAATGCATGGGCATGCGTCAGAGGGATTCAACGCAAGGAAGATTCATTGAATCAGATTGTTTGTGTCAAATCACCACTTGCAAGCATGGGCATCTGCAGCTGGCAGCGTCTGAAAAGTATCTACGTGTCAGGCGGCTGACCAGGGTATGGAATTTAATGCTACCTCATCATCAAGTTAAAGAAGGCCGACGCCTATAAATAGAAGAAATACCACCAGATGAAGAGATCTTTTAACTCATTGTATAATTCTGAAATTTTGAGACTTTAGAGTTGTGTTGTGGTGATGAGAAAAACACAAGAGGGAAAAGAACCACCACCACCACCGATCAAGGAGTGGAGAAAGCTAAACTCGAGATGAATTCGTGATGTGAGCTTAGGAGTGTATAGTATAAAGTAATTGAAAAAATAAGTGCAAATGTGAATGATGCGTTAGTGATGTGCAATGGGACGCATGACACTCCTCTATAGGCGTTCAAGTTTTCCTAAATCAGATCCAAGTATAAATCCAACTCAGGTTCCTGGTAAGTCTAGGGTCGAACTCAAGGATTCAGATTAAAGCTAATGCAGACCTTGCGTTGTAACTATTGTAGAAATATCCTAAGTGAATGTAGAAATGAGTTATTTACACTAAACTATTATGTGTGTGTAAGAAGATACAAAAGGGTCAAGTAGAAAATAAGGGGTCGTGTGGAAATGGAGTTTGATGCAGGGGATATACGTCGATCTATGTTAGATGTAAACGGACAGGAATATAATGCGGATGAGATGACATGCTTATCTCCGTTTATGCGTTAGACTTCTATTTGGCACTTCTCAATGCGAATGTCATACAATACTTATCTCTAGGATGTATGCATCAATCACAGGATGCAATAAAACACCAGTGCGTCTATCTCTAGATGTACTAAGCGTTTTTAACTTAATGCTGGCTTGCTTATTCTCTCGAATAATTTAAGTTAAAGCTGCTTTTACCAAGTGATTTAGTTGGCTTAAGCGTTTAGAATTGGATTTTGCATGAAGTTATAGATGCATCTAACATAAAACAAGAAATAAACAATGACGAAGTGAGATAGATCAAATATGTGAATTTATAAAGAAACTGATTGTCTTTACAAAACCAATACTCAATCAAATGAGATGACGAAAACGATAAGTAAGATGAAATGAAAGAAGTCAATCTGCAGAGTACAATCTCTTGTCCTCTTTGGCTCAATTCTAATTCGTGTACAACCACTTGTGGAAGAAATAGGAGAAAGTTCTCTCTTGAGCTCAGCTTTCTCCACTCCTTGATCGGCAGTGGTGGTGGTTCTTTTCCCTCTTGTGTTCTTCTCGTCACCATAGCACAGCTCTAAAGTCTCAAAATTTCAGAATTATACAATAAGCTAAAAGATCTCTTCATCTAGTGGGATTTATTCTATTTATAGGCGTCGTTCTTCTCCAACTTGATGATGGGGCAACATTAAATTCCATACCTTGGTCAGCCGTCTGACACTCAGATGCTTTTCAGATGCCGCCAGCTGCAGGTGCCCATGCTTGCATGTGGTGATTTGACACAAACAGCCTGAGTCAATGAATCTTCCTTGCGTTGAATCCCTCTGACGCATGCCCATGCGTTTGACATTGCCTGCGACACTTAGAATATTTGTGGAAATCCTGCAATATCATGCATTAACGCCGTAGTATTTTAGCAATAAACATTCTTTTGCATGAGTTTGATAGTGTTCGAGTAATTCCATGCGTTTTCTCTAAAAATGATGAGATTTTATCATTAAAGACCCTAATTGTTCCAACTTTTGAGACACAATAACTTGTATTTCTACAAGTTATCACACCCCTAAATTTGAACAATACTTGTCCTCGAGCATTCCACAAATAATTCTTTGTTATCTCCATTGTCTTAAGTGTGCAGGGTTCACCTCTCATCATATTTACTTATAGGCTTGAGACTGAAGTTTGGAAAATAAAACGCAGGTTGATTCTTTTCTAAAAGGAAGAATGTTTTATTTCAGGTGCAGTAAGCCTTTTGTCAACAACTCCTTTCGTTTCTCAAAACATTTTTGTTTTTTCTAAAACAACAATTCGTTAGATGCTTCTCTTTTTTAAAACAGTATGCCTGTAAAAGAAAAAGTATGAATTCTGGGTACCCAAGCGTTGTTCCAGGTATCCCACTTTCATTTTGCTTTGCCCCCACGGGTGTCATGTGAACTCCAACTACGTGTGAGAGCCCTTCTCAACTAAACTCATATCTAGCATGTATACGTTTCAAGATACAGCTTCTTTAAACTAGATAGCGGAGTTTTGGGACGCATTGGTCTAGGAGACTTAACTTCGTTTTGTCTTGCCCCCACGAGTGTCGTGCGAGCATCCAACTACAGCTAAGTGCCTGTTTCAATTTTTTAACTCATGCCAATTTGAGGTTTTCTTTTAGAGTATTGACAGAGGAGTTTGCGTTTAACATCTTTCTATTTTGTTTCCTCTCTTTTTGAACTTACTCGATAAATGCATCTTAACTCGAATTCCCCTCACCCCCAAATTTTGGAGATCACCTAAATCCTCATTGCTAAAAGAGAAACAAAATTTCGAAATGGCTTTGAGAATTTCGAAAGGAGTTTTGATTTAGAGCTTGCATGTGTTAGAAAGAAAACATGTAGACTTTTTAGAAAAATTCAAGCTTTGTTGATTTTCTTAATGCCTACTCTGTACTTATAAGTTTCATATTACTAAAATCATTGAGGTAAAACAATGCACAAGAATGGAAGAATAGCTAAAGAACAAAAAAGGTATGCTAAGGACAAACGCAAAGATGAAAAATGATGGAAATTTCATTTCTTTCATTGGATACTCAGTAATGGAATAAAACAACACACAAACAAATACAAAAGATCAATAAATAAAAAAAAGTAACCAACACCCCATAATTTATTATGCTGGTACGTCATCCTTGCATTCTTCCGCGGGGTCTTCATCCATGAAGCGCAGAGGGTTCCTTAGGTGGGCAGGTAGCGGTGGCAAGGCAAACATCCCAACCATGACCTGGTTAATATATTGCGTTGTATAGACGAACTGGTCCTACATTCTTCTTGTTTGCTGCCGCATGTAGTCCCTTAGAACTCTATTTTTCTGTTGAAGTGTTTCAATGGACGCAACCAGTGGTCTGAGTTGATCACTAATGAAAGTTTTCAACTCGTCAAGATCAGTGCTTGGTTGCGGCGGTGTTGGTTCTTCGGCTCTTTCAACTGGGTCTTCAAAATTTCCTGCGTTGCTTGTTCCTAACCTAGTTGGTTCAAAAATAATTGGAGAAGGGACAAAAGTTGGAATTGGAGCTGGTAAGGGGGAAGGAAGAGGACTAAGGATTTCTTGATCTAATTAGTAGTATCGTGCTGCATTGGATCAAGAATCTCTTCTTGCAGGGCCAAAGGTGAGTTTGGGAGAGGGACTAAGTCTGGCCGCACTTCTCCATCAGTAAATGCATGCTCCGCTTCGTAATCTTGTTCATTTTTTGAAGCATCATCGTTGTGTTCAATTATCCGGACGCGTCTTCTTTTGGAGGCGCGTTGGGAGGGTCGAGGTCTTGATGCCGCATTCTTGCAAAGTAGGGTAGGCTGGTGCGGCGAACTGTGAAGCTGACGCCTGATTAACTAGATGTCCATCAGACCATCGATTTCCTCATAATCATCCCCCAGAAGGATGCCTCACATTCACACAGCACACAGATTAGCCAAGAAAAGTAAAGTTGTCCTCGTGGTTTTGCTTTAATGGCTTTGATCTGGTCCATGATTATCCTCCCTACGTCTAGAGGAATGTGCTGCATGATGCAATAAGTGGCCAGGACGCGTTCTCTCGAGATTGTTTCATCATGCATTATAGGCATGATACTTTTCTTAATCAAGTATAACCATAAGTTTGCATCCAATTTCAGATTCCTGGAAGCTAAGATCATTACTCCACTTCTTGATATTTGCCATGTGCTTCCAGGTTTGGCCACTACTCTTAACGCATCTTCTATCTGGCTTGGAGTTGGATGTTCCAAGATGCGATTTCCCTCTGCGTCCGGGTTGCTTACAATATTAAACACTTCATTAATTTTGCCCGCGGAGAAGCGCACCAAAACATCATCAGCAAGCGTCGTATTTTTCTTTTCATCAAACTCACTGCAATAAAATTGGCGGACAAGATTGGGCAAAATCATCGTGTGCCCAACGTATAGCTGACCCCAGCCAATTGCGTCCATAGTTTCGATTATATATGAAGGCAATGGGTTGCATTCGGGGAAGAAGCCCTTCTCGGTAAGGATGTCACTAAATTGACGCTTCCTTCCTTTGGTCTTTTTAGGTGTCGTGGTGGTCACCTTGCGTTTGCCCGCCTCATGCGCTTTGGCTTCCCGTGCAAGTTCCCTTAATTCATTTTCCAATTCCTTTTGGAGGGCAAACTTCCTTCGCACAAGAAGGCTACCTTGGTATTCTCGATGTGAGAATCCAGAGGGTGGGCTCTGTGTGGACTTGATTTGAGGCAGAAAACCGAAAAAACACAATCGTGTAAACGATTGAGCAAGTGGGAGATGAAAAAAATCTATCGTATAGGTCGATGCCAATCATTTAGCAAAAGCTAAGAGATCGTCTAACAAAAGCTATGCAATCGTTTAACTCATCGCTTAGCTGAGTGTCTATCGTCTACAAACACTCTACAATCGTTTACTTTATCCAAGCTATCGTTTAGTAAATCCTATTTATTTGACAACTTCCTGTGAGTATTTTTTTCGAGATTGGAAAATCTTAAATCAATTTTACCAAAAAAACTTAATAAAATTAGGAAAACAATTTTTCTTTTATCTCACTGTTACCATGAAACCATTAATAACCTCCCACTCAATTGGTTATTAGAGAAAAAAAGTTAACTATCCAATAATTAATATTATTATAAATATAAATGATAACCAACTTATCATACTATATTTATAACCTATAGTTTTAATATTTCATCTCAAAAACATATAAACCATAGCTCTTTTTCTATTCCATAGTACTTAACGTAAATCTCATTACATTAATCCTCCACTAGATGTATCTAATACATCATACCGATCATATCATATATAATCAAATTACCTCTTGTTAATTTGAACATTTCAAATCAACACCAAGAACCGATCCTCAACTGAATCCATTGAGCTACCAAGGGGACTTTATGGACCTGTAGCTCGAAGCTCCAACGATACATGAATAATTGACTAAACTCTTTAGTCACAGGATCCATCATCTGTTAACTACCAGACACTCCACTAAAGACCGACAGCTGAACTCTCCTTACCACAGATATATTATGTGTCCATCTTAACCAATTAGAAAAATGACAACCCTTCATAGATCGCTCGTAAATACAATCGGGCCAATAACCGTTTTGTCCCTATAGTTACATCTAACTCCTTAAGTACCACTGATCTCTCTAATGAACATAAGTCATAATCCTGCTATGACTGAGTCCTCTCTACCAAAGAGAAGTTGTGGCCATTATGTTCAAGCCTCGGAATCAGCCCTTAAGGGAGCAATCTCTCTACTTATCCCTGCTTTGGGAAAGGAGTGAAATCCATCTTGTGGATTGAGTTCCCAACTCCCAGATCAGACAAGTCCCTAAAAAGGTAGGCATGTTGAGTTGGCAATCTGGCCACTATCACCCATACTAATCAAAGGACGACCCTCAAAGGCAAGAGTTCCCAAAACAGTCAGGATTGAGGTCATGTCACCTATGGTCGTTTAGGTAAGATGTAAGTCTCTAGTATCAACGGCGTTATGTACAGAGCCTAGTCATCTCGTGGTCCAGGTCTTATACAAACTCTTTCTATGGAATTCCCCCGCTCGCACGTCTCCACATGAATGGTCAGGATCTACCACCTGTAGTAGTTTACAACACTTGCAAACCTCTACAAAGCGGGTCGTATTCGTGGAGTCACCAGGATCAGGTATCCCACCTTAATCCTTATACTACATACCTATTTAGGTTATCACTTAAGTCATGATCCATTTGTGTATCACATATGCATGTTAAGTTTACATAAGATAACCATGGAGCTTTGTTTATTGGATATGAGTAAATGCCAGAATGAAATAACAGTTATTTTATTCATAAAACAATGTGTATCATTACAAACAATGAGACTCCGAGAGAATTAGGACACAAATCCCAACAACCTCTCACTTGTCCTAATACCTTGGGAGACTAATGTATAATCATTTGGGAGACTCATGTACAACAAAATATAAAAAATGTACAATATACAATAAACTAGGGCATACCCCAGTATCATCTCCCACTTACCCTAGACAAGGTGTTGCATGTCCTGCAGACCTAAACTCTCTAGGTGACCCTTGAACACTTTAGTCATGAGAGCCTTTGTAAAAGGGTCAGCAACGTTGTGCTCTGACGCGATCTTTGTGACTATCATATCACTGCGATGCACAATCTCCCTGATCAAGTGGTATTTTCGCTCTATGTGCTTACCCCAACGATAACTCCAAGGCTCCTTTGAATTTGCCACAGCCTCGTTGTTATCACAATACAGAGTGATAGGCAAATCCATATTTGGAACAACTTCCAAATCTAAAATGAATTTCCTCAGCCAAACCGCTTTCTTAGCTGCTTCACAATCGGCTACGTATTTGGCTTCCATAGTGGAGTCTGCAATGCATCCTTGCTTGATGCTTCGCCACAATACAGCCCCTTCATTTAAAGTGAACAGTAACCCCGATGTCAATTTGCAAGAATCTCTATCAGTTTGAAAGCCAGAGTCCATGTATCCTGTAAGGATCATATCCTTATCTCCATACACGAGCATGTAGTCCATCGTTCTCCGAAAATACTTGAGGATCGTCTTGACCACCGTTCAGTGATCAAATCCGAGATTGGACTGATACCGACTAACAATCCCTACTGCATAGCGAATGTCAGGTCTGGTACACAACATTGCATACATTAAGCTTCTTACAGCTGAAGCATAGGGAATCCGTCTCATTTCCTCAACTTCTTGAGGTGTCTTAGGACATTGATCCTTAGACAAAACAATTCCATGCCTGAAGGATAATAAACCCCTC
Source organism: Benincasa hispida (assembly GCF_027475165.1). Classification (NCBI taxonomy): domain Eukaryota; kingdom Viridiplantae; phylum Streptophyta; class Magnoliopsida; order Cucurbitales; family Cucurbitaceae; genus Benincasa; species Benincasa hispida. The sequence goes on along the minus strand of NC_143488.1, from coordinate 74,231,234 downwards.
TTAGAATCGTGCATTCTGTACCTGATGAACAATTCATCGATGTACGATGTCTGAGACAAGGCTAACCGTTTGTTCTTACGATCCTGAATGATCTGGATCCCTACAACATACTATGCTTCACCTAAATCTTTCATTTGGAACTGGGCAACTAGCCATTTCTTAATGTCAGTCAGATAGCCTACATCATTCCCAATGAGTAGGATATCATCCACATACAATACAGAAAAGCTACTAAGCTGTTGATGATCTTCTTGTATACACATGGCTCATCAACATTCTGACCAAAGACAAATGATTTGATAGTAGTGTCAAATCTGATGTTCCAAGATCTAGATGCTTATTTCAACCCATAAATGGACCTATTAAGCTTGCAAACTCTTTACTTTTGATATAGAACTATGAACCCCTCTGGTTGAGTCATATAGATGGTCTCCCTAAGATTACCATTAAGAAGGAAGTCTTGACGTCCATTTGCCAAATTTCATAATTATAAAATGTGGCTATGGACAAGAGAATCTTGATAGACTTAAGCATGACAACAGGTGAGAAAGTTTCCTCATAGTCAACTCCCTCGACCTGGGTATAATCTGTTGCCATGAGTCGAGCCTTAAGGGTTTGCACCTTTCCACCTACACCTCTCTTTCGCTTATAGATCCACTTACACCCAATAGGTCTTACTCCATCAGGTGGATTAACAAGCTCTCAGACATTATTGAAGTACATAAACTCCATTTTCTTGTTCATGACTTTAACCTATTCATCTTTGTCAACATCCTTCATTGCTTTCTTAAAAGACAATGGATCCTCGACCCCATCATTCAAAATGACGTTTTGGGATTCAACCCTCCCACTACGTTAAGGCAGTCACAACTCTTGAACTGGTTGACTAGACGTTCTGACCTCAACCATTCTTGTTGATTTGTCGGCTTGTTCAACAACTCTTATTGAACCCTCAACAGCCTCAGTCTCACTAGAGATCTCACGTAAAAGGAGCTTACTTCGTGGCTTATGATCCTAGATGTGGTCTTCTTCCAAGAAGATAACATTTATAGAAACAAACATTTTGTTCACACTCGGATCATAAAAGTATCCACCTCTCGTTACTTTAGGGTAGCCTACAAAGAGGCAAACCATCAAATGCGGTTCCAACTTCTTTGAGTTACTCACAAGCATATGTGTCGGACAACCCCAAATCCTGAAGTGGCATAAACTACCTTTACGGCCTCTCCATAACTCAAAAGGTGTTTCAAAAACACTTTTCAAGGGAACGTTGTTCACGATATAACATGCAGTTTGAACTGCAAAACCCCAAAACGAGTCTGGAAGATGAGCATAACTCATCATAGACTGAACCATGTCCAACAAGGTTATGTTTCTCCTTTCTGATACACCATTCTGCTGAGGTGTATTAGGGGCCGAAAGTTGGGACGCAATTCCATGTTCTATCATATACTTCTGGAATTTGAGGTCCAAATACTCTCCACCACGAACAGATCGTAGTGTTTTTATCTTTTTACCTAACAAGTTTTCAACTTCAACCTTATACTCCTTGAACTTGTTAAGGGCTTCAGACTTATATTGCATTAAGAAGAGATACCCAAATCTTGAATAATCATCTATGAAAGAGATGAAATATTCATACCCACCCCAAGCTTCAACATTCATCGGACCACAGAGGTCTGAATGTACAAGCTCCAAGGTTTCCTTGGCTCTGTAACCTTTTCCAGTAAAAGGTTGTTTGTTCATCTTGCATTCAAGAAATAATTCACATACCGACAAGGAGTTTTCTTCTAAACTCTTTAGAAGTCCACTTTTCACCAACTTCTCAGTCCTATTGAGGTTAATGTGACCTAACCTTAGATGCCAAAGATGGGCGTTTTTCTTAGGAGAAACCTTTGGTTTTTTAGCTGTTGTTGCCGTACTGGACATTTCAGTGTTAAACAAGGCTATTATGACTAACAACCTTAGTACATATAAGTTACTTTTCATTGAACCATAACCTATCTCTGTTCCATTCTTGAAAATAAACACTTTATTCTCAGAAAAGAAGACGGTATACCCTTGTTCAATGAGACAAGAAACTGAGATTAAGGTCCTCTTAATATGAGGAACTACAAAAACATTATCCAGTAACAGATAACGTTTTTTGTCAACAAATAACTTCAGCCTGCCTACAGCAACAGCTGTAACAACTTCACCAGTACCAACTCGTAAAGTCATCTCTCCCTGTGGCAATATTTGCCAAGAACTAAATCCTTGTAAGAGGAACTAACATGATTGGTAGCATTCGAATCTAAGATCCAGGCAGAACCACCATTCTCTACCAAACACGTCTCCAAGACCAATAAATCAAATTTCCTGTCTGGGATCAGTGTTAGAACAACTAACACTACTAGTTTCATCATCCATCCCTTTATTCTCGAAATTTAAAAACTGACATTCAAACAAATCTTGTAGTGAGTCCATGATCTCACGTGCAATGGCCATGTTCTCAACCCTTTTGGCCAAAAAGTTAGGTATGTTAGCCAAAATGTGAAGTGGGGCCAATGAATTAGCCTTCATCCACACCTCATATGCATTATGAATACTTCGTGGTGCATCAAGGGTCAGGACTTGAGGACACTCCTCAACCATAACCCTTTATACAAGTCAAGCTTTGAAGGTCTGTACCTTTCCAACTACATCTCTCTTTCTTTTATAGATCCATTTTCATCCTATGGGTTTTACCCCTTCGAGTGGGTCTACAAGCTCCCGTACTGAATTGGAGTACATAGACTACATTTATAGGTCCATGGCTTTGACCTATTGATCCTTGTCTATGTCATTCATTGCTTGTTTATAAGACAATGGATCCTCAACATCATCGTCTGCCATGACAACCAGAGTTTCAGTTAAACCCAAGTAGCGGTCAGGTTGTATCACAATCCTCCCACTATGTCGAGGCACTCTCAACGATTGAGAAAAATGAGATTGACCTGAAGTGCTGGCTTTTTCATTAATTATTGATGAAAGACCAGCTACATCAACAATCCTTGTTGATTCTCCATTAGCTTCACTTAATACTATTTTTCTTTGTGGTTCACGATCTCTTCAGTGGTCTTCCTAAAAAAATGTAGCATTTGTTGATACAAACACTTTATTTTCTTGAGGGTCATAGAACTGACCACCTCTCGTTTCCTTAGGAAAATAAAAAAAAAAAAATTGATATAATCTTCAACGAGGTTCCAACTTCTTAGGATTTTTCACTCACACATGTGTACGACAACCCGGATTATGAAGTAACATAAACTCGGTTTATGCCCCCTCCATAATGTTGGGTTATATGTTTAAAACTCGTAGTTTGTAAACTTTAAACATACTCCTATTTACAATAAAGTTGTTATTGAATATATAAATTGCATTCATAGATTCCTAAATCCAATAAACTAACGAACTCAAGGCTATAACATGAACACTTAAACTTTATGTAGAGACATAAATGAGGATCAAGTTTGAGTATATAGCCAAAATGTTCCATGAGTATATGGATAGGGTTGGGTACCTTATCCTAGAGACCCTATGGATACGGCCCGCTTTGTATATTGATACAAACGATGTGATCCCAAACTCGTTCATGTGAATGTGAGTGGGGCATCCTATACAAAATATGTTTGCATAAGACCGAACCACAAAATAGTCACTTTTCTTTATAACGATTATTTACTGCTAAAACTTACTATTTCAATTCGATGACCTGGGGTAACCTGATCTTAATCCCGAGCTAACTATGAACTCTTGTTTATTCGAGACTATCCTTTAATCTACATGGGTGAGAGTGGCTCGACATACCTGCTCAATAAGCCTCCCATTTTAAGGGTAATATATGATGGATAGTTGGGGATATAGTTCTGCAAGATGGAATTCACTCTCGTTGGGGTCGATGCCCTAAATCTCGTAGGGTCCTGTAGTTTGTAAACATTTGTATGAACAAACATTCTGTGACTTATAATATATGATATTTTATTCACATTGTCTATGAAATATATGATATTTTAGTTGCATTAACCACAAACCAATAAACTAAGATCCATGGTTACAATTGTAACTTAAACATGTATATGAAGACATACAGGTGGATCGTGTTTAACTGATAACCAAAATGGTCTGTAGTATATGGATAAGGCTTGGTACTTTATCCTGGTGACGCTAAAAGTATGGCCCGCTTTGTAGGTGCTACAAATGTTGTAAAATGCTATAAATGATCTGGTCCTAATCATTAATGTATTAGACATGCGAGCAGGGATATTCTATACAAAGCAGTTTGTATAAGATCAGACCACGAAATGTTTAATCTCGTTATATAATACCGTTCATAATTGAGACTTTCAATTCACTAGGATGACCATAGGTAACATGACTTTAATCCTAAGTGAGTTGTGAACTCATGCCTATAAGGGCGGTCCTTTGGTTGCATGGGTGAAAGTGGCTAGATCGCCGATTCAACAAGCCTACTATTTTGAGGATTCTTCTAATTGGGGAGCTGGGAACTTAGCTACACAAGATGGAATTAACTCCTTCCCCGAAGCGAGGGTAAGTAGATAAATTGTTCCCTTAAAGACTGATTCCGGGTCTTGAACAATGTGGCGCTATACCTTCTCTTGGCCCGAGAAGGGTTTAGTCATTGTGAGACTATGATCTAATATTCATTAAAGGGATCAGTGATACTTAAGAAGTTAGATGTAACTACAGGGGCCAAATGGTAATTTGGCCCAGCTATACTTACGAGCGATTTATGAAAGGATACGTAGTGTTGATTGGTTATGTCCAATGGACACAAAAATATATATCTAGTACGAAGAGTGCAGCTATCAGTCACCAACTTCTCAATACTATTGCGAAGTTCACTTTTCACCAACTTCTCAATCCTATTGAGATTGATGTGACCTAACCTAAGATGCCAAAAATGGGCATTTTCCTTAGGAGAAACCTTTGGTCTTTTAGCTGTTGTTGTCGTATTGAACATTTCAGTGTTAAACATGGCTTTTATGACTAACGGCCTTAGTGCATATAAGTTTCTTTCCATGAACCATAACCAATCTCTGTTCCATTCTTGAAAATAAATACTTTATTCTCAGAAAAGGAGACGGTATACCCTTGTTAAATGAGACAAGAAACCGAGATTAAGGTTCTCTTAATATGAGGAACTACAAAAACATAATCCAGTAACAGATAACATTTCTTGTCAACAAATAACTTCAGCCTGCCTACAGTAACAGCTTTAACAACCTCACCAATACCAACTCGTAGAGTCATCTCTCCCTGTGGCAATGTTTGCCAAGAACTGAATCCTTGTAAGAGAAACTGACATGATTGGTAGCATTCGAATCTAAATCTAGGCAGAATTATCATTCTCTACCAAACACGTCTCCAAGACCAATAAATCAGATTTACTATCTTGTCTCCTCTTTTGGAGAGTAGTGGGATCAGTGTTAGAACAACTGACACTACTGGTTTTGTCATCCATCCCTTTATGCTCAAAAAGTAAGAACTGACGTTCAAATAAATCTTGCAGTGAATCAATGATCTCGCGTGCAATGATCATGTTTTCAACCCTTTTGGCCAAAATATCAGGTATGTTAGCCAAAATGTGAAGTCGGGCCAACAAATTAGCCTTCATCCACACCTCATATGCATTGAGAACACTTCGCAGTGCATCAAGGGTCGGGACTTGAGGACACTTCTCAACCATGACAAAAACGAGGCCGTTTGCCACGAAATACGTTTCACACGATTCTTTCTACTATATGAAGTCAGTCATATTAAAGACACTAAAAGGAAATACTAACGAGTTACTGAAAAGAAAAACACATTGACCTACATTAGGTTTTAAGAAAATACCCGTTGTAAAACAAAACAACATCCAAAAAGGTTTTAGAAAAATTAACATGATCGCGTGTGACATCTAGTTTCGTAATGACGCTTCAAAGATTTAGGACAAAAGTCACCGAAGGGAGGTCAATTATCCCTCCTCTGAATTGAGAAGTTCTCAACCAGTCATTAATACCATAACAACTCTTGCTCCCATAACGACTAGCCATCATTGATTTGGCCAAGAGATCATTAACTTACTTAATAATCTCCCGTAAGTGTGACCCACCATTTTAGGCCCTAGAGATCCACCTCAAAAAGCCAATCCGAAGGGAAAAAATCCAATTGGGGAAAAACCTAAAGCAACCCTATCCATTTCTGGAGTTCACCTTGATCTTGACCAACTGCACAAAATCCATCCAAAGTGGGACGCTCAAAGGCGATGCGAGGGAGTACGGAATGATCTCACGGTGTGAACCAATGACAGAGACTATAGGATGTTTTGACACACACCCTTCACCCACTTACTATAAACACTCTCTCCTTTCATCTTAATATTGACTCATGCAAACACTATCCGAAGGGAGATGCTCCCAAGGCACCACTAGGCCAAGCATGAATCTCACGGTGTGAACATACAGAGAGAAACGTGAGTGGAATCATAGACATATCAGATACATCTCTTCCTCCCACTGAGTATTTTATAACCTAGGGTTTAGCTTACTTAGAAAAAAACATGGTTAAGGATTTTAACTAAGTTACTTTTAGGTTTTCCCAAGAGTAACTTTTACCTTAGATAGTTAAACAACTTTTTGATCATCATCCATTAAATTCTTTAACGGAGTCTTTGACCAAATAGTCGCATGCTTGTTGAAAATCTATCTAATTCACCTTTCCAGGTAGGTTCCCAGGTAGAGGTGTTACGTTTCCATCAACTTAAGAACCCCAGCCTAGCCAGAACCCGCCTTAGACAAAAGGTCCCTTATAGATAGATTTAAAAAAAATTTAGTCTTTTATACCAACCAATTTAATCCAATTAAACTGATTTTAAAAGATTAATCTAGCTTACTAAACTCTTTAGAATCATTTGAACTTAGGTCTACCTCAATCCAATTTTAAAACCCTTTTAAAAAATTTGAGTTCACCCGAAGTCCGCATGCAACTCTTGCTTGTTGATTTTAGGTGTAATTTCCTTTATAACACTTATAAACGGAAACCATAACCATAATGCTAAGCTAACACATGCAAGGCATTCATAATGATTAGAAACAGCCTACGTGTCATGCTCAATGCATTGACCATTCATTACTACTTCTTTTATAAAACACTTATACAAAATAGCAATGAAACAAGCAAAAACATGCTTCCATTCACCCTTATACTATAACGGTTATAATAAAAGGATGATGCATGATAATGCTCACTGCATGCAAAATATAACTCTTATATTTCATGATGCAGGCACATGCTTTCAAGTAATTTCTTCATGCTTGATTATAACAATTATAACACATGATACATGAATAATTACACAACCTAAGGTGGGTTTTAAACTAAATGTCAAACACTTTGTCATATAAGCACCATACATCACATGTATAAAAAATAAATATTGATGAACTGGGTAAAATTTCCTTAAAAGTACAAAATTAAAGCTAACTATTATAAAAACAAGGAGTCTCCAGTTCAAACAGACGAATCGGGTTTTGAACAGTCCGGGCGAAGCAACGCATCTCCAACCATCGTGTACTAAACTCCCAGCAATCGTCTACACGATAAAACAAACACTTTGCTCTATCGTTTACCAATGCTCCCAGAGCTAAACGATCGTTTAACAAATACTACACGATCGTGTACCTTTTACTAAGCGATGAAGCTAGAGGTACACGATCGCTTAGCGCACTCCGCACAATGCCCGACTTCCGCGATCATCTAAACGACTACAATGTCGCAAAGCACCATTGCCTAAGCAATCGCTTAGCCAGCACCTCTGTATCGTATACGCACGATCGTGTAGGTACTAACTAAGCAATGAGGCTTGCTAGCTACACGATCGTCGAGTGCACGCCTTTTACTAAACGATGAGCATCACATGCTCCCACTACGATCGTCTACCTCCAACGCCTAGGCGATCAGGCAACCAACACTACGCAATAGAGTAAACAATTTGCCCCATCGCTTAGCATTAGCTAAATGATCATGTAGTAAATACTACACGATCATATAGAAAAATCTACACGATCGCTTAGATAAATCCCAACGATCATTTACCTTAGGCTACACGATACGACCAATGCTTGGTCTTCTTCTTTGTTGAGAACCGCATCTCCATGCTTCAAAACCTTCATCATGAACGACTCGACTAACTCAAAATCTTTGAATTACAGACTCGAATGAAGGTTAATTACGCCCAAAAACACAAGGGCCCTTACAAATGAACTGTAACACACCGATTTTTTTTTTTAGTGTAATTTCAGTAATTTCTAGTATTAAAGGCATTTTTGGAATTTTTGAAAATTACGTGTAATTTTGGAAATTTATGTTACCCAAATTTAATTTAAAATTAATGCCAAGAATTAATTTCTTTTTAAGGGGATTAGTTAAATTCTTTTATATTTGGAAAAATTGTGAGGGAAAAAGGGTTTAGAAATTTAAGGAAAAGAATAAAATAATATGAGATAAAATATAATAGAATAAAATAAAGTATTTTATTTTATTTTATTATTTTATATATTATTTTTTTCCTTTTTATTTTCTCTCCCTCACCGCCCCCTCACGTTTCCCGAGTCTCTCCCTCACGCTTCCTCCTCCCCGAAACCGCAAACCTCCCAACCGTGCCTCCCAGCCAAAACCTCACAGTGTTCAGCTGCGCCGTCCATCGAATCCAGCTAACTACTCCCTCGTGCCGCCCGACGTCGCTTACCGTTCGTGGGGTACAGTCACACCATCGTGAGTTTCCTAGCCTCGTCAGCCGCCAGATCTAAGTCGAAGCTCCCCTAGCCACACTGCAGCCTTCAGTCGCTGCCCAGATCAAAAGTCGAACGTCTGTCGTGCGCCCCGCCTCTACTTAAACCCAGTTTCTCATGTTCGTGCCATCTTCGTCCGATTCTCCTCAGTCGCATCTCCGACCGTCGAACCCCGATGGTACCGCTCGTCAACCTGCACTGGTCTCCGTGGGTTGCAGGTCATCGCCCAAAGTCTCGAGTTCCATTGTCATTCGTGCCCATATCCAAAGAACCATACCCAGATGGCCACCATTATGCCTCACATTTGGGTCCCTCGCCGTTAGTCACGCAAGGGGTGCTTCGGATCCATCGTTTCTTGTCGTTTATGCTGCCGACAGTAAGGGTCATCGGAACTTGTAGATTTGGGGAAAGTTTATACTATTTTAATTGGATTTATTGGCTAATGGTGTTCTGCTTCAATCTATTGACACACATTTGTTTGGGCTTTAAAATCGAGTTTTGGAGAAGCTTTGAAGTTAAAAGTGTGCTATCAAGAGGCACGGTTGGGAGGTTTGCAGTTTCGGGGAGGAGGAAGCGTGAGGGAGTCAGGAAACGTGAGGGGGCGGTGTGCCTCCCAGCCAAAACCTCACAGTGTCCAGCTGCGCCGTCCATCGAATCCAGCTAACTGCACCCTCGTGCCGCCCGACGTTGCTTACCGTTCGTGGGGTACAGTCACACCATCGTGAGTTGCCTAGCCTCGTCAGCCGCCAGATCTGAGTCGAAGCTCCCCCAGCCACACTGCAGCCTTCAGTCGCTGCCCAGATCAAAAGTCGAACGTCTGTCGTGCGCCCCGCCTCTGCTTAAACCCAGTTTCTCATGTTCGTGCCATCTTCGTCCTATTCTCCTCAGTCGCATCTCCGACCATCGAACCCCGATGGTACCGCTCGTCAACCTGCACTGGTCTCCGTGGGTTGCAGGTTATCGCCCAAAGTCTCGAGTTCCATTGTCATTCGCGCCCATATCCAAATAACCATACCCAGATGGCCACCATTATGCCTCACATTTGGGTCCCTCGCCGTAAGTCACGCAAGGGGTGCTTCGGATCCATCGTTTCTTGTCATTTGTGCTGCCGACAGTAAGGGTCATCGGAACTTGTAGATTTGGGGAAAGTTTATACTATTTTAATTGGATTTATTGGCTAATGGTGTTCTGCTTCAATCTATTGACACACATTTGTTTGGGCTTTAAAATCGAGTTTTGGAGAAGCTTTGAAGTTAAAACTGTGCTGTCAAGAGGATTTGGATGTGGTTTCGACAAGCTTTTGAGTAAGTTTTGGGTCTTTGTTGATCATTTTTTTGATACCCACTAAGTAATGGCTTATTTATTGATTCAGTTGTGATATAAAAGGTTGGAATTGAAAGTTCAAAGCAACTGTCCATCGAGAGTAAAGGTTGCATTTGTGACTAGAGTTGTTGGGTTGTATTGATTTTGTAGCATGGGGTGATGTTCAGACCAACACACTTTGGGTAAGATTATTGGGAATTATTTGGTTAATTTGGTTAATTTGGTTATTGGAACTAAGCTATTTTTATTAATTGTAAATTTGGTTTATGTTTAGGCCTAATTCAAGATTCATCTAAGCTAGGAGGAAGATTATTTTTCTTGTCGCTTAGACATGATTTTGAGTAAGTAATCTTGCTACTGGAACTATCCACAGGTCAGACACTAGATATATGCTAGCATAATAGATGAATATCAGAACAGAACGATAGCATGATAAACGGATAGTATAGTATGACCGATATATGTTATTGTATGGGAATCTGAAAGATTTATTTGTGCACGTAGATACTTGCATGCTAGTAAGAGATGATACTTGATTCACTAAGGTTGTATTTGATATAAAGATATTGAGGCATATATGCATGTTGTATAGCCATGATATTGAGGTATATATGTATGTTATAAGCCATATTGTGATAATTGTGATGTTGAGACTGTGATAGTGTCTTTATTGATTAGTTAGATGTCCACTAGATATTGTATTTCCTTTAGGATACACAATATTGTGTTTCCTTCGGGATTCACCAGATTGTGTTTCCTTCGGGATTCACCAGATTGTGTTTCCTTCGAAATTCACCAGATATTGTGTTTCCTTCGAGATTCACTAGATTGTGTTTCCATCGGGATTCACCAGATATTGTGTTCCTTTCGGGATTCACCAGATTGTGTTTCCTTCGAGATTCACCAGATTGTGTTTCATTCGGGATTCACCAGAGGTAGTGGACATACTTAACTATAGTAGGATAGAAACTAGTTTTTCATGTATGTATGTGTCCCATGAGGACAAAAGCAGTTTTTACATTCCACTAGAGGTAGGCATCTAGAGGACATAGATGCCTAGTCCGACCCCAGTAGTGGGGTTACTTACTGAGTATTTTATATTCATTCTTGATCGAGCCACTGGGACCAGTTTTATGCTTCCGCTCATGAGATTTAGATTTCTTTTCATGTTTTTCTTAACTTCCAGTTTTGATGTTTGAAACTTACTATTAAGAATTGTTTTCAGACTTATTTATTATCATTTATGATTTATGGGTACCCCATTATTTGTTTTTAATATTTGAATTTAATGAAGAACTTTTGAACTTACCTTATTTATTTAGCATTTATTTCACCATAAAAGGGTGTCGTTTTAAGTTCCATGCATGCATGTATTTAGTAACAGCCTAACTTAAGTCCTAGGGGGTCAGATCGTTACATGAACACTTTGTAATTGAAGAAAGCTTTAACTAAAAGGCAATTAAACCCGAACCATTCATCAACTTTATCCATAAATGCACTTAACAATTAAGTACAAATGCAGAAACCCACCGAGACTGTAAAATGAAGTTCAAAACAGACTTGTAATTTGGAATATCAGAACCTAGCTCTGATACCAATTGAAGGAAATCGTACATGAGGATTTCCATGAGCAGCAAAAAGATCATTCCAAATTGCAATCATATATTAAACTTTACAATTACAGTCATAAATAGAAACAAACAATTATGCAATCAGTACAGAAATTATAACAAGAAACTACAAATGATCAAGAAGAAACTCTACACACATTTGTAGACTCATCTCCAGCTTCTTGATCACAAACGCTCAAATAACACGACCGCTACACAGCACGAACACCACGTACTCGAACTTAGCGATTGCCTCGATCACGAACTCCCAAACAGCACGAACGGTCTCCACAAAACCTCAAAGGTGTCGAGTTGAGTATGCCACCACCAAGAAGGCTACCTTGGTATTCTCGGTGTGAGAATCCAGAGGGTGGGCTCTGTGTGGACTTGGTTTGAGGCAGAAGACGAAGGATACAGCAATCGTGTAAACGATTGAGCACGTGGGAAAAGACTGAACCTATCGTATAGGTCGATGCCCAATCGTTTAACAAAAGCTAAGCGATCGTCTAGCAAAATCTAAGTGATTGTTTAGCTCATCGCTTAGTTCCGTGTTTATCGCCTAAAAAACACTACACGATCGTTTAGCTCGCTCCAAGTTGTCATTTAGTAAATCCTATTTACTTGACAACTTTCGTGAGATTTCGAGAGAGAAAAATCTTAAATCATAATTTTTTTTCAACATTAACATTACTAAAATTAGGAAAACAATTTTTCTTTTATCTCACGGTTACCATGAAAAACCACTAATAACCTCCTACTCAATTGGTTATTAGAGAAAAAGATTTAATTATCCAATAATTAATATTATTATAAATATAAATGATAACCAACTTACCATAATATATTGATAACCTATAGTTTTAATATTTCATCTCAAAAACATATAAACCATAGCTCTTTTTCTATTCCATGGCACTTAATATAAATCTATTTCACATTAATTCTCCACTAGATTTATCTCATACATCATACTGATTATATCATATATAATCAAATTACCTCTTGTCAATATGAACATTTCAAATCAACAAGAACTGATCCTCAACTAAATCCATTGAGCTACCAAGGGGACCTTATGAACTTGTAGCTCGAAGCTCCAACGGTACGTGAATAACTGACTAAACTCTTTAGCACGGGATCTACCATCTGTTAACTGCTAGGCACTCTGCTAAAGACCGACAGCTGAACGCTCCTTACTACAAATATATTATGTGTCCATCTTAACCAATCAACAGTGTGACAACCCTTCACAGATCGCTCGTAAGTACAACTCGGCCAATAACCATTATGCCTCTATAGTTACATCTAACTTCTTAATACCACTGGTCCCTCTAATGAACATAAGTCATAGTCCTACTATGATTGAGTCCTCTCTTCTAAAGAGAAGTTGTGGCCACTATGTTCAAGCCCTGGAATCAGCCCTTAAGGGAGCAATCTCTCTACTTATCACTGCTTCAGGAAATGATTGAAATCCATCTTGTGGATTAAGTTCCTAGCTCCCAGATCAGACAAGTTCACAAAAAGGTAGGCATGTTGAGTTAGCAATCTGGCCACTCTCACCCATACTAATCAAAAGACCGCTCTCAAAGACAGAAGTTCCCAAAACACTCAGGATTGAGGTCGTGTCACCTATGGTCGTTTAGGTGAGATGTAAGTCTCTAGTATCAATGGCGTTATATACAGAGTCTAGTCATCTCGTGGTCTGGTCTTATACAAGCTCTTTGTATAGGACACCCCCGGTTGCACGTCTCCACGTGAATGGTCAGGATCTACCATATGTAGTAGTTTACAACATCTGCAAACTTCTACAAAGTGGGCCGTATCCGTAATGTCACCAGGATCAGGTATCCAACCTTAATCCTTATACTATAGACTTATTTAGGTTATCACTTAAGTCATGATCCACTTGTATATCACATATACATGTTTAAGTTCACATAAGATAACCAAGGAGCTTTTTTTATTGAATATGAGTAAATGCCAGAATGAAATAACATTTATTTTATTCATCAAACAATGTGTATCATTACAAACAACGAGACTCCGGGTGAATTAGGACATCAATCCCAACAGAAAACTCCATTAATCCGCACATCCACAAACAATTTAACAATTAAACAGAGAGTAGACATGTTGTACCCACCGAGAATGTATATGCAATTCTTTGCATCAATGAAATTGGAATATCATAACCTGGCTTTGATACTAATTGAAGGAACTCTTAAACAAGAGTACCTATGAGCGGAAGCAGATCTTTCCGATTTCATTGTGACAGAACTTCCACACATACATTCTAACAAACAGATATGCATTGAAAACACTAATTATAGCATGCTTTAGCAATAAATACAAAAGACCAAGAGAACGTACCAGTTGAATACTTTCTTAAATAATACTCGTCCAGCAAGAAATCGCCTAACAGCACCAAGGTCGTCTACATGATCAGCAATGCAAGAACAATAAGTGAATGGGGATGACACCTGTCACACCCCACCCCGAGCTCGCACTCCTGATCCCGAGGTGAGGCATGATATTAACTGATGCTACTTTGGTTAACCTACTAGTTTCTTTCAATAACCTTACTTATAACAGCAGCGGAAAAATATTTCATGCTTTAATTAGAAACTATTTTACAAACTCAAGTTACATTTACATGAAAAACCTTATCCCGACAACCAATCTCATTTAATACTATTTTTAGACTTGTGGTAGACCTTGAACAACACCACAACCTGGACTCGTCAGCTACCTGCAAAAGAAACACAGAGACAAACCATGAGCTTTACAAAGCTCAATGAGTGGTAAAACAAATACAAGTCTTTTACAAGTATTATCACAAGGTTCCTACGTGAACCTCCACCATACCATGAAGCTTCCACAAACCTACCTACACACATGGTAGATGGTTTACATTTGATAACTAAAATATCAACCTATGTGCACATAGTTCTCCCTTTCATGGGCTCAGAAACTAAGCCCGTCGGCCCTCTGACCATCCCATTTCAATGTTTTTCCGTCCTACAGGCTCAGGCACTAGACTTCACGGTCTCCTGACCATTTTGTAAGGATTCATTCTAGGCTCAGGTTCTAGGTCCTTAGACCCCCTGAATATCCCAACGTCATGCACATCTTATAGCATAAACTACAGCATATTAATTCACAATATGCTTAAAAGAGCAAAGGAAGAAACCACTCACAGTGATTTTTTTGAGAACTCTCTTCGCAGTTCACTCGGTTTCCCTTATTCCTCCGCTGGACCCTATTTCAGGTTTAAATTTAAGCTTAGATTACTAATACTTTCAGGCCTTATCTCAAGACATTTCCTTCTTCAAAAATGTGTGAAAATGTCTTAACTATAATACCTTAAAGTTTTGCCTTGAAATTCCTTGGCAAAATTTCCAAGTCTCAAATTTATTCCTCCTGGCCCGACTGTCTCCTCACTGGTGAGCACCTCTCGGTTTTCCTGTCTCCTCACTGGTGACAACCTTAGATTTAGAATTGCATTAAGGCAGCCCTCATACTGAAACTACACTTAATCTAGAAACTTTTAGTCTAAAAATCATCTAATTTTCACGAGTAGTTTGGAAAATATTCTTGTTTGAATTTAACCTATGCGTCTGCCCGTACAACCCTACTCCCTTTGCACCTTTTCTTGCACCTCCGACCGAGCACTTCTTTCCCTTTTTTGAGTATCTCTTATTTTTTCCTTTCTTTGTGGTTTTTAAGTACTTAACTGATGTATGGGTTGAAGTGAGGCATTCTCCCTCTTTTATAGGCGTTCAACCCTTCTTCTTTGCCCGACACCTCTTCCCTTGAGCACATCCAAGTGTTTTCCTTAGCTTCTGCGAACTCCCAGCCTCTTCCACCTCCTGCTTGAGGTGTCTTCACCTCACACTATCAACGCAACCCTTACATCAATGCAATCTTAAGTGTCCTCCTCCTCCATAGCCAACACTTGATGTTTCACTTTGCATGTCTGCTCGTGCATCCACCTCTTTTTCTTAAGGCCTAAAACTCCTTCCTAGCAAGCCACATGTCTAGATGACGTCCTTAGATGCGTCCATCCTTCATATGTGTTCATCCTTCATGTGCGTCCATCCAACTTTATATGCGTTCAACTAGGATAATGACCAACACCCTTTCAATGCATACTACTAGCCTTGTCCTATGCGCCCACATGCCCTCAGATGTCCAATGCATAGCACATCACCAATGCATAGCAACCTTTGGGTCAACTTGGTTCTCAACTCAACACCTCAAGGCATAGCTCACCATCACCTAGGTTCTTGCTAACGCATCTCTTATGACCAACGCAACCCACCTCATGAACCTTGTTACGCAAGCCTTAACAACGCAAGGGCAAATCACTATGCGTCTATCTTAGCTCGTTCCTCGCCTAGCTCACACTTTAGCAAGGCCACCGCATCCATCGTATCCATCGCATGCATCGCCACAGGCCATCGCATACTACAAACCCATTCTTTCGGCCGCATCACGCATACCATAGGCCACATCACCGCATGCCCTCGGTCGCACACTCTCGCGTAGCAAGGCCGCCGCATGCCACCAACGCATAGCACTGCCGTATAACATCAATGCATAGCACCACTGCATGACATTAACACATAGCATTGCCGCATAGCATCGACGCATAGCACTGTCGCATGATGCCAACGCATGGTGTTGCCGATGGATGGCATGTGGCAATGGGACTATGCGTCGATGGTATACGACAGCACCATGCGTTAGCATCATACGACAGTGCTATGTGTCGATGCTATGCGGAAACGCTATGCGTTGATGACATGCGGCAGTGCTATGCGTTGATGTCATGCGACAGTGCTATGCGTTGGTGGTATGCAGCGGCCTTGCTATGAGAGAGTGTGCGGCCGAGGGCATACGATGATGCGGCCTATGGGATGCATATATACGGCCGAAGGAATGCGTTGGTAGTATGCGATGGCCTGCGGCGATGCATGCGATGGATGCACGGCCTTGCTAAGTGTGAGCTAGGCGATGGAACGAGCTAAGGTGGACGCATAGTGATTTACCCTTGCATTGTTAAGGCTTGCGGTAACAAGGTTCATGAGGTGAGTTGCATTGGTCATAAGAGATGCATTAGCAAAAACCTAGGTGATGATGAGCTATGCCTTGAGGTGTTGAGTTGAGAACCAAGTTGACCCAAATGTTGCTATGCGTTGGTGATGTGCTATGCGTTAGACATCCGAGGGCATGTGGATGCATAGGACAAGGCTAGTAGTATGCGTTGAAAGGGTGTTGGTCATTATCCTAGTTGAACGCATATGAAGTTGGATGGACGCACATGAAGGATGAACGCATCTAAGGACGTCATCCAGACATGTGTCTTGCTAGAAATGAGTCTTAGGCCTTAAGAAAAAGAGGTGGATGCACGAGTAGACATGCAAAGTGAAGCCTCAAGTGTTGGCTATGAAGGAGGAGGACACTTAAGATTGTGTTGATGTAAGGGTTGCGTTGATAGTGTGAGGTGAAGAAACCTCAAGCAGAAGGTGGAAGAGGCTGGGAGTCGGCAGAAGCTAAAGAAAACACTTGGATGTGCTCAACGGAAGAGGTGTCGGGCAAAGGAGACGGTTGAACGCCTATAAAAGGGGGAGAATGCCTCACTTCAACCCACACATCAGTTAAGTACTTAAAAACCACAAAGAAAGGAAAAAATAAGAGATACTTGAAGTAGGGAAAGCAATGCTCGGTCGGAGGTGCAAAGGGAGCAGGGTTGTATGGGCAGACGCATAGGTTAATTTCAAACAATAAGCATTTCCAAACTACTCGTGCAAATCAGATGATTTTTAAACCAAAAGTTTCTAAATTAAGTGTAGTTTCAGTGTAAGGGCTGCCTTAACGCAATTCTAAATCTAAGGCCCTCAAATTCAAGAAAAACTAAGAGGTGCTCACTAGTGAGGAGATAGTCGAGCCAGGAGGAATAAACTTGAGACTCGAAACTTTCGCCAAGAAATTTCAAGGAGAAATTTTAAGGTATTATAGTTAAGACATTTTCACACATTTTTGAAGAGGGGAGTGTCTTGAGATAAGACCCAAAAGAAATAGTAATATAAGCTTAAAGTTAAAGCTGAAATAGGGTCCAGAGGAGGAACAAGGAAAACTGAGTAAACTGCGAAGAAAGTTCTCAACAAATCACTGTGAGTGGTTTCTTCCTTTTCTCTTTTAAGCATATTGTAAATTAATATGTTGTAGTTTATGCTATAAGATATGTATGACATTGGGATAGTTGGGGGGTCTAAGGACCTAGAACCTGAGCCTAGAATGAATCCTTATAGGATGGTCAGGGGACCGAGGAGTCTAGTGCCTGAGCTTGTGGGACGGAAAAACCTTGAAATGGGATGGTCAGAGGGCCGACAAGCCTAGCTTCTGAGCCCATGAAAGGGAGAACTATGTGCACATAGGTTGATATTTTTGTTATGAAATGTTAACCATTTACCGTGTGTGTAGGTGGGTTTGTGGAAGCTTCATGGTATGGTGGAGGTTCGCGTGGGAACCTCGTGATAATACTTGTAAAAGACTTGTATTTGTTTTACCACTCACTGAGCTTTGTAAAGCTCATGGTTTGTTTTTGTGTTTCTCTTGCAAGTAGCTGACAAGTCCAGGTTGCGGTGTTGTTCAAGGTCTGCCACAAGTCTAGAAAAAGTATTAAATGAGATTGGTTGTCGAGATAAGGTTTTTCATGTAAATGTAACTTGATTTTGTAAAATATTTTCTAACAAAAGCATGTAATATTTTTTCGCTGCTGTTATAAGTAAGGTTATTGAAAGAAACTAGTAGGTTCACTAAAGTAGCATCAGTTAATATCATGCCTCACCTCGGGCTCAGAAGTGCGGGCTTGGGGCGGAGTGTGTCAACACCACTACTTGAAGCCCTCAGTATTCTCGGAGTGAGAATCCAAATGGTGGACTTTGATAGAAATTGTAGAGGTGAGGAGGAAAAGAGATCGTGTACTACGAACAAGCAAGTGGGAGAAAGAAGAAGACTATCGTATAGTCAGGTGTGCTTGATCGTTTAGAGCGGGGTACACAATCGTGTAGTAAATGCTAAGCGATCGTCTATTAAAAGGTAAGTGATCGTTTAATTACGCTCGGCACGCTAAGCGATCGTCTAGTAAACGGTAAGCGATCATTTAAGAAATCGCGGGTGATCGTTTAGTAAATGCGAGTGTGCGATCGTTTAGGAGGCGAGCACTATCGTATAGGCTCTCAACACTAAGCGATCGAAGGCATTCACACCATGAGCGATTTTCGAATCTCTCGCAAAATGAAAACTATTTTCATTTTTATTCTTCAATTACTAGAACTGAATTCAACTTCCCACTTTTGTACGAATCCGAAGAAAACTTCGGCCAATTATCTCATAACCGCCTAATTAATAAAATAATGAATATAATCATATTACATTTGTAACCTATAGTTTGATATCATATATCAACTATAGTGTTTTCTTCTCTACTTGATATAAATCATATTTACATCCAATTTCCTCCAAAATAATGTATCTTATACATTTAGTCAATCATATCATATATAATTAACCAGTTTAATTATATCATATATAATCGAACTCCCTTTTTTCAATTTGAACATTTCAAACTGACCCAAAAACTGATTCTCAACTTGTATCCAAGCTACCAAAGGGGCCTTATGGACCTATGGCTCGAAGCTCCAACGGTACGTGAATAGCTGACAAAACTCTTTAGTCACGAGATCCACCATCCATTAACTACCAGGAATTCCACTAAAGACCAATAACTGAACTCTTCTTTTCACATATATATTTCTATGTCCATTGGATATAACCAATCATGAGTACGATAACCCTTCACAGATGCTCGTAAGTACAGATGGGCCAATTTACCATTTTGCCTCTGTAGTTACATCTCACTTCTTAACTACCGTTGATCCCTCTAATGAACAATACAACATAGTCCAACTATGTGTGAACACCTCTCGAGCCAAGAGAAGGTGTGTGGCGCCACATCGTTCAAGCCCTGGAATCAGCCCTTAAAAGAGCTATCTATCTATTTACCCTTGCTTTGGGGAATGAGTGAATTCCATCTTGTGTAGCTGAGTTCCCAGCTCCTAAATCAGACGAATCCCCAAAGCGGTAGGTTTGAGTCAGTGGCCTGGCCACTACACCCATGCAAATCAAAAGACCGCCCTCAATGGCAAGAGTTCCCAACTCACTCAGGATTGAGGTCATGTTACCTATAGTCATCCTAGTGAAATGAAATCTCTGTCATGAACGGTGTTATATAACGAGACATTAACACTTCGTGGTCAGGTCTTATACAAACTCTTTGTATAGGATGCCCCCGCTCGCATGTCCCCTAAACGAATTATCAGGATCAGACCATCTGTGATAAGTCACAACACTTCTAACTATTCCACAAAGTGGGTCGCATCCGTAGCGTTACTAGGATAAGGTTTCTCTCCTATACCCATATACTACAGACCATTTTGGTTATCACTTAAGACATGATCCACTTGTATGTTACATAAAGACAACTAGGGATTTAAGTTTATTGGTTTGTGCTAAAGCAAATAAAACATTCAGATGAGCAAATCAAGAAGTGAAGTAAATATCATATATTATACATCACAAGAATTCGTACAAACTGTTTACAAACTACAGGACATGAAATTCCAGACTGATCTGGAAGTTGTTCCAGACAGGTCTAAGCTCATCACCCTTTATTGTGATAATAGTGGTATTATGGTGAATTCCCGTGAGCCTAGGAGTCATAAGCGTGACAAGCACATTGAGCGAAAATACCATTTAATTCGAGAGATTGTGCATCGAGGGGACGTGATTGTCAAGAAGATAGCTTCAGAGCAAAACGTTGTTGATCTGTTTACGAAGGCCCTCACGGTTATAGTCTTTGAGGGTCACCTGTAGAGTATGGGTCTATGGGACAGACCACGGTTGGACTAAGCAAATGGGAGATCTTGTATTGGGCTTATTGTGCCCTAGTTTATTGTTTTGTGTACTTGTAATTTGATTATCTTGTATGTCCCACTAGTTTTAGAACAAGTGGGAGATTGTTGGGGTTGATACTCTAAATCTCGTAGGGTCCTGTAGTTTGTAAACATTTATATGAACAAACATTCTGTGATTTATAATATATGATATTTTATTCACATTGTCTATGAAATATATGATATTTTAGTTGTATTAACCACAAACCAATAAACTAACATCCATGGTTATCATTGTAATTTAAACATGTTTGTGGAGACATACAGGTAGATCATGTTTATGTGATAATCTAAATGGTCTGTAGTATATGGATAAGGCTAGGTACCTTATCTTGGTGATGCTACGAGTATGGCCCGCTTTGTAGGTGTTACAAATGTTGTAAAGTGCTACAAATGGTCTAATCCTGATCATTCATATATTAGACATGCGAGCTGGGATATTCTATACAAAGGAGTTTGTATAAAACCAAACCACGAATCTTTAGTCTCATTATATAATGTCGTTCATAATTGAGACTTTCATTTCACTAGGATGACCATAGGTAACATGACTTTAATCCTGAGTGAGTTGTGAACTCATGCCTATAAGGGCGGTCCTTTGGTTGCATGGGTGAAAGTGGCTAGATCGCCGATTCAACAAGCCTACTATTTTGAGGAT
Organism: Benincasa hispida; assembly: GCF_027475165.1. Classification (NCBI taxonomy): domain Eukaryota; kingdom Viridiplantae; phylum Streptophyta; class Magnoliopsida; order Cucurbitales; family Cucurbitaceae; genus Benincasa; species Benincasa hispida. Next base: position 74,209,810 of record NC_143488.1, on the reverse strand, counting down.
TCTTCTAATTGAGGAGCTGGGAACTTAGCTACACAAGATGGAATTAACTCCTTCCCCGAAGCAAGGGTAAGTAGATAAATTGTTCCCTTAAAGGCTGATTCCGGGTCTTGAACAATGTGGCGCCATACCTTCTCTTGGCCCAATAGGGGTTTAGTCATAGTGGGACTATGATCGATTGTGCATTAGAGAGATCAGTGGTACTTAAGAAGTTAGATGTAACTGCAGGGAAAACATGGTAATTTGGCCCAACTATACTTACGAGCGATTTGTGAAGGGTCATCGTACTGTTGATTGGTTATATCCAATAGATAAAGAAATATACTTATAGTGCAAATGGTGCAGTTATTGGTCTTCAGTGGAGTGCCCGCCAGTTAAAGGATGGTGGATAATGCTATTAAAGAGTTTAAACAGTTATTCACGTACCGTTAGAGCTTCAAGCTACAGGTCCATAAGGTCCCCTTGGTAGCTTAATGGATTTAAGTTGAGAAGTTTTTGGGTTAATTTGAAATGTCCAGATTAATAAGAGTGAATTTGAATATATATGATATAATTCAGTTAATTCAATTATATATGATATAATTGATATAATGTATTTGATACATTATTGTTTGATTGAAGGAACTAATATTTGAATATGATTCAAATATATTTTCTATGAATAAGATTCATAGTTATTGAGTTTAATATAAATATGATTTATATTAAATGTCATAAAATAGAGAAAAATGAATATGGTTTATATATTGTATATGATGTAATATTAAAACTATAGGTTATAAATATAATATTATAAGTTAGTTATCATATTTATTTATGATTTATTAATTATTTGATAATTAACTCTTTTTTCTCCATAACCACCCTTAGTGTGGAGTTATTCGGTTGTGTGGTAAAATGGGATAAATGAAAATTGGTTTTAAATTATTCTGGGTGATCGGAATTCACTATCGAAGTAAGCGATCGAGTAACTACACATTGAGAGCCTATGCGACAGACTCGTTTCATTAAACGATCAACAGACTTAGCTATATGATAGCTTGCTTCCTTGATCGTCTTCCTCCTCCAAACTCCAAACTCCCCTTCTAACCAAAATTAGCCAGAGCCCACCATTCCTGGATTCTCACACCGAGAATACCAAAGTCACTAAGTGGTAATGTTCCTATTTGGTTCGAGGATCGAGTTGCTGCTTACTACTATTCGAGGGAGTTCGTGACTTGTTCCACGTTTGTGAACGAGTACGATTGAGAAATTATCTTGAAGAATAATTCTTTAAATGTGTAATCTCTAAACTTTGTTTTTATTTCAAAAGCATGTTGTAATTTAAGTTTTATGCATAATATGTTCATGTATGACTGTAAATGTATGCGTTCAATTGAAATGGGATGGACGATCCGCTTCCGCTCAAAGGTTCTCTGTAAATAGAGTTCCTTCAACTCCTACCCTTTTAAAGGCCAATAGATAGGTTGTTCCCTTAAGTACTGATTCTTGGTCTTGAACAAAGGGGCTCTGCCCTCTCTATGGCTGAGAGGGACTCGATTTATTGGTAGAACCATAAACCAATTGTTCATTAGAGGATTAGTGGAGACTTAAGGAGCAGTATGTACTACAGGAGTAAAACGGTATTTCTAACCTAGTTGTAAATACAAACAACCTGTGAAGGATCGACTTATTGATTATGGTTAAATCAAGTGGACAAAAATATATCTACAGTGAGAAGAGTGCAACTACTGAGCTATAATGAAGTGTCTCGGTAGTTAACGAATATTGATTAATTCGGTTTAAAGAGTTTAACCAATTATTCTCAAATTGTCGGAGTTCATGATTTGTAGGTCCATTAGGTCACTCTACTAGCTCGTGAAAGGATAAAAACCTTAGAATAGTGTGTTGAGAGAATTTGAAATGTTCAAATTCGGTTTAGGGTTTGGATTATTATATTCAATATTATTAATGTTTAATTAACATAATTTTGGAGAGATGAAAATATTTAAATATTAGATATATGAATAAGGATTCATGTTTGGATTAGGTGTTTTATTACTTTAATATTTGATATTAAATTAAATAATTAAATTTGTTTAATCAATTATTTATTTAAAATAACATATTTTAAATAAATTTGAATTTGAAAATTCAAATTTAGAAATTAGGTTTTTTTTATAATTTAATTTGATTTTGAAAATTAAAATTAAATTAAAAGAATTTTTTAATTTAAAATTGGAAAATTGGGGTTTTCCCATTTTTCCCATTTTTCCCATTTCTTCTCCACCTAACCCACTTAATTAGTGGATGTTTAAGTGTCAAACTCTCATTCTCTTAAGATTTGCATGTTTGAATTGAATAAATACATGTTTTTTGAAGTAATTAGAAAAAATTGAAGAGGAAAAATTCTGTTTTTTTTTTCTACTTTTCAACTCTTATAATCCTCCCTGACCTCTTTCAATTTGGATCCCACAATCCAATCCAAGGCCTAAGAATAGTAGATAAGATCCTTGTGGTGGTCAATAACAAGTTGTTGAAGGGAATTCACGGGTAGATTGCATCAATTGGAGGATCATCAAAGGTCGTATTCTACAAACCTCTGATATTTTCTTGAACATGCTTACTAATTCACTAAACCTATTTTAATTAGAGTGTTTAAGATCCAAACCTATTCCGCATGTTGAATGTCAACTCCATCACATAACTCGAAAGGTGTTTCAAAAACACTTTTGGAGAGAACACTGTTCAAGACATGAATTGCAGTATCTACTGCATACCCCCAAAACGAGTTAGGCAATTGAGCATAGCTCATCATATAACAAACCATATCTAATAAGGTTATATTTCTCCTTTCTGATATACCGTTCTGTTGAGGTGTACCAGTTACTAAGAGTTGTGATTGAATTCCATGTTCTATCATTTAGTCCTGAAATGCTAAATCCATGTACTCTTCAGGAGTTACTATTTCGAGGTCAAGTCCTATACAAACTCATTGCATAGAATACCCCTACTCGCATGTCAACTACACGAATGCGTTAGATTATTGCGTTTGTATCGAATACAACATGGGTCGTATCCATAGTGTTACCAAGAGGATAGGTACCCAGTCTTATCCCTATACTATAAATCCTTTAGGCTGTATCTTGAATATTGATCTCTGTATATCTCCAATAAGGCAGCCTTGGATGTTAGTTTATTAGATTTATGGTCATTAAGACAAAAACATACAAACAACACAAACAATAACATTTATTGAATTAACACATATAACTCTTTATTAATGACGATCAATTAATAGCATTTACTATCTACGGGTTTTAGGGAATAAAACCCAACAAACTCCCATTTGAACTAAAACTCTAGTCAATGAGTTGTACACGATATCAGAATCTAAAAAGTGGGATTATTGGAAATAAATACAATAAACTGGGGCATCTATATACCTATTACACATTTCCCACTTGCCCTAGATTATACATGTACATATCTCGTAGATCTAGACTATCTAGATGGCCCCCAAACACTGCTGAGAAAGAGCCTTCGTAAATTGATCAGTAATGACTACTACCCCACTGTTGTCATAATATAAAGTGACGGGCTCCATATTTGGAACCACTTCCAAGTCGCTTGGGAACTTCCTGAACCAAATTTCTTCCTTTGCTGGTTTACAAGCAGCTACATACTCAGCTTCTATAGTGGAATCTGCAATACATCCTTGCTTTAATGCTAAACCATACTACACCTCTCCCGTTTAGGGCAAACACTGATCCTGACGTAGATTTTCTAAAATCCTTGTCAGTTTGAAATCAGAGTCGGTGTATCCATTAAGGATCAAATCCTTTGCTCTATACACCAACTTATAGTCCCTCGTTCTTCTAAAATACTTGAGGATGTTCTTAACTGCAGTCCAATGGTCTAACCCTGGATTGGACTAGTACATGCTGACTATTAATGTCAGTAAGGTACCATACATCATTTCCAATGAGTAGGATATTGTCCACATAAAGTACTAGAAAAATTGTTTTATCGTTGATGATTTTTTTGTAGATACAAGGTTTATCAACATTTTGATTAAAACCAAAAGATTTGATCGTTGTATCAAATCTAATGTTCCAAGATCTGGATTCCTGTTTCAACCCATAAATAGATCGATTCATCTTGCGAACTTTTTGCTCCTAAGCTTGGGTTATGTACCTCTCAGACTGAGACATAAAGATATTCTTTTCAAGATTGTCATTCAGAAAAAAGCAATCTTGACATCTATTTTTTATATCTCATAGTCATAATATATGGCTATGGACAAGAGAATTCTTATAGACTTGAGCATAGCAACAGGGGGAAAAGTTTCCTCATAGTCAACCCCTTCCCTCTGGGTATAACCCTTTGCTATAAGTCTAAATTTGAAGGTCTATACCTTTCTAGCTATATCTCTCTTTCTTTTATAGATCTATTTGCACCCTATGGGTTTTACCCTTTCAGGTGGATTGATTCATTATTTTATGAAGTGGAATTATGGATGAAATGCGATGATGAAAATACGTTGAGCACTCAAGTTTTCTCAGTGAAATCCAAGTGTAAACCCCACTGAGTTTCTTAGTAAGTTCAGGGTCGAACCCAGGGACTTAGGAAAACAATATGCGGTAGTAATTTCTCAGAAGACTTTGCGGTAACCAAATAAATCAAGTAGTTGTTGTGAATGTTGTTTGTGGTAATAAAAATAAACAAATGCGGCGGAGTTTCGAAAAGAGTTGATAAAACGAAAGATGCGATGAGTATGCGGTGAACAGGTTGAGAAGGGTTTTGGCTAACACTTCCTAGGATGCGTTCATGCTATGCGATCATGCAACACACATACAATAGTAAACCATCTCTCGATGTGAATGCTACGGCTTCTAATGCTAGAACGCATGCGATATATGTAATAAGTCTATAGGACCTACACATAAGCCTCTATTCTTATTTTGCACATAAATAAGGCGACCACATAATATCATACCTATCTCTAGGGTACATGCGATGTAGGTTGACAAACAGAGTTTATCTCTAAGTCTCTATCTCTTGTTTAAGCAGTTCTAATCTTGCTCTCTCGAGTCTAGATTCTAACCTAGCTCTCTCAAGTCTTAGGTTCTTTCTTTAGACTCTCTCTCGAGTAGCTCTAAAGGGATGTTGGGCACAGCATAAAATAAGATGTAGAATAAGAACTTCCTAGGTCATGTTAGCTTAGTTCTTCTCACCCATTCGATTAGTTTAGCTATTCATGCATGCTAAGAAAGCGAACAGATGTAGAATAAGAACTTCCTTTGTATAAATATAAAGTTGAAGTACAAAATAACAATGCAAGAAGAGAATAAAGAGTCTGGTAGCAATCTCTTGCTTCCCAGGCTTTTACACTGTCTTTTCTACTCGTATTCAAAAGATAATGTCGCTCTCGCGAGAGTCGGCCCGCTCTCTACTTTCTACGCCTCAGAGTTCTTTCTTGAGTTGCCTTGAGCGATCTTTTGGTGTCTCAGTTCTTCTCTTGCTCTGCCTTCAAATAAAAAAAAAATTATGGACAAGGCTAAACTATGAAGAAAATTATCTAAGTATCTAAACTGTTGAACTAGCTGAACGCCTTTTCTGAAGGATGCCTTCGGTATTTATAAAGCTTTGGGGTGAAAGGTGGCTTCTCTCTTATGATTTCACAAATGAGATGGCTTTAGTTCTCTGACTGATGCGTCGAATATTTGTTACCGAAAAGTTGAATGTACTTGTTATCGTTAGCGGCTTGTCAACTTAATTCGGATTCGACCGTCATTAGCTTTATTTCCCATCGTGATTAATTATGTCTTTCACCCAGATATGTCCACCAAGTTGCGCCGGCTCTATGCGGCAATCCTTCTTGAGCAGATGTTTGCGAGCAAAAATCACCGCAAAGCCTTGCGGTAATGCTGCGCTCGACCGTTGATTTCTTGTGATCGCGCTTCTCGCCTTGCGTCAACGCATATTCTGCATAAAAACACAAAAGTTGACTGTTTCTATGCGATAAACGCATGCGATTGCAATGTTATGAACTTAATACTCTTTGGACGCAATCTAACATATTTTATCAATGCAAGCCAACATTGTTTTAAAACTTAGCACTGTAATAACGTGCATTTCTGCCCGTTATCATGGATCTACAAGCTTCCATACTGAATTAGAGTACATAGACTTCATTTCAAGGTTTGTGGATTTGACCCATTGGTCCTTGTCTACGTCATTAATTACCTGTTTATAAAATAATGGATCATCAACACATCATCTAGCATGAAAACCTGTGTTTCAGTTAAACCCAAGTAGTAGTTAGGTTATATCACAACCTTCTCACTGTGTCGAGGCACTCTCAGCGATTGAGAAAAACGAAACTAACCTGAAGTGTTGGCTTCTTCATTAACTTTTGATAAAGGACCAGCTGCGTTAACAATCCTTGTTGATTCTTCAGTAGTTTCAATTAATACTTTTTTGCTTCGTGGTTTATGATCTATCATGTGGTCTTCCTAAAAAATGTAGCGTTTTTCGATACAAACACTTCATTTTATTGATGATCATAGAACAGACTACCTCTCGTTTCCTTAGGGTAACCAACAAATTGACATGATCTTGAATGATGTTCCAACTTCTTAGGATTTATAACTAACACATGTGCAGGACAACCTAGATTATGAAGTAACGTAAACTCGGTTTACGCCCTCTCCATAATTCAAAAGGTGTTTCGAAAACACTCTTCGACGGAACGTTGTTGAAGATGTGAATTGCAATCTCTACTGCATACCCCCAAAACGAGTTAGACAATGGAGCATAGCTCATCATGGAACGAACTATATCTAATAAGATTATATTTCTCATTTCTGATACACCATTCTATTGAGGTGTACCAGGTATTGAAAGTTAGGATTGAATTTCATGTTTTATCATATAGTCTTGGAATTCTAAATCCATGTACACTCTACCTCAATCAGATCGAAGTGTTTTAATTGCTTTACCTAATTATAATGAAAAGAGAAAAATCGAGGTACCTTTATGACCTATCTTTAGCGAGGAAATCGATAGAAGCTCATGCTAATAACGTGTTGAGAATTTGAAAATCACATTAACACACATTGATAACACAGATATGGAGAAAATATAATATAATATAAATATATAAATATATAAAATAAGTAACAAAAAGTAAATAAAATAACTAAGAATGGATTTCTCCACTTTCTCCAATCTTTTTTTATTTATCACCAATATGTGTGTGTTCTAAAACCCACAAAATGCCACTAGTTATAGGTAACTTGGCAAGTAGGAAATGGATTACATAGACACTTGAATATCATAATATTTATGATAATAATATATTTTAAGTTGTGTTCTTTCAATAGTGTCAAGATGGCCGAGTTGGTCTAAGGCGCCAGTTTCAGGTACTGGTCCGAAAGGGCATGGGTTCGAATCCCATTCTTGACAATTCTTTTTTATTAAACGAAATTTCAATCTGTAGAAAAATCAATAATTTATATTATTTTACAAAAACAAATTATAATTAATTTGAGGCATCTCGTGGAGATTCGAATATATTTAAAGAAAAAATGAATTTGACATAATTATAGAATTATAAAAGGAAATTTTTAAAAATAAAAATGAAGGAAAGTTATTTATCCAAAATAACAAAATTTAATTTTATTTGGTAGAGGTTGTAATATTTTTTAATTTTTCTTATTTCTATAAATAATTTGACATTTTTTTATCCATGAAAAATTTTTAATAAAAAATCATTATCCCATTTTAAAAAAACAATATTATTATATTTATTATTATGATATAGGTATATTTTGAGTAGTACATATTGCTTAATTTTTATTTAAACAATTAAAAGAAAATTAAGGCTTTTTTAAAAAAAAATCCAATAATTTGTGATTAATAATTCATATTGGTAATTTTGGACTAAAAAAATTATTATCCCGTTTAATACTATTATTTTAAAAAAATAAAATTAATGTTTAGGGCGGAAAAAACAAATAATCTGTTCGTAGTAATTTGGTACAAAAAAATTATAAAAATGCCGTTAATTCACAGGCTTTTATTGGGCCTTTGCACACGACGGCTCATCAGAAAAGCCCATTTAAAGGCCCGATTGACGTGGCCCAACTCATCTATGTGAGATTACGTTGATTCTTATAGCATTTTATTGTTAATAAAAGTAACATACGTCATGTTATTATTATAAATTATAAGTAAAATTTTGAACTTCCTACCTCAGAAAAAAGAGAGAATTTAATCGTTGATGTACTTAGTAGTCATATATGATTATAATTATCATCATTATTTACGATCTTTGATAAATAAAAGAATACTACATCGAAATTTTAAAGAAGAAAAAACCAAATGAAAAGTGACTAGGAAAGCCTCGAAGTTTCTATAAAAAAATCGAAACGTCGAAGTGATCTAACATTTTTTTTGTCAAATTATTGGTTTAGTCTTTAAAATTTTAGGTTAGTGTCTAATACATCATCTGATCTTAGAAAAACAAAATATCTAATATGTTAATGTACTTTCAATTTTATATTTGATAAATTTTTTATGTTTCAATTTTGTATCTAATTGACCCTCGACTTATTCATCAAAATTATTAGATCTGAACATAAGTTTTGTGTCCAATAGAATATTAAATTTTCGATCTTGTATCAATTAAAATTCTAAATTTTTAAAAATGTTAGGAAAAATTCAAAGAAATGTTTGGATATAAATTTTTATAATGTGTGTGGCGTTTTAGTGGTATTGGGTTCAGCATTTTGGTGGTTAAAAATTATTCAAATTTACAAGTAATTAAAGAGAAGAAAAAACGGCGACGTTTTTGGATGGGGTAATGGCGTGACAAAAAAGAAAGTTGTGTCCCCAATTTAAAAGGCAAACACTAATTATTTGGATTCCTATCTAAACCCATTTGAGGAACCACAAAATATTCAAAAGTGAAACATTAAAGTTTGTTTGTTACACACATCCACACCACACGAGTAATATGATGGTGGATTCTAAACCTTTCAAATACCTAATTCCCTTGCTATTGCATTACCATTACTTGTGAGCTCGAACATTTGCACGAAATTCAATGAACTAAAGTATTGCTCGAGTTTGAACTCGAAACTTCTTATTTAATATCACTCCAAAATATTTAAATTAAGATTTGAGATGTATTTTGGATAAAATTAGAAATCTTGTATCAACCAAAATAAAATGATAATCAAACACGTAGATTAAACAAAGTATATTTTTAAAATTTTATAACAAAACGAACCTAGAATGTGTTTGGAGTTGATTTCGGGAGGGATTGAAATGATTATAAAAGAACATTTACAATTTTGTGTTTGATAAAACATGTTAGGATAAAATCTATTAAAATCAGCTCTAAAATGCATGTTCATTTCACGACATTTTTAATAACAGTAGCTTTTAGAAAAATATCTATTTTAAATCATTATTTAATTATTATAAATTTAAAAAGATTAAGATCAATTTTAGTTAATATATACCTAAAGCATGATGATTTAGTATTTATTTACCAAACATTGCAATCAATTTGTTCATGTATAAACCTAAAATTTACCGAACACTAATACGCTTCCTATTATATCTAGTTTTACTAAAATAACAGTCGTTAGCAAGATTTTAAAAGTTACAATAATTCCAAATGAAGGCACAAATTATCTCTCTTAAAGTTGAAAGTTCAAATTTTCATATCTACTCACCATCATGAGTCTCTCTAGTGATAAATAGAGGTATATGACATTGATAAAAGGCTAAGAGGTCATAAGTTCAATCTACAGTGACTACCTATCTAAGATCTAATATCGTAGGAGTTTCCTTGACACCTAAATGTTGTAGGAATTGTAAGTTATCCTGTAAAATTAGTCGAAGTAGCATAAGCTGACCTGAATACACACGGAAAAATAAAAAGAATCCCATCTGCCAAAAAAAAAAAAACATGTTTTTTTAGGAATAAAACCAAAAACAAAATTGTATTGTAGTGAACCTAAATGAAACTAATGTGAAAGGTTGTGGAAATAGAGAGAGAGAGAAATGAAATGGGGAATTAAACCACAAACAAAAAGATATATCCAACTTTAGAGGGTCTTCTAGCTTATGCTTATGCCCTGGCATTTAGCTGGCAATTTCATTTGGTCCCCTAGTTTGTCTTCCCCCCTAACATTTCCACAAAATATCTTATTCATCCATTTCATTTTCTTTAAACCCTAATCTTTCTCTATCTCTTTTCTTTAACCAAACTATTTTAAGAAATAATCACAACAATAAACTTGTGGCTATAGAAACTACTCATCTTTTTTAGGTACTATTTTTTAAATTCTTCAAAAGATATCCATCGATTTTTTAAAATGAACAAGTAAGGAAAAAATAAAAAACACGACTCTAATGCTACTGGTAGAATTTGAAATAATTTAAAAGCTCCATTATTTTTTCAATTACTATCAAATGAACTTAGCTCAATAGCCACTATTTGTTTTGGTTACTATTTATAATTACAAAAAGTAAAAATAAAATATTTTTTAACTCACTATTATGTAAAGTAATAGTCTAGACTCCATCAATATATTGAGCTTAAATTATCTTTTAAGTAAGATGAAGGTTATCTGAGTTTAATCTATTTATCTAGATTAAAAAATTGTGAAAATATGAAAATTTGAACCTTTACCAATTATTGCTAGTTATTTATTTTATTAACTTTTCATAATATACATGGTGATGAATAGCAATTTCTTAGAAAAGTTAATAATACAATAGGAGGGATTTTTTTAAAAAAAAAAAACTATAATATTAATTGATGATCTATACAACAATTAAAATATTTTATATCATTCAATTATTATGTAATAATGTATTTGTCAAAGTGATTATAATGATTAGATCATCAATTGTCTAATGACAAATTGGTGTAAAACAGCAAAGTTAGTTGTTATAGTAATTGGCAGACTTCAATTAGTTGTAAATTTATACTTTTTTTTTCTTTTACAAAATATATATAAACATATATGACATAGCATTATAATATATATGAAGAGTTAGATTATTACCAAATTATTTATGACTTAGATTTCTAACCATTACATAGGTCACAAAAAAGACTAGGATAGAGTCTATAGGTTGAAAAAAGTCTATTAGATGGTGCATTATAATTAAGAAGATCCTTTACTTTTAATCTAAGAGATTTACGTGTACTAATTTGTATCATATATATAATCTATGTTTAGGTCATTTGTCACGCTACATTAGCATATTGTCGTGGCTAAATTAATAGAATGTCTAACCCATTGAAATAGACATGAATATTTATTTTTCAGGTTTTATCAGTTAGGTGATGAAAATACACAATATATGCCACGTGATAGTTTTTTTTTTTTTTTTTCTTTTCTAATTATGCATTGTAAAAATATATTTGGTCAAATTATAAACTTAGTTCTTATGGTTTATAAAAAGTTAGAATTTAATCCCTATAATTTATTAAACCTCATAAATAGTCTATACGGTTGGGATTATTTATGAAACTTTTATCAAATCACACGGATCAAGAATTAAAATCTAGTTATAAATCATGGAGGATTAAATTTTAATTTTCTTCATATTAAAGGGATCAAATCTGCAATTTAACTAATATATTATTAACTTTGAATGACGATATCAAGTAAATAGATAAGATAAGTATATAACATCTAAAGTTATTAGGATGAAGTTGACCATTTTATTTACATATTTAATTTAACTCGACTTCTTTTCTTAACATCATCAACAACAATTTTTTAATGGGAAAAAGGCCCACAAGGCAAAATTACACAAATCTTTTATTATTATTATTATTATTTGAGCAATTTGAAAAATCAATAAATATTAAAAGATTATAATTTATAGGTTAAAAATCACTTCTAGTTCTTATATTTTAAAGTTTGTTACATACTAAAGTTAAAGAATTAAATTATTACAAAACTGAAAATGCAGGGTCTAAATCGTTACCAACCAAAATGTAGGAAATAAATTGTTGCTTTTGTAAAAGTTTAGGGACCAAAAATAGTTTTTAACCTAATTTAGGCTTCTTTAGGATTGTTGTAGTTTTTAAAATAATCCCTATCAGTCAGAGTGTATGGTAAATAAATATAAAGGCATCCCATTTTAGATATAACAACCAAAATAAACTTATAATAAACTTTTTTTTTTAATTTTTTTGTAATTTAATATTTTAAATAATTGTTTAGTAAGATAAATTTTGTTTGTTATAGATTAGTTTTTAAATACGAAAGAAAATAGCTTTATTTTTTTAAAAAAATAAATATGGTATACTTTTTTTAAAAATTGTTGAATTTGACTCATGTAAAATTAAAAAAAAAAAAAAAAAGATTTGATTGGATGAAAATAGATAAATATATTAAATAAATATTATTTTTAAAGTATAAACTTGAAAATTAAATATAAGAAAATCTACAAATTGATATTATTCTTAAAGTCAACATGAAATTAACATGTTTTCAAAAGTAATTTTACCAAATTTAATTTGAATCTATTTATCAAACGTAAAGATTGATTAAGATTTTTTTCAAATGACTTTTTGATACAGCTAATCCAATACCGAACATATCCTTAACAAAGATAAATGAAATAGTGTTTAGTCTATATAATGGGGGTTTGAATGTGTGGTAGTGAGTTGGAAGATCGAGGGATGAGTCAACTTCAATAATCCGATGTGGCAACAATGATTAGGCTTTCTCCAATCAGGATTATTTTAAGAACCCTGTACGTGGCAGTCGGTGATTGGTTGGATGACTATACATTGTTCTCTTGTGGACCCCACACGCCCACTTTGTAAAACTCGTGGCCAGCTTTGTCCACGAGTCCCTTTCGTCGGTTCCGTGGGGCCCACCTCACAAGTCTCTTTTTTCTATCTCTGTTCGCCACTAGTTAAATATATATATTTTTTTTTTATATACGTGGTTGCAGAGTCCAAAAAGACTTTTTTTAAAAAAAATAATAACAAGAGTTATTTTTTCATGATGTTTGCTTAAAATAAAAATAAATAAAAGTTTACAAAATTATTTTAGACAAAGTAACAATTTACTCTATAGAAATAGTGTAGTCCTTCTACTCTTAAATTTATTGCAATTTAATTATTAATTTTTAATAAATAATAATTTAATCTATACTCTAGAAGTTATAACAATTTAGTTTCGAAAAAATCTCATTAAAATTAAGTATATCTTTTTCTTACGTAATGACTTGGTTTGTATAGTTTATAAATAAGTTTGATTTCGGATTAGTTTATCAATATATATGTATAATAAACTTCAATGAACTTTAATGATATTGTTTATGATATGGACTAAATTGTTACAAATTGTAGAGTACATAAACTAAATCATTATTTATTAAAGTTCAAGGACTTAGTTGTTATAAATTTGAAAATAAAGGTACTAACTTGTTATCGACTAAAGTTTGAGGACTAAATTGTGATTTCCATGAAAATTTAAAGAACCAGAAGTGTCTTTTTAACCTAAAAAAACTTAACTTACAAACTTGTCATATTGTTATATACTTTTAATCATGAACTTAAAAAAGTATTGCAGGTTTCACTATTAATAAGTTATGTTTTCAAACTTCATTGGGAAAAAAAATACTCTCCCATACTTTTCATGAATTAAAAACCTTTTTTCGGGACATGTATGAAAGTAACAATTTAGTTTACATACTTTAATTGTAATAGTTTAGTTTATGTATTTTTAAATCTGTAGTAATTTAGTTTTTGAACTTTAATTCATAAATAATACATTAAAGCTGAAAGACAGCTTTTTTACAATTTGAAAGTAGATTAAATTGTTACAAACTAAAGTTCAATGACTAAGACTCTTTGATAACTATTTGATTTTAAGAAAACTAAATTTATAAACCCTACTTCCATGGATATTTTTTAAATTTATTATCCATTTTTCACTAGTATTTTCATAATACTTAAAACTTATTGGTAATCATTTAGTATTTGAATAAGAATTCTAGTGTTTCTCTTAAAAAGAATAATGTGGTAACCACGATAGGATTTTTTTTATAAAACAAGCATAAATTTCAAAGACAAAAACTAAAAACAAAATCGTTATTAAACTATACCTAAATTATTGTTTTTTTTTCTTTTAATAAAAAATACCTAAATTGAAAGGAAAAAAAAACTAAATTATTAGGTTCATGAATGTTCAATAACAAAAAGTATATTTTTATCATGATTGTTTTCAAATAAAAGAAAATAAGTCAACTTATTTACAAATATAACAAAATGTTACTATGATATTTTGTTATGTTTACAGATATTTTAAATGCTAGATATTTACCAGTGTTGGTGATAAAAGTTAATCAATTATGAATATATAGTAATATTATTACATTTAAAAATATTTTCAACAACCTTATTATTTAAAACGCTTAGTTTTTATTAAAATTTAAATATAAATTAGAGACGTGTGGGAATGGGAATGACATCATTGAAAGTAAGAAAATAAATTGAACCGACTTGCTGAGATGGAGTTCCAACTTAGAAAAACTGAAAAGCCGGTGGATATTTTTGGAAAATACTTTACTAAAATGTTCAAATAATAATAATAACAATAATAAAGTAAGTTCAATATGAAGATTAATACCCAATATTAACAGCATTTATAAGGGAAAAAAATATTTTTCTATATCAAGTTTCTTTTTTACCTTATTTTGAAAATGCTATATTTATCTTATCATTAAAAAAAAAAAAAAACAAAAGCAAAATAAACTTTGGTTGATTAAATTTGGAACTAATGTCTATTTAATCATTGATATTTCAAAATGGACACTTTACACCATGAAATACGAAAAGTAGTTCTAAATGGTCACTGAGTTAAAGCTGACCGTTAGTCGAGTAATGAAAAATAATATGATATTGCTATGTTGGTAAATTTTAAATGATGTGGCAATATTTATTAAAATTATAATATACATAACGAACAACGTGCCTGGTGTAAAACTTGTTCACGTGTCATAATAAAAAAAATGAATAATTTGATATATACATAGCTATTCAGTCGATCTATCAATACTATAAATTTTATGTCGGTTGAGTTATATGCTCATCTTGCCACTAGATTTGAATAATTGAGAGGGTTGTTTTCAAATATAAAAAAATGAACCAAAATATTTATAAATATAGTAAAATTTCACTTGTATCTGTGATAGACCACAATAAACTACTACCTATATTATGATGAATATAAATAATAGTTTATTTCAGTCTATCATAGATAAATAGTGAAATTTTTGCTATTATTTATAAATATTTTTAGTAATTTTGTCTTTTAAAATAATTTTTCTAATGGGAGAGGTGTGGAAAGGAGTTTAGATTTTTTCTTTGTATATTTATTAAATTATTTATGTATCTAATAGTGGTTAAGCCACGTTAAACATTTCTTTTTCTTATTAAATTGTGTAACCTAACAAATCCTAATATCGTTAGTCTTATGAGCTTTGAGTTAGGTTTTTTTTTTTTTTTTTTTTTTTTTTCATTTTACAATTTACAATTATTTCATAAGCTTATTGATTGGTCCAAGTCATCAACTTAAGATTAACTATGGTGATAAAAAGCTTGATTTGACTTTTCAAAATAAATAATTAATATATTTTTTTAAGCCAATGTGACAATAATTTATTAATGGTCAAGTGATTTTTGATATTTAGACTTTTGTTTTGTGGTATTAAAATTTCTGTTTTATTAAATTATTAATAAAATGTGTATGCCACGCTTGTAAAGTCCACATTTATTTTCTACTCTAAAAGTGGTAATTTAGGTATAAATCCCAATGGTGCATGTATAGAAACTTTAGCATTGTGTCTCCAATAGTTTTAATTAAAGTTGAAAGACTAAAATTTCATATCAAAATAAAAGGTTGTAAAGTCAATAAAACTATAATAAAAGATTAAAAAAAAACCAAAACGTTGATTTAATTTAGGTTAAATTACACATTTAGTCATTGAAAATTTTGAAGATTGTATCGGCTTCTCAACAATTTGAATATTACAAATTTAGTCTCTGACCTTTTGATTTTTTTTTAAAATTTACGAATTTATTAAATACAAAATTGAAGTTTAAGGTTTATTAGATATGAAATTCAAATTTATATTTAATAGACTAATTAATGTGAAATTTATAAATTTGTGGAGATATATAATAGACATTAAATTTAAAATCATATTAAATACATTTAAAAAAACTAAATAAAACACAAAACGGAATAAATTTAGAATTTAACCTTTTAACTTAATCTTCAGAACTTTAAGGGTCAAATAATATTTCAATCTAAAGTGATATATATATATATATACGACTAATTATTTTATATAATTGAATGTTGTAGATCGAAAAATACTTTTATTCTGTTTTCAACTGTATTAATAGTCTTGCAAATTTTTAAATCAATATCCGATTAGATTTCATTGATTTTTTTTTCCCAACAAACCAATTGATTTTCTCGTGCATAATGTTGTAAAATGCAAGATATGGTTCCTCACTAAATTAAAACGTTTGATGATTCAGTTTTAGGGGAAAAAAAACGTTGGATGATTTTATTATTTTTTAAATTAAACTTATAAACATTATTTTAACTGATAACGTTTTGGGATTTAGTTTCTACTCATACTTTAAAAAAATAAGTCAAAATTTTAAAATTAAAAAGATAATCTCTGATTCTTATTTATTTATTCATTTATTTTAAAGAACTTGATTATGAATTCAAATATTTTTTTAACAAAGATGAAAATCATAATTAAAGAAATTGGAGAGGAAACACACATAAATTCAAAAAATATACCATTAAAAGCGAAACCAATTTGTTTTTTTGTTTGTTGTTCTTGTTTTTTTGGTAGCTTTGTCTTCTACTCTCTAAAAGGGTTTTTTTTTTTTTCCAAAACTCAAAGTTAAGTTGTAGAAATTGAAAAAGTAATTTTTAAGCATTTATTTTTCTTTTAAAAATTTAATTAAAATTCACATGAATTTTAAAAGTAGTGAAAATCTAATCAATAACTTGAGTGGAAAAGTTGGTATAATTAAAATTAACCAAAAAAACAAAAAAAACGAAAACATACACACATTACTGTTAATATAAAATTTAAAAATTAAAATAAAGATTAAATTATAAATTTAGTCCATAAATTTTTAAAAGTGACAAATGGGTCCTGAAACCTCATAATTTATAACTTTGTATCTAATAGGTCATTGACAAATATTCATTATTTTTAAAATTTTGGATCTACTAAAAGAATACAGTTTAAAGTTTTATTAGACATACATTTCAATATAATATCTAACATATCAGTTATTTTTAAAAACTTTTAAGTATATCAAAGATTTATTAGAAAAGAAAAACATCGAAATTTAAGAACTTAATTATTAGTCAATAATTGTTAAATAAAATCTAATAATAAAATAAATACAAACTTAATATAAACATCAAACAATAAAA
This sequence comes from Benincasa hispida, assembly GCF_027475165.1. NCBI lineage: Eukaryota > Viridiplantae > Streptophyta > Magnoliopsida > Cucurbitales > Cucurbitaceae > Benincasa > Benincasa hispida. The sequence continues at coordinate 74,192,306 of NC_143488.1, read as the reverse complement.
TTTAAAATGAGAGATACCATCCCCACCTATGAAGTATAGATACTTCATGTGAGGCAAAAATATCAGACACGTATCGGATATCGATACTTCCAGATACTATTTCTCAGATACGTATCTGACACGCGATTTGACGTATCTATAATACTTTTCATTTCTATGCGTACTTTCTTTTAAATATAAAATACTAGTAACTCATCTAATTTTTCATAATTTGAGTCCAAAACTAAAAGAAAAACTAAATAAATAACGGACCAAACTCTAGACTAGAATCATCTAATCTCTCAGAGTTCTCACAAAATCCACCAAAATATAAACCATTTGGATATATTCAACAATAAATTATTCATTTATCTTCATTATTCTCTCTCTAATCTTCTTCTTCTTCTTTCTTTGCAATATGAGTCACTTTTCTATGGCATTTTATTAACTATTGTACTTCAACATCTTAGATGTTGCTTTTTTTATATTATATTTCATATTTTGTGCTAATGTTATTAACTTATATGCTAAATTTATCTATGTTCTATATTTTTTTAAAGAAAAAAAATGTATCTTCAACGTATCAGTATCCTCATTTTTTTTTAGAAATATATATATTAAAAAAAGATATAAAAAATGGCGTATCCTTAGACATATTCGTATCTTAGTTTTTTAGAAATTGATGAATCACCGTATCCGATCGTATCCGTATCTGTGTCTGTACTTCATAGATTCCCAGGATTTGAAGTAAAATAACTTTAATTATACATTTAATAATAGCCATCCAATTGAATGTTTCCACTTCTCCAAAATGCCACTATAATGCTTTTTTAAACTACCAAAATAATAAAGAGTAAAATTTAGGTAAACTTAATTATTTTATTCACTTGATTAAAAAAAAGAAAATAAAGGAAAAAAATTGCTGCTTTAATGGCATGAGGACAATAAGAAATATGGGAACCATTAAAATCATTGAATATGATGTGTTTGGATGGACACACCACACATCATGATCATGCAAATGCCTTTCATGCCTTTTTGACCATTTTGAATTGCAAAATAAAAATGTGGTCTATTTTTCAATTAATAATAATAATTATTATTGTTCAATTTTCTTTTTTGTTTTTTCACACTATGAAGATTCCCTTAAAATTTATTATAACTCAATTTACAAAGTCAATCACATTAAAGCCTTTCATTTTTAATATAATCACTTTTTTCTTATTTTTTTCCTTATATTTTAATTTCTAAAGTCTCTAACATTATAAATTATAAACAATAGTTTTTTCTTTTATAGACCGAAAAATCACTCGTCACTGTCAACTTTTTTTCTTTTTACAAAATATATTTGTTTACTTTTATGTTTTATGTATTCTTTTAATACATTGCACAATATCGAATATCTAAAAGAACACTGAGATTTATCTAATATTTTAAAACTCTAATATTAAAGATTGGTGAACAAAAATATTTTTTAAACGATAAAAATTCAAAAATAAAAAGAACAACAAATATGTTGAGAAATATTATATAGATATGATAGAAGAGAATGTGTGTCTAATCAACTTTGTTAGTATAATTTGAGGGAAAATTTGGTATATTAAGATTTGAAAATGAAATATCATTTTTTAAAAAATTGTCTTTTCATAGAGCATTAAATGTTTAAATTTTAATTGATAAATTTTCCAAAAAAGGAAATAGAGAAAAAGATGGCATTTGATTTAATGAAAGTAAAAACATATAGAGAAAAATGGTGATTGTCTACGAATAGTAACAGAGAAGGGATTAGTATAAGCTGATTGATTTGGTCGGTTAATCGAACGGTATCTCTTTAAGTTTATCCATAAAATGGACCCTACAATTTTAGTTATATATATATATATATATATATTAACTAAATTGGTCAATTTATTATTTAACTCGTGAGTTGTGACCGCCCATTTTGCTAGTGTGACGCGCACACTTTAAAAATATTTGTTTGATTTATTTTTAAAAACATATTTGTTATTAAAAAGAAATAAAAACGATATTTTACTTCCTGTACTTTAGAGTTTGTTCTATTTTAGCCTCAATACTTTTAATGATCAAATTGTAGTCTCTATATTTTTAATAAATCTTAAATTTAATTTATGCTAGTTTATTATTATTATTTTTTTTAGTATAATTAGAGATAGAGGGATCCAAACCACATACATCGTCATTTCTAGCATAATTGAACTAGGGTTGTACATCGGTCGGTCGGTGTCGTTTTTAGAGGAAATCGAATTGTAGGAATTCTGCTTTGAAAATCGGTCGTCGGTTGGTCAATTTGTTTTTTTTTTTTCTCCTTCTTTTTTCCTTCCTCCTTCCTCCTCTCCTATCCAAATTATAATGATTTTGTTTTGTTCAAAATTTGTTGAAAACTGACAAGCATACTTGGTGTTGTCATTTGATAGGAACTTCGAATTTGGACCAAATCTTCTTTATTTTGTTAGATGTGGATCACAACTAGGGATGCACATCTAACCTAGGCTGCCAAGTACCATTGGAAGTTATTTTAAAATTAACAAAAATATTGGAAATGAATCATACATATTACATATTACGTAAGTCATAGACTTGTATAAATACATCTTAAGTCATGTTCTTAATTTTTTTCTCTCATACATATTACATAAATCAAAGTCTGAAAGATATAACATCTAGCCACCAAACAAGATAGGAAATACATTACATACTACATATTAGATATTACATAACATAAGTCCAAAATAACATAAGAAATACACACCATGATACCACATAACATAAGTCCAAATGAAAAAAAGGAAATACATAACAAGTCCAAAATAAAAAGGAAAATTACATAACAAGTCCAAATTAAAATTCAATCTAAGAAGTCAAAGTCTTCAATGTCTTTTTCTTCATCCATGATAATTATGAATCCTACAAAATTAGCAAATGTACAAAATAATAATAATAAGTCAATATCGTTTATGATTTCTCAATTTTTATCTTAATAATTGTTAAAAAAAAATGTAAATCAATACAATACCTTCTTCAACCGTTGAATCTTCCTCGAATTGTTTGTAAAGATCAATATCTATCGATTTAGAACTGAGCCAATTTTGAGTACTTATATGAGCCTCGACCGTTCTAGGAGCGAATGAAGAACATGATGAGTCAAACTATACGTCCTTCAGTACTAAAAGCAGACTCAGATGCTACCGTCGATATTAGGATTGCCAATATATTTTTACTTAATGCATTAAGAATCTCAAACCGATGACTATTATGCTTCCACCAATTAAGTATGTCAAAGGCTAGATCATTCTTAACAAGAGCTTCAAGCAAATACACATCAAGTTCATTCGTCTTATCAAAATGGGTTGCGTCAACATTTGAGAATCTTGAATTAAATCCATACTTTTCCTCTACACTCATTGTTTGAACCGGAACTCCATCCCTAACCATATTAGCAAACGCATTATCATTCCCATTCTCACAAAAAGAAGGCGAACTATATGCATCGAAGAGCCTTCTCAAAACATCCTCCACTTTATTTGTCATATTTTTAGCTTCAGATGGCTCTAACAACTTGTTGAAACAAATATGATAAAAGCCTTAACTTATATCGCGGATCTAACACAACAGCAACATACAATAGCAAATTGGTCTTCTCATTATTTCCCCAATATTTATCAAACTTAGCCTCCATGCTCTTAACCACATTCACAAAAATTAGATTTTCATTATCCATGGAATTTTCTTGTATGCAATTATGAGTGGTGCTAATTTGGCGGAAAATCACATTGGAAGTACTATACAAAGAGCCTGAAACTTTTAAAGTGACATTGTAAAATACTTCCAAAAACCTAAATAACAACCGATCATTCTCCCAATAATTTTTGGTAGGTTGGCATTCACTCGCAAAAGTGGGTTCTTCATCCTCCAATCTATCAAATGTTTTTTCAAACTTGGTAGCCGCATCAAGCATCATATATGTAAAGTTCCATCTGGTGCTAATGTCAAGGCACACTAAACTCTTACAAGAAATCTTTTCAATTTTAATACACTTTTTAAATTTCATAGCTCGTGCAGGAGAAGACCTCACAAATCTAACGGCATTGCGAATTCTACTAATGCAGTCATAATGCTCCTTAAATGCATCACAAACAATAAAATTCAATATATGGGCACAACATCTAATATGCAAAAATTCACCTTTCAATAACAACCCACTACTAAATCTCTTAACAAGATAAGTCATAGTTGTATCATTTGAGCTTGCATTGTCAACAGTCAAAGTCATAACTTTATCAATACCCGAACTCTTTAAATTCTTTTCAATGGTCTTATCTATGGTTTCACCTCTATGATTTTCAACGGTAGTAAAGCTAAGAATCCTCTTATGTAAATTCCACTTTGAATCAATAAAATTGGCAGTTAACGCCATATAATTCATGTTTTATCTAGAAGTCTAACAGTCAGTAGTGAGAGAAATCCTACATTGTTGTGTCTTAAACATATCCTTCAACTTTTTTTTCACTAACATAAATCTTAAGCACATCCCTAGCCATGGTTACTCGTGATGGAATAAGAAACTTAGGTTCATACAAAGCAATCGATTTGTTTATGAATCTTCGAAAACCAATGCCCTCCACAAACCTAAAAGGTAATTCATTTAAAATCTCTATCTCAGCAAGGGCTTTCCGAAAACTCTCCAAACTAAAAGACTCACAAACAAGTTTCGAATCAGACTCACCAATAGTTTCTTTAGGTTTGAATACCAATTGTGCTTGTCCTAGTTCTCTCTTTCTCTGATATGGATGTTTTTTACAACTTGATAAATGGTTTTTCAAGGTTCCAGTCCCATTTCGTTTAGAATGAAAAGCATACTTTATCCCACAATATTTACATTTAGCGTAAAGGTCATCAAGATCACAGTCATTAATTTTTTCAAAATGGTCCCAGACAATAGAGGTTTTAGTATTCTTACGCTTCTTTATTGGACTACTTACTGTTGCTTTGATTGTGACTGGAATCTCTGTTAGATCCCAATCCTGAACTGTTGCTGAATTTTCTAGTATATCCATATCTACCCTATAAAACAAACATTTTCAGATTTTCTTAGAAAAATACAACATTAAAATTGCAACATTAGAACTAAAACAGTAAGCTCTAAAATAGAGACTAGAGAGAATGAAATGAATTGTACTCTTCGGAAGAATCCAACTTAAAGTTGCAAATGAACATTGTTAGTGGTCACGGAACACTGGAAGCACACTGTTAAAAATAGGTCGGACACTCGACAGTGGACAATGGAAGCATGAACATCGGAAGCAAGCAAGAATGAACTCTCCAACTCCGGAAGCACGAATGCCGGACCGGAAGCAGTGAAGCACGAACGTCGGAATTGGAAGCACAAATGCCGGGTTGGAAGCAGTGAAGCATGAACATCATAACAGATAACAGTCGCACGAACCTGAAGAGTGGTGACTATCGGTTGGTCATGAAACACTGAAATGAAGAATTAGAATGAAGATTGAAGGAGAAGAAATGAAAAGTTAGGGGTTTGTTTTCCTTTATATGCGAGTGTGGACAAATTAAGGTTTTTTTTTTTTTTTTTTTTTTTTTTTTTTTTTTTTTTTTTTTTTTGGTGTTATGCTTGTGAAAAGGGACAAATGGTAGAATGGGATGGGCTATTTTTAATAATAGTGATAATAAAGCATAATTTAAAGTTATATTTCGGTCGGTCAGTCGACTTTGTTAGATTTTATGAAATCGACCAACCGACCGATGAAAAATTACTACAAGAAACCGACAACCGACCAACTACATTAAAATTTTGGCCGACTGCCCTCAAAACGGTCGATTTCAGCCAATCGAATTGGTTTGGTGATCTTGTGTACACCGCTAAATTGAACTATGTTTGGTTTAGCTCTAGTTTATTATTGTTGATTTTTCTAAAAAATGGTTCTATTAAATTTTTATTATAAATTTTAAAAACGTATTCACGTATTGTAATTATTTACATGAAATCTATTATTGGTAGTTAACCAATATTTATTAAAATTAACTGAGATTAAATTTAATATTCATTAAAAGTATATGAACTACAAGTGGACAACTGAAAGTATAAGGACTAAAATTGAACAAACTTTAAAGTATGAAGACTATAATAGTATTTTTCTTTAAAAAAAAAGATAAAACTTAGATCTTATTTAGTTTGTGATCTAAAAATTTATTATTGAAAATAGAGAAGTTTATAGAAAACTATAACAATTTTCTTATTTTTACCATATCTGAAAACATAAACTTTAAACTCAAATTCAAATTCAGAATTTGAAAATGGTATTTGCTTGTGAATTTGAAAATGTAAAAAGATTGATAAGTGTTTGGTAAAATATATTTGTTAAGAGAAAAACAATTGAAAATAATTAATAATGAAGTGTGATTTATCTAATTAAAACTTTTTTTAAAGGTTATATCCTGTGTTTTCTAAATTATGAAAACAAAATTTTAAAACAATGGAAAATACATCTTATTGTTTTTCGAAATATGTCACTTTTAGGATGGTTTTTTTTCAAAATAAGTATACCATCACTTTTCTTTGCATATTTTATGTAAAAAACAACAACAACAACAAAATTTGTAGATAAATGATAATTGATACTTTATCCATTAATTATAAAATAATAATTGATATCTTACCCATTAAATTATGCTGAAATTGATTAATAATCTTACGAATTGGAATGATGATACTAAAAAAAAAAAAAATTAAACTAAATCTAAATTATGAAATCGATGGTCGATTGCTGCTGTCGGCTACCTATGCCTGCCCGCTTCTTGCTCGACCATCTCTCTACGTTCTTTCGAATTCCTATTTTCATCCTTCATCCCATTAGAATCCAACAGAAAATGTTCGAAGAATCAACTGTCTCTTCTCTGACATTACAAGTGTATATCATCATATTGTCCGATCTCTCCCTATAGTTAAGAAGCTAGATCCAAAACTTTTGAAAAGTCTAAACAAATTTAGTATAACTTTATACATTTTAATCCTCAAATTTCAAAATTTGTGAAGCAAATCACCACTTCACAACCATTTCTATTTCACCAATTGAGTTTTTTTTTTCTCTCTAAATTATTATATTATTATTTTCACAAAATTGTACCGAGCACGATAATTTTGGATTGAGGAAATATTATAACTTGCTCAACTTTGAAGGCACTCAAAAAAGGAAAAGGGAAAAAAGAAAAAGCCAAGCTGTAAAAAGCTCAAAGGGCAATAAGGGCAAAGAGTAGTCCCACATGGGAAGGAAGGAAGAGGCAAAACACTTTTGAAAAGTCTTCTTTGATTCCAAACCATTCCTTTTGAACGAATACTCACGTGCTATTACATGTCCCGCACGTGTGCAGTCAAAATATTTCCACATATACCCCACTAAACTTTGCAAAATTCCCTCAAAAACCAGAATAAAAAAATATTATTATTATTAATAGACAAACAAGAAGGACTTAATATTTAATAATTTCTATTTTTATTTTATTTTTACCCAATTGCTGACTCAGAAAGGAAAACCAACCATTTGAATGAGGCAGCAAGAGACATGAAACACAATACACCCACCTAAATTCATTTGACATTGGAACACACAAAAACAGATATTTTAAATAAATAAATAAATAAACCCTAAGTTCAAAGGGATGATTTATGGCATCCAATGACTACAGTTTCTTTTTTCCTAACAAAATTAACAACCCTTTTATAAAAATGGTGGAGGGACAAATTTGTCAAAATTATGGATTTTTTTAATCAATAAATTTTGGGGGAGATTAGAAATCAACTTTAGAGAACTTGAAAGTGTAGTAGAGGACTCCTGTGTCAAACTAGGTTTGTTACCTCTCAAATTCTTGATTATGGTTTTCACCTTTATCAAATTAGGTTTGATTTTTTTTTTTTAATATTAGTGAAAAGTAAAAGAGAACATATAGAAATTTATGAGTGGAAGCAATATTTTTAAGTGTTTATTTAACTGAAAACCGTAATTTAAAAACCGAGACAAAAAAACCATAAATTTCAAAACAAAATTGTTACTCAATAAGATTTAAGATATGTTTGAAATGTATTTTCAAGTGTTTAATTCAAAAAACAAGTCATTTAAAAAATTGAAGTGTGGTAACCACTCAAAAGTTATTTTAAGTATATTTTCAATCATTTTTGTCAAAAGTATTTAAGTAAAAACAAATTTTCTGAAAAATGTTTTTTTTCTCACATCAATCCAAATGGGTTCTTAAAGAAATTGGTATTATCTATGTTTTTTTAAATTTGGTTAAATTATATTGAGAAAATGTTATTAAAGCAAACACCATTTTAAAAAGCACTCAACTAATTCGATCCTCGATATATTTTACATACTACCTTTTTTATCCTTACATTTTCAAAACTAATTTCCAAACCTCAATTCGTTTTGAGCAGATATTTTACTCGAACTTGATTATTTTAGTTCATTTACTTCTGATAAATCTTTGTTGATTTTTCTTAAGAAAACGTTTCACATGAATCATTTTCCAATCAATTTGGGAATATATATATGAACATTATTATTACTATTATCTAATCAAGTTCAATGTAAATTAATGTTGAAGGACTAAATTAAATATTTACGTACATTTAGAAATACGACTAAAATTGAACCAATTCTAAAACAATGGAAACCAAACAATTTAACCTAAAAATTTGTTTAAAGTATCCAAACATAGTCACATGAAGTTTTAAATTCAATTAGTTGATTATATGTGGTAAGGTTTTTGAGAGTTGTCTCTTTCTCCTTTTGCCATTCTGTTAGAAATCAAGTTGTTCGTCGTGTTATCTATCACGCTATCAGTATTTCAATTTTTTTCTTTATGTTTCTTCCAATTCGAAAAATTTAAGAATAAGTTAGGTATCTAATGAGCTTGATTGGTATGCAACTCATATTATGTTTTATGTTTTCAAATTCAGAAAGTTCAACAAATATGTGTTTGGTTGGAGTTTCGATTATGTTTTCAGATTTTGCGATTCAAATAGTGTAAATTCTGAAAATAACTTTTTTATGTTTTTAGTGTATCCAGAATTTGAATTCAAAATTTTAAAATATAGAAACATATTAAAAACGATAAAAATAATAGTAATTATACTATTTTAGGTTATAAACTCAATTATTTTTGTTATGATATTACAAAATAAAAATTATATATAAATGTTAACATAAAACAAATTCATAAATTAATTAGCAATTGTCTATATTCAACCTAATATTTGGTGAATAACTAAACATATATTCAATCACATTTTGAAAATTTGTTTAAATTGAAATTAATTTTTGAATCTGTATAATTGAAAACATGAAATACACCTCTTTATTTTCATTGAATCTCTTATTTCCAAGTTTCTATTTTCACATTGCTTACCAAACACGTCCTATTTCTCTCTACTCGATTCGTGAGGTCATTAATATCGATTTTTTTTTCGTGCCTACTTAATGGAGGCTTTTCTTTGCGTTAAAAAGAAAGAAAGAAAGAAAGAAATATATATTTCATTAAAAAGAAAGATTTAAACACCATCATATTATCATAAATACTTAGTTAAAAATTTTCAATAAGATTAAAAAAAGAAAAAAGAAAAGGGAAAAAAAAAAGAAGAGGAACAAGTCAACCATCTCATTACTACGCCGTTGGTTAAGATTAAGAAAGATACCTCTTATCCCAAATAAATCCCCTCCCCCCATATATACCAATCTAACCGGAAACCACTCAAACCGGTAATTATTTTATTTTATTTTTACAATTGAGATATGACATTTTTAACAAATTATTATTTCAATCGAGCTATGTTTAGCTTCACGTTAAGAAATTTTATGGATCAATTTTATTTATTAATTTATATTTTTTTAAGAAGAGTTTTCAAAAATGTAAAAAAATAAGGGAAACTATTTACACAAAACAACCAAATTTAATCATTGAGTTATCATTCATTACATGTGATAGATAAAATCCATCCTTATCTATCCTTGTGTGTTTTTTTTTTACTATTTTTATAAATAGTTTTGACATTTTTTTACTGGTAAAAATTTTAGCTTTTTTCGGTCTAAATTCTTTAAGAAATATAAAACCTTTTTCTCTTTAGAATATTACTTTACAAATGTGGATTAGTATCTATGAGCAATTTCTTTATAGATTATATTTGGATCTTCATTCTTGATTTGAATGGTAATATTCGAAAGAACCCTAAAGTTATTGATTAATAAGTCTTCCGTCCATAGCATTGACTGCACAACGAACAAAATTTTACACCAATTTTATTATCATATATATATATATATATATATATATATTAAAAGATTTTCATATTTTTTTTAATTTTAGTTGGCCAAAAAAAAAAAGTTTTTTTTTTCAAAATAGTAATAAAAATTTTCTTTCAAGAAAATACACAATATTGATGCATTTTAAAAGTTTGTACAAAGAAGGTTAATGAAGACTATTTGTTTCTTTTTTTGAAAAAGTTAACCATTTTATTTTCAAAGAAAGACCAAAACAATAAATTATACATGGTAAGGACCAAAATAGATGATTGTCAACCTAGACATCTACCCATAACAAAATGAAATTAATTTATTTGGTAAAAAAATGAAGAAAAATATAAACCAATATTTATCTACATAGCTATAGATATCTACCCACAAGAACAAGATAAGATTTTTACCAAAATGAAACAAGCACCTTATTCACAAAAAATTCAAACAGTCAAAATGGTGATTTATTTTTTCCTCAAATAAATAAAAAGGAAAAAAATAATAAAAAAATGGTGAATTTTGTAATTTTTTTAAATAAAAAAAAAACATATCCAAACAATTTCTCTGTTCCTCTCTTTTTCTCCATAAAATGACTTCCACTGCCCTTCTTCCCTACCTTTGTCTCTGTCTCTCTAATTTTCATCTCAAAGCCAAAGCGAAAGCCAACGGCATATTCTTCTTCGTCTTTCTTTCTCTCAATTTCTTTTCCCTTTCTTCCTAACATCACAAACCCACAAGTTTTTTTTGCCCAATTTTCGTTTAATCGACCTGGGATTTCGCTAACTGTTTCTTCGAAGATCTTGCAGGACCTTGGGGCTGATTTTTCTTCCAATTTTCTGAGCCCCCTTTTGTTGTTTCTTTATTTTCTGTTGGGGTTCAATAGAGTCAGGTTCTTTTGTTCTTTTTCGTTTGATTTCTTCGTGCATTAAGCGATGGTGGTGAAGATGATGAAGTGGCGGCCCTGGCCGCCGCTTGTTTCGAGGAAGTATGAGGTTAGGCTGGTGGTGAAGAGGCTCGAAGGGCTTGATCCGCCTCGAGATGGCAAGGGGGTCGATAAATTGACGGTCGAGGTCAAATGGAAGGGTCCGAAAATGGCTTTGAGCCCATTGAGGAGAACGGCTGTGAAGAGAAATTACACGAAGGAGGCCGATGGGTTGGATCAGAACGGGGTTACTCAGTGGGATGAGGAGTTTCAAAGCGTTTGTACTCTCTCTGCTTACAAGGAGAATGTGTTTCATCCATGGGAGATCGTTTTCTCTGCCTTCAATGTGAGTTTAATTTTGTGTCTTTTTGTTGTATTTTGTTCCTCGATTGAATCTTTGGGTACTTTTTGTGGTTTACAATACTGGGTTTTCCTGGATTTTAACTGTTCATCCTCGATGTTTGGATTGAAGCAGGAACATCTTTTAGCTTTTCCTATGAAACTGGTTTTTTGTTTTTCTTGTGATTATAATATTCACTTTTTGGGTATTTTCTTCCTTAAGATTTGTACTGGAATGGAAACAGTAATGGATGATATTTCTCTAATTCAGATAGTTTGTGAGTTGTCATATTTTTGTTTTTCCTAATTTTTTTGAATCTGGGCCTCTCAGTTCTTTGGTGATGAATTTTAATCTTTAGTATGGTCTTTGAAGAAACTGTAGCTGAGAGTCTGAGATAAAGATTTGGCCCTTTCTTCTGGGCAGTTGAATTCATTTAAGGGAGTTGACTTTTGTAGCTTTTTGATTTTGTGGGTTTTCTGAATTTTGTTCTTTGTATTCTTTTGAATGTTTTATGTTGAAAATCTTGTCAAGGCAAATAGTGGGTTTCTAACAGATTTGTTAGCATCTGATGGATGCTAATTTTTCTTTTTTATTAGATTATATGCTTTCACATGACTGTTGTTTGATTTTGTTCTTGACATCAGATTTACATGGATGAACTTGATGTATTCCCATTCTTTATCTTTGCCGTGAGAAATTATTGGTAATGATCGATAGTGAACCTGAATATTTATTTTCTTTCCCTTTCTACCCAGGGCTTAAATCAAGGATCAAAAAACAAAGTTCAGGTTGTTGGCTCAGCATCTCTTAATCTGTCTGAATATGTTTCTGTGGCTGAACAAAAAGAGCTTGAATTGAAGATACCCCTCAATCCATCTACAAATGCTACCGAGGCCAGCCACGTTCTCTGGGTCCGTATCTTCCCGTTTCCTCAAAATATTTGAATTTATTTTTCCATCACTCAAATTGTTATAATCTTGCATACTTTTTTCTTACGGTTCCTGAATTGTGCAGATATCGTTGAACTTATTGGAGCTAAGAACTGCTCAAGTTGTATCACAACCTGTACAAAGATCAATAGCACCAGCTCCATCTCCACCCTGGCCAGGAGAAAATGTCCCAGCAGAAAAAGATGAGCTCTCTGCTCTTAAAGCTGGCCTCAGGAAAGTAAAAATTTTCACGGAGTTTGTGTCAACCCGAAAGGCAAAAAAAGAAGCTTGCCATGAAGAAGAGGGAAGTGAGGGCAGGTGCTCTGCCAAGAGTGAGGATGGTGAGTCTTGCTACCCATTTGACTCTGATTCCTTTGATGACATTGAGGAAGGGGAAACAGATGAAGGGAAGGAGGATACTAACATTAGGAAGTCCTTTAGTTATGGCACTCTGGCCTATGCGAATTATGCTGGAGGATCGTATTACTCTGATATGAAGATCAACGGTGATGACGAAAATTTAGTTTACTATAGTAATCGAAAATCAGATGTGGGCTGCTCGAGCATGGAGGATTCAACTGCATCAGCCTCTGAGCAACCTTTGCCACAGAGTTCAAAGCGTGGTCTGTTGCCGTGGAGGAAGAGAAAACTAAGTTTTAGATCTCCCAAGGCAAAAGGAGAGCCATTGTTGAAGAAGGCCTATGGCGAAGAAGGTGGTGATGACATTGATCATGATCGAAGGCAACTCAGCTCTGATGAATCTCTTGGAATTGGGGTAAGATTTCTGAAATCATATAAAAATTACTTGTCATTTCAGTTAGCGATATTGAGGAATGTATGTTAATTTTGTATATATTATTCTTGAATAATTTGCTTGAGTTCAATACAATGAAAATAGAGAATAAACAGACACCAAGAGACCCTAATTATGGAAAGAAACATAAAAGGAAAAAAATGCAGGAAAGGAAAAAATACAGGAAAATAATAATTTAGAATAAACCCTAATTATCTTTAACAATGTACACCAATCTTTTAGTAAATATCTTGACAATCTGTTCCATTTATACAATCCTTGCTAAGTTAAGTTGGTTATTGCAGTGGCAAAAAACCGAAGAGGATTCAAGTGCAAATGGATCATCAGTTTCTGAATTTGGGGATGACAATTTTGCAATTGGCACTTGGGAGCAAAAAGAAATTGTAAGTCGTGATGGACATATGAAGCTACAAACACAGGTCTTCTTTGCTTCTATTGATCAACGTAGTGAGCGGGCAGCTGGTGAAAGTGCATGCACTGCTCTTGTAGCTGTTATTGCCGATTGGTTTCACAACAGCCAAAATCTCATGCCTATAAAATCTCAATTTGATAGTTTGATCAGGGATGGCTCGTTAGAGTGGAGGAAACTCTGTGAAAATAATATATATCGGGAAAAATTTCCTGACAAGCATTTTGATTTAGAAACTGTCATTCAAGCCAAAATTCGACCCCTTTCGGTGGTTCCAAGGAAGTCTTTTATTGGGTTTTTCCACCCAGAAGGCATAAATGAGGCGAGGTTTGAATTTTTGCATGGTGCAATGTCTTTTGATAACATGTGGGATGAGATTAGCCGTACTGGGTCAGAATGTCCGGATGACAATGAACCACAAGTTTATGTTGTCAGTTGGAATGACCATTTTTTTATTCTTAAGGTCGAATCTGACGCGTACTACATCATCGACACTTTAGGGGAGAGGCTTTATGAAGGATGCAATCAGGCCTACATCTTGAAATTTGACAACAACACTACAATCTGTAAAATGCCCGAGACTAGCCAGTCAGCGGGTGAAAAGACATCCAATGATCAGCCGACTGTTGCAGCAGTAGTTGAGGCCAGCGGAAAGGAAGAGAGTTTGACACTGGCACACATAACCTCACAGCCTGAAGAACCAATGAAGGAGAAAGACGAAATCTTGTGCCGTGGGAAGGAATCCTGCAAAGAATACATCAAGAGCTTCTTGGCTGCTATCCCAATTCGGGAACTACAAGCCGATATCAAGAAGGGTCTAATGGCATCAACCCCGATTCACCACCGTTTACAGATTGAATTACACTACACCCAGATTTTGCAACCTTCCCCTGACTCTCAGGCGCCAGAAGATCCAAAAGCCACACCACAAAGTCCCGACACCACACTAGCAGACATTGCTGCTACATCTACATAGGTTTAATGTAAATCGTAGGATGCTTGGTTAATCTAACTAGTTTTTTATATTTCCAAGTGACTGAAAGCTTAACAAAGAGAAGTTTATAGAGAAGGCTTTCCAGTTGCATTAGAAGGGGGAATGGAGATGCACTATAGTATAGTATGCAGCAGCAGCAGCATGTTAAGAGGCAACTGTCTGTGTGTTTTTTGCTTGCTTTTTGGTGTCTAATCTCCCTTTTGATTTGTCTAATCATCTTTCATGGATATGGACCTTACTTTTGGACATAAATGAGTAGTCATTCCTGTGAATTATTTCATCAACTCTCTCGTTTCTGCTATCTTCTCTGACTTTTGCTATAAATTTCAACAGACCCTCCCTCTCTTCTGGTGCTTTTCTGGTTTCAATTCCAGGTCTGATGTGGTTGAGGATGAAATGTTTTGTTGTTGATTTGTGGTTCATAAGAGTTTATCACAATTATTTGTTGCTCCATTATCATTTATGGTATCCTATCAGCAGAGCTGGTAAAGGCTGGTGGGAAGGCTATGTTGAGTTGTTGTTGGGTTCTTGCCTAGTGCCATCATGAAAGTATCTTTAGCCAGTTAAGCTCTCCCACTTGTTTTAGTTATATTGTTCTCTCACTACAATTATTATACCATATCCAAATAACAAGGAATCATGGTGGGAGATAGTATATGGCAGCAGTTTCCAATTAGTTCTCTATTTTTTGTGTTCAGAACAATTTTATAGAACAGTTAGGATTATTGTGTATGTGCAATCACATACTCTGTTTTATGATCTTGAAAGTAAATTTGACTATATTTATTTCAGAAGATGGTCTATGAGAAAAATGAAGGTCGAAACTAAACAAATGATTTCTCAATTGTTCATACTTTACTTCTAGTATTTATTTATGTAGGTATTCATCTGGAAGATAACATTAGAAGATTTGTTGAATTAAGCTTGTGTTAGACACTTATCATGAAACATGTTTTTAATCCTTTAAAATTAATTTTGATGATGTGAAAATTGCATCTAAAAGTATAAAATTTAATATTAAATAAATTTTGAGTGATTAAAAACGTGTTTTAAAGTGATTTTAATAATTTTAAAACCACATGACACCAAATAGGAAATTTAATGAAAAAAAAATAAAAGAAAGGGGGTATTTTTAATGAAAAGAAAAAAATAATTGGAGGAAGAAAAAGGGATGAAAATGAAAATAACCTAAAGCATATAATAATTAGAGAAGGCATTAATTTTATGGTCAAAAGAAAAAACTTTTCTTTGATTAAAACTGAAGGGAAATCAGTTTATTACTTTCAATCAAAGGGAAACTTTTAAAGCTTTTGAATGTCAACCATACCACTAAACATGCCATGATTTTAGTTTAATTGCATAGGATTCTTGTCCTTGTTTGTAGGGTTCAAGTGGATGCTTTTTTTTTTTTGCTCCTTTCATTTGAATTTTCATTTTAGGGGTTGGGAAGGTCATTCCTAAATTGTAATAAAGATTAAGAATTGTGATTGATTGTGAAAATCTCCTCAAACTCACTAAGTGAAAAACATCGATCAAACTAAAAAATGTTACAAAAAATTAGTTATAATATCGTTATATAACATTGAAAGCACCTCAGAGTACTTTTTTGGTTTTAAAAAAGTTTCGATTTTCATGATCGTAACAATTTAGTCTTGTACTTTAAAAATTAAGGTCCCGTTTCATTTAGATCCCGTTTGGTAACCATTTTGTTTTTTAAAATCAAGCATATTAACATTATTTCCACCTTCAATTTTTTTTTCTTTTTATCTACTTTTCACTCATGGTTTAAAAAATCAAATAAAATTTTTGAAAACTAAAAAAAGGTAGCTTTCAAAAATTGTTTTTGTTTTTAAATTTTGGCTAAGAATTCAGCCATTGTACTTAAAAAAAGATGCAAATTATTGTAAGAAATGTGAATGAAATAGACTTAAGTTTAAAAAACAAAAACAATAAACCAAATGGTTATCAAACAGGGTCCTAGTTTTTTTTTTTGTTTTTTTTTTGTTTTTGTTTTTTTTTTTTTTTGAAAAATAAGCCTATAAACATTACTTCCATCTCCAAATTTCTTCTTTAGTTATCTATGTTTTACCAATAGTTTAAAAAATCAAGCCAAAATTTGAAAAATAAAAAAAGTAGCTTTTAAAAACTTGTTTTTGTTTTTAGAATTTGGTTAAGAATTCAACCATTGTACTTGACAAATATACAAATCATTATAAAAAATGGTAGAAAATAGGCTTAGTTTTAAAAAACAAAAACAAAAACAAAAAACGAAATGGTTACTAAAGTGGGTCTAAGCTTTTTTTTTTAAATATCAATTATTATTATGCAATAACTTGGTTTTTTTTAATAAACATATTTGGTCTCTAACTAGTTTACAAATTTACATACGTAATTTACATATGTAAAAATTCGATTGAATCATAACAACATATTTCATGATAGGGACCAAATCGTTACAAAATTTAAGGTACGTTAATTCATCACATACGAGTAAATATTGAATATTTTTTTTTCAAAAGAGAATATATGGTGAAAAAAACAAAAATGTACATATTATAAGGAGGTAGTTGAAATGAATTGAAATGATTTTGGTTCAAAATTTCTTAGAAAAAGCATGTTGATTGACTTCTTTTAGTGTGTAGGTACAGTTGTTAGAAACCCTAATCCAACTTCTAATGATTTTCAGCTTATTGATTTCTTTTAAATATTTAGTAAAAGCATATGCCTATTATAGCAATGATGGAGACTTCATGATAATTGTTGATTAAAAGCAAAATTGACCAACTTCCCCATTTTTAACCTACCTTCAAAATCTCTATACCATATTTAATTTACTCTGTTTTGTTAATTTATGGTCCTTTTTTAATGTAAAAAACATTTATTTTTGAAGTTTCAAATTAGTCAATTTAGTCCAAATTTTTTTAATAATTAGTTTAAAAGATCCATTCATTAACGAAATTGTTTAAATTAACAGATTTGTTCAAGTAGATTTTTTATTTGTTGAGGTGAGGTGGTTTACCGACCAAGTTGAAGATTAAATTTATATTTAACTTTTCTTGAAAGAAAGAAGAAAAATAAAAATCTAATTGGAGCCCTAAAAAAGCCTAACAACACAAACACAAAGTCCATGAGAAAAAAGAAGAAATTTGTTGAGATTCTTGACGCCGAAGGAATTGAAATCTCTACAATGATCCAAATAGGAATTGGGATCAAAATGTGGACAGAGAAATTTGTTAATTTAAATAGTCTTTTAAATCTATTATTAAAAATTTAGAGACTAATTTAGCTAATTCGATGTATCAGGAACCAAACGCATCTATTTCATAAAACTCCGAGACTCATTTTCCCCTTGTTTTAATTTTAAAAATGGTTCTATTAGCATTTTTTTAAAAATAGAAATATATTCACATAATTTTTTTGGGCATGAAAATAAAACTAAAAATGATCATCAAATATATATATTTTTTCTCTCTAGAAAAGTGGTACACGAGAAACAAAGAACAAAAAATATATCTATACAAAAAAAAAAAAGAAGCTAATTTCATCTCACTTATCCACTCAAAAAATTAATGGCAAATAATATTTTCATATTAAAACCATTTTTGTCAATAAGAGCGTAGCTCAACTTTTCAAACCTTGAGGTCTGAAATGACATGCCTAAAATACCATCAATTAAACATGTTACTTTTGTAATATTACTATTTTGGGTTAGTAATTGAATTTTTAATCTATTTGACCTGCAAGATTGATGATACTTTTTAGTTTTTAGTTTCCCCCCATCTTTTTCTTGCCAAACTAAAAGGAGAATGATAAAAGACAGAAATGAAAAGAAAAACAAGGAGAAAAAGCTGTGTTTGCCCTTTAACATAAAGTTTTTGTAATCCTAACACTTCACTTTCCTTCCCCAAACTTTTGATATCAATCAATCAATGACTTTTTCTAGCCTTTTATCAAAGCAGCCATGTGCTTGTCCTCCTCTTCCCATCATCATTCTCAATCATCTTGATACAAAAATACAATTATTTGGATGATAATGCCTCTTTGCCCCTTATTGAAATTTTCTTCACTCAGAAACCCACAAGTAAATTCATCTCCAAGAACTGACTTTCAAGATATAGGATCAAATGTAGCTTTGGTAGCTAGAAATTCATTGATTTGCAGGAATACAAATGGTCTACTAGGAAAAACTACATAAAAACTACAACGGCGGTTGAGACTTCGAACATAGCACGGCCGTCGAGTTCTAAAAGCTAGCTAATAAACAGAAAATTTTAAGAGAGAAGATATTGACTTACATAGAAGTAGACAGTGAGTGTTGTTACATGAGGAAGATTATAGTGTTTTCAGCAGCAAATGGGGCATTTGGCTAACCCATTCTCATTGCAATCAGTACATCTATTATACAAGTCGATGTTGATGTTGTTGTAGTTGATGTCATCTTTAAGAACCTTGCAACTGCCATTGCAGCTTGGGCACACTAGAAACCTGGTGTTTGCACAGCAAGAGCAAGGTGAATTTGCCAAGTCCAATGGCATGCCTTCCAGCAATTTCCTTAGTTTTCCTTGCTCATGCAGGCCTACCACTTCGTCTGCTCCTCCGATGTACCTTCCCTTAATAAAAAGTCGTGGCGGGATCACCCTGCCCCCCAAGACTTCCCACAGCTCCTCCCTGAATTCCAAGTGCATCGATACATCTCTCTCGAAGAACAGCACTTTGAAGCTTTCGAGTAGGAACCGAATACTGTTGCATTCTTCGAACGTTTTCCTAATACTTCTCAAGCTTGTCGAATAAAATATAACAGATTCACTTCCTCCTGGTGGGCATCTCTCTTCAAAGTCTAACAAAGATGAATGTTCTTGACGATTGCCCACTTTCACTTGGTGCCCACCATTTGGTTCCATGGTAATCATGTCTGATAGGCATGGAGGCTCTGTATTATGTTTAGCAGCCAATATTTCTTCAGACTTTATGAAGGGAACGAGATGGTTTTGGTTGCTGACACTAATTTCGAGTTCACCTTCTGTATCTTTTAGATCTCTAATATGTTGGGATATGATGCAACATTCTACTACTGGCAGGGACACCCTGAAGTTGCTGCTCTTGGAAATTTGTTCTTCTAAAACTGGTGGGGTTTCACATATTTGGCTACAAGTGTTCTCAGTGGGGTCAGACAGAAGAGAGAGGCCTTGTTTTAAAGAGCTAATGGAAGGAAAGAGTTTCATCTTCTTCAGCAATCTTCCCTTCATTTTCTTGATCTATCTCTTCTTGTTATCTCATCATTAAATAGCAAATGGATGACATTCGACATCTTATGATCACCAAAGGTAGAAGAAAGGGATGAACTCACATTTCACTTCTGGATTCCAATAGCTAGAAAGTGGAGGCTGGAAGGGAAAAAAAAGCTGTTTGTTAGTTTGCTTTCAGAAGTCTGCATAAATTTATGACTTTAGCAGAGTGGGGCTTGGGTTGCCATTGAATAGAGAGGCAACTATTTCTAACTCACAATCTGACCCATCACCAACAATGGTCCATCAATCATGTTATGACACACTAATCAAATAAAGAAGGGAAAAAAAAAAAGATGAAGAAGAAGAAAGAACCAGACCCCACCCATTTGGTATGATGCTCATGAGAAAAAGCAGCAAATTGAAAAGAGTGAATGCCAGAGGCTAAACCACACCATCATGATTTGGTATAAGGGAAACGAACCTTCTATGCTTTAACTCGTGTGCTTTTTCGACAAGCTTCATGATTCATCGGGGGACAATGCATGCCTATACTGTCTATAAACTTTGGTGGATTACCAAAGTCCCCGTCTAATCAATTGTACTGTACTATCTACAATCCTCAGTCCAGTGAAGAAAAATACTTTTTAAGGTAATTATGCATATATGAGACTAGAAAATATCAATCCTAAAACGTGTATCAATATCAAGTACAAGGATTCAAACATCTACCGTAAGAAACTTCTTTACATTAATGACCACATTAAAACAAGAATGAAGTAAAAGCTTGAATCTTTCCTCAAATGGTAAAACTAATTTTAATTAATTGTCATGCGGAGCAAAGTACTTAATTGTCTCTCTTTCCACTCTGTATCTACAAAGTACAAAGTAAACTGTGTGACACGTGATGATAAGTAGTAGTAAAATGCTCTTATAACACAACTTTTTTTTCCTTGATTTTCACCACCTCCTGAATTAGTTCTTCAAATAGTCACAGAACAGAAGTTGTCTGCCCAAGGAACAGACAAAGATTTAAAGACGCCAAAGCTCTAGAAGGGTTCATATGTACAAAGATCAATAGCTGAATAATCAATAAATAAAAGCCCTTAGCTATCTCCAAATAGTGATGCAATCACCAATTCATAATCAAAACGAAAGCATGTAAGTTTATTATCATCTCCATCAACAATGGTTATCTGCATATGATATGAACCCTGCAAGGAAAAGGAAATAGTTAGAATACATAATAGTTAAAGGAAAAAGCAATCGATGATTGTGTGTATATATATGTCTAAGATATTTCATCCTGAAATCCTAGTTCCTTTGGCTAGTAAGATCACCATGAACCTCTTTAGATGAGATTCTTGTTTTCAATAATCAGAATTGTGCCAAGTATAACTCCTAATAATTTATAACCGGGAGTCGGAGGGTTGCCCTCCAGACCTGAGGGCACCGTGCCTGCCCCAAGGCCAACTAGAACTCCTATTAGGTTCTAGTGAAATGGATAATACTAAAAGAACACATTAAAATAAGCGAGCCCATCCAGTTTTAAGGTGAGATCTGAAGTAGAAAATGAAAACTAGAGCAATGCTTCATATCCTTTCAAGATGCAACATGACTTTAGTAGATCAATTGAGCCAGGATAAAACCTTCTTCCTTTTAACTTATTTTAGGGGGAAACCAGAAACTAAAAGCAAAAGACAAACACAAGTGGTAAACATGAAAATAGTAGTCACTTACAGGTAAAAAGAATGCCAGAGGTGTTCGCGATGGAGGGAGTGCAAAATCACCAAACGAGTAAGGGCAGGACGTCTCAACACAAATGTCATGGCTCTCACTATATATGTGCCATCCAAAATATGAAATATCAACTACCATTTTTCCTGCAATGATTGGCTTACCTGTGCCACGTGTACAAGGTGGTTGTCATTAACTAAAAGTTTGAACCAAAGTTCAAAAGACAATATATGAGTAGAAAGGCTCGAGCTCGATCAACTATGGAGTTGTAGGAGAGGGTACACCTTTCTCTCTCAAGGGTTAAATAAAGACCGAAGGGCAGTTGATAATTCAATGTAAAACAAAGTGATAGGGAAGTATCCTCTAATCCTGCTTATCCATAAAAGGATGAAAAATCTAAAGGTTAACAGTGCTAAGCAAAGTCAACTTTAAAAAAATTCGTCATCTTTTGGCTGAACCTCATTATCGGTCCAATGGAAACACAGACGTGGGTATATGACCATTTAAAGATTCAGACGCTCATAAGTAAGCTTTCAACTCCTTATTCTAGAAAATAGCTAACTACACATACATGTTTGACCCATGCAACAGTATTCAATTTTCACCTTTGCATGACATGATTCTCATTAACACTTCAGTTTGAAGCTGATCTTTTAGCCCAAGCATATGAAGTAACCCCAATCGAACTCATCAACTCATTATTCTCCATAGAAGAAAAGAAAGGTAGTAGGCCCTGATGAATAGATTTTTTTTTCTTTCTTTCTTTCTTTTTTTTTTTTAAAGAAAACAACTCTCATTGAGAAAAAATAAATGAATACACAGACATCCAAAAAACCAAGCCCACAAAAGAAAGGGGGCTCCCACTACAAGAAGGGACCCCCAACTATGCAAAATTAAGTCTAAAGGATAGATGTTGTTAAAGCAGATGTCAGCCCTGTAACTAGGAAAAGAAGTTCAGTGCTTGTATTATTGAAATCTTCAGGTAAATTTTTTGAATTTTCTAAATTTCTCTCCTTTTTACCTCCCACTTCAGTGAGGCTAATATGCTTTGTTTTTAGAAGAAAAATACACAAGTCAAATTTTAATTTAGAAAAAAACACATTAAAATGGAGTGAAATGATGTATTTTTTATGTTAAGTACCCACTAAATTTGCCCTTCAAAAATTATTTTAGTTTAATGTAAATATGAACAAATTTGCATCAAACTTTTGATAAAGGGATTCATAGTTAATTTCAGCATGTATTTGTCAAAAAAAAAATGGAACGTCAAAATAAATAATAATAAAAACACTAAAGATGATAAAAAAGGCCAGGTGCAATATTAAGAAGTACCTATAATTAGATTGAAGGTCATATTTGTTGGATGACCCCTAACTATGGGGCTGGGAGATATCTCTACTCCTTTCACCGTGACATCATACTTAGCTGTCTCGTCTGCATCAGTTACAGAAAAGATTCAATTATATTTACCTCAACACAAAACTCCATTCCATTACAGAAAAGTTCAATCAAATTAGAGAACAAAGGTCAAACTTCCAAAGAGCCCAAGGGGTGCCAGTGAGAAGGACTTGAGAAGTTTAGAGTTACAAGATCTTAGGCTCAAATTCTTAAGTTAGTGAGGTGGGTATCATAAGTATAATGTAGGAAGTGATTCCTGACCCCATTATTTAAAAAATATGGTGATTTGACTTCCATAGGTTATTTAGTTCTCGTTTACAATCAAATTATGTTACATATCCACCATCGGTTCATCCTTCAAACATATAACACTCACTGAGATGCAATAAATTGATCCATTATGTATCTTTTGGTCTTTCTGAGAGAAATCCTGCGGTGCTTCAACTATTATTTGGTCTTCCCAAATGACCCTCTCACTTTACTTAATTCACTTCTTATTGGCCACCCATTCAAAGCAAAGAGGGAGATTTCGTGGACCTTCATTATCAAAGTTTACTTATGGCTCATAGAATGAAATAATTGAGTCTTTGAAGATAGACTGACGAATTTCACTTGCTTCTTTGATCATCTTTTATATATTGCTCACTTGGTGTAAACTCACCCCATTTTTTTGTGATTGCAGTCTTACATCTCTTATTTTACAGCAAAATACTATTATGTAATCTCACACGACATCTTGACTTTTTGTAATTTCATACCATCAATGAAATTATTTCGGACTGTTTCTCATTAAAAAAAAACGTGAAAAATTGAAGGGTGCCAGAAGTGTTACAAAATGAAGCTCTATAATAATATGGGTTATATAACAGATACTTAACAGTACCAGAAATGCAACTATGAATAGAAAATGATAAGAATGATGTTCAAAGTAAAAGTATTGTACACTGACATTGACTTCTAAGCATAAACAAGTGGATTAACAGTGAAATATAACATAAAATACAAAATCTAAGATTACAAAACAGAATCGGAAACTATTTAATCGAACCCACAAGACCAAAATTCAGAAAGGAAAGCAAAAATTCTCGAAAAATGGAACAAAAGCATCGAAATCCGAGACCACAAACCGCAGAGTTGGACTTGAGTGGCGAAGGAGAACTGTGGAACAAAGCACAACCAAAGAAGAATTGGGAAAATCAGCTTCATCTGAAAAGTGGGTTCCATGGAAAAGCTCTTTTTCGAGCTCCGTAACAACAAATTTGAGGAAAAACTTGACAATTTCTAATAATGAAGCTCTGGGGTTGCGAGAAAAACGGGGTTTTCGGTGGAGTAAAATGCGAGAAACTGAAAGATACGATTGCCATTTTTGAGTGAGATGAATCCCTTCTTCGTCGGGGTTTAGCAAATGGGGTGAAGAGAAAATTTCAAAAAAAGGAAAAAAAAAAAAAAAAGAAAAAAGAAAAAAAAGAAAGAAGAGAAGTTAAGAAGAAGCGAAGTAAACCGTTGACCTGGAATATTGCAGTTCTATGAACGCTCCCCATTATATTTATCTGTTAAATTAAATATATAAAAATATTTTTATCAATTTAGTCAACTTTTAATAAGTGACTCGAATAATTGATCATCAAGGTTTGATTATATAAAGTCTTAATCGCTTTGAGTATTTTGTAAAGTTGATTCGGAGTAAATTGGTTAAAATCACTTTTTAATTATACGTTAATTCTCACCCTTTTTAAATTATGTTAGTCTCTTAACTTTCAAGAATCATACTTCTAACAAATTTTCAATTTCATTCTTTATGAATAAAAAATGATTTTGTTGTTTAGTTCACACCAATTTCTATATATATATATATATATATTTAATTTATTAGTTCATTTCCACCCATTTTTTCTTTATTTAATGTCATATTTTTTATTAGAAAAATTGCACAATTTTTAATATTTAACAAATAACCTAGAGCAAATAAATTTTAAATTTAAGTTGAAAGTCTTGATGGCAAAATCCACACACGAAGATTCATCAACACTGGCATGGTGCTTGCCACAAGAAGTGAAAACACCGGTATGATGCTTGCAATAGGACCTCCAGTGCTTAAGTCAGTATTCAACAAAGGGCCAGCACAAGCTAGAAGGAAGTAAAAGAACTTACCTTGGTTGTTACCTATGGCCCATTATTTTATAGTGGGATGGACTTAAGGTTTCAAATCTAGGAGGGATAAAGGAATATAAATTTGGGCCAGATGAGGGGGCTTATTTATAGTGGGATGGACTTAAGGTTCCAAATCCAAGAGGGATAAAGGAATATAAATTTGGGCCGGATGAGGGGGCTTGGATCATGGCCTATGAGAAGCAAGCCTTCAGGGATGGAAAATGACTCGCCTCGACCTCTGAGGGCGAGGTGGGCAAGTTAGACCAAATGGCTCAACTTGCCTTGGCCTTAGTCAAGGAGGGCAAGTTGGGCCTTTTGGCATTGGCCTCTCATTTCCCTATTTTCTTCCTCTAGGGTGTACACGGATTGGGTTGGGTTGGGGATACTTTTTGAACCAACTCAAAAATTCGGGTTGGTTACCCAAATGACCCAATCAAGATCTCCAAACCCAACCCAACCCAAGCTTTAAAATTCAGGTTGGGTTGGATTGGGTTTTCGAGTTGGGAGAATAAAAAAAAAAAGAAAAAAAGATAGTGAGATAAATACAATGAAATCAATTGTACAACAAAGAGAGATATAACTTCTAAAATTTGATGTTTAGATTCAACTCACCACTAAAAATGAAAATCAGTGCCAACAGAGAGAGTCGAAGTAGATGATGGTGAGTCCATGATGTGCAAAGGAGGGAGAGGCAACAACAACGACTGTGTAACATTTGTGTATTTTCTTTGAAACAGTGGATGGTGTCTGTGTAATGATGGTAACAAAATCGATTGTGGTTGTAGAAGGAGATGATGAACCGTGCAACAACGATGACATTGAGAGAGATGAAAGAGAGACGATGGTCAGAAGGCGAGAAGAGGAAGAAATTGGACGAGGGTTGAAAGAAAATGAGAGGAATCGAGAGAGAGGCCGAGAAGGTTAGCGAGTTGCAGAAGATTCGCGCAAAAGAGAGAGGAAAAGGTTGGCGGCTACAAGTCTTGAAAATAAAAAATCCTAATTAAAATTTGTATATATAATAATAACAATAATAATAAGAATAAGAATAATATCACTAAGTCAGTTGGGTTTTGATCAACTCAGATTTTCTAAAAATGCAATCCGAACCCAACCCAATCCAAGAAAAATAATAAAAAAAGTTTCAACCATGGTTTAGATTTTATCCTCAACGACTTGTCTCTATGAGCTCGTGATTCTTAGTCCTAAAATTATGATATAACACTTTAAAAATATAAATCATAAACAAAAATTAATAATGCAAAATTTGATAGAAAGGTCTATGAAGTAATTTTTGTCAATCACGACAATTTAGAACCATTTACCAAATACTAGTTAAAGCTAAAGCTTAAAAATTGCGTATAAGTTTTTCTAGAAGCATAATTGCCAATTCCAAACTAAGTTCAAATTTCGTTTTCGTTTTGTTTCGTTTTGTTTTTTTTCCCCAAGAACCAAGTTAAAGTCTTCTTAGTTCAAATGATATATAATAAGTGTTAACAATTAAGAGGTTTGTAGTGCGAATTTTTCTATTTTAAATGTAGTAAAAAAAAACTTTATTTCAATTATATTTTATGGAATATATTGTTAATATTGAAGACTATTTTATAAATGTTTTTTTTTTGTTTTTTTTTTTTTAATTTTCTATGTTTGAAAACTAAGTTTGTTTTTGAGTTTTTTTATACGAATGACCTCCTCCGTGGGCCAAATGAAGAATTAGTATCTTTTAAAAATGAATGAAAAGTGGCATTCTGCTTATGTTAGAACCCTATGAATTTAACCATTTGACCCCGAAAACCACTCATGCACTATGATTCATAAGTATTTTTTATACTTGATACTTGATCCTCGCTCCTCGATCCTCGATATTTGATACCCGATGCTTGATGCTCTACACTCTATGCTCTATGTTATATGCTCTATGCTATATACTAGCTACATGCTACTAGATCTTCGATCCTCGATCTTCAATCCTTGATACTTGATACTCAATACTCGATGCTTGATGCTTTTTGTTCTATGTTATATGTTATATGCTCTATGCTACATACTGGCTACATGCTACTTGATATTCTACGCTCTATATTGTATGTTTTATACTCGATTCAGAAGTTCACTTGATGCTCAATACTCTAAAGAAGAAGAAGAAGAAACGCAGAAAAAAATAGAAGAAATGCAAGAAAAAATAGAAGAAAAATGCACAAAAATACAGAAAAATAATTGCAGGAAAAAAAAGATGGAAGAAGAAGAAAGTAAAAAAAAAAAGGAAAAAAAAAAGCCACAAAATGAAGAAAATAGAAATTTAGGGTTAAAGTGGTAATTTCATACCGTGATGACATAAATATAAGGTCAAAATTCATTGGTTTTCAAAAGAGTACCAATTTTTCATTTTTGTCATTTATTATGGGTCATCTATGCCATTTTCCATTTTTTTTTTCGTTTTGACATTCTTAAAATACATTTGAATTATAAATTAATTTTTTTAAAAAATATGCAAGAGTTCCCCCTCCCCCCCCTCGAAATTTGATTTAGAATTTTTTTAGGAACTTTTATGGATAGAGTGGGATAGTCGACTCTTTTTATCTCTTTACTTTTTCGAGAAACGAAAATTTGTGTGTGTTTTCATTTTTGTAAAAATTGTATGTGTGTTTTATTTTTCGTAAAAATGTTTTTTTTTTCTTAAATAATCAAAGTTATAGTTTTATACACACAAAGTACATAGGAATTAGCAATCAAATGAAATTGGAGAAAGAATCCCAATTTTGCTCCTTGTTTCACTCCATCGATGGAAGAGATGCTCCCATGAATTCTTCCAATGCCATTATTGGTATTTGAATTTATCAAATGAATTCTGATATTAATAAAAATAATAAATATGAAAAAAAAAGTTTAAGAGGAGA
Source organism: Benincasa hispida (assembly GCF_027475165.1). Lineage (NCBI taxonomy): Eukaryota > Viridiplantae > Streptophyta > Magnoliopsida > Cucurbitales > Cucurbitaceae > Benincasa > Benincasa hispida. Next base: position 74,164,195 of record NC_143488.1, on the reverse strand, counting down.
CCGATATCAAATAGAAATGTTTATAGGGTGAGATAAGGTTGAGGATGACATCTCTGTTTTCGTTGTTATTGAATGAAAATTTTGGACCAATAACAAATTATCACGTCATTTCTCAACTTAATGCCAAAATTATAAATAATTGAATTTGGGACTAATTAGAAAGTTGAGATGTGTTCGGAATTGAAATTGAAGACATAAATTGGAAAATTTCGATGATACCATGGGTTTTCTATATGACCATTGGCTTGAATAAAATTAGTTTGGTCAAATTTGGTATTATAATTTGAGTTAAAGTCTAATTGAACCCAAACAAACAAGTTTAACTTGGCTCAAAATGCCAAATCCCAAATCCAATTAATTGAGCCCAGGGGCCAAGTCCATGGACTAAACAAGCCCAAGCCCACAAAACCCATCTAAGAACTCTATAAATAGAGGAGTTCTCTTCATTTGTGGGGAGAGCAATTCTCTCCAGAGAGCATAGAGAGAATTCTTTGCATTCAGAAGACTCATTGACTTTTGAAGACTGAACCACTCCATGAAGCCTAAATTCTGAAGATACAAAAATTCTTCCAAGACTTCAACTTTAAGAACATCACGTGCTCTGTTTCCCCAAGTCAAACGTACACATTCAATGGAGAGAGAATCAGAAGATCAAGCACTAGAGAGAGAACCACATCGCTTCAAAGTTAATAATCACTTAGTAAAAATGATTAGCCGTTTTTTTCTAAGTTAAATAATCCTAGGTAAAATACTTAGTGGGAGGAAAATGGGGTATATGATACTTCAATTTTCCTATCACGTTTCTCTCTAACAGTTCACACCGTGAGACCTATACTTGGTCTTGAGGTATCTTTGCTTGTGTCCCCCTACGAGTGATGTTTGTATAGGTCAATAGCAAGCTGAATGAAAAGTGTGTTTATAATGAGTGGGAGCGAGATGTGGTTCAATACACCCCACAGTCTCTTTTATTAATTTGTAGTAAACTTTCATGCTCAGCCTCGAGACACCTTTGCTTGTGTCCCCCTTGAAGGAAATCAGATTCGTGATTTCCATGAGCAGCGGAAGAAAGATAATTCCAAATTACAATCATGAATAAATAATACATTTATAGTCGACTTAAAAAAAACAATTATATAATTCATACATAAATTACAGCATGAAAAACTCAAATGAACAGAGAGCAAACTCTACGCACATTTGAAGATGCGTCTCCACACTCCATTGTGCGACCGCTCGAACAACAACAACCTCGAACGTTTGATCTACACGACCACAACATAGCACGAACACTTCGCGCTCGTCCTCAACGATCGCCTCGATCACGAACTCCTCAGCAACAACACAAACAACCTTCAGAAAACCTCGACGGTGTCGAGTTGAGTATGACACTACCAACAAAGCTACCTTGGTATTCTCGGTGTAAGAATCCAGAGAGTGGACTCTGTTCAAACTTGGAATAAGGCAGCCGAAGGAGGAAACACTGATCGTGTACACGATTGGGCAAGTGGGAGATGGCGGAGACCTATCGTATAGGTCAATGCCCAATCGTTTAGATAAAGCTAAACGATCATCTAGCAAAAGCTATGCGATCGTTTAACTCATCGTTTAGCTCGATCTGTCGCCTACAGGCTCTACACAATCGTTTACTTTGGGTAAGCGATTGTAACGACCGGATCCTTACACATTATGATCTGACCGTTACGACATGCATACTTAGACTTTTCTATCATGAGATGAGTTTTGGTGAAAATTTCAAAGAACATATCTAAATTTTATTAATTAGATAGAAAAGCTATATAAAAAGTTTATTTATCAAAACACCAGGATCCATAAGACATTAGCGTGATGGTACAAAATGCATATGCTATAATAGTGAGTTTGATGGTTGGCCATTTGAGCGACGTCCAATTCTGCCATCTATGCTGTGTCCTTACCTACAAAGTCTGTAAAAATATAGGATGAGTATATAATATACCCAGTAAGTAGTTCTCACGTAGGGTAGTGACCAAATGCACAATCACAAGCAACATGTCATAAAAACATATGGTTGGGACCGAAAACGTATAATAACATGTGGTGGTCGGTTATGCTTCCAACATAAATCTCTCCGCCCTGATAGGAAGATGAGAACCTAAGCGAAAACTAACTCATCTGATGATTAGCGGGTCATGCAGTCAGTAGGGCCAGAGTCGCATCCAACATCAACCATTAGCATAAACGTAATATTGAACTAGAGGGGTGCAACCATACATACCCTGCTAGTCCCTAGCATAAATATAACGTAAGATTAGGCCTGGAGGGGTGCAACCATACATGCCCTGCCAGCCCTGGAAGCATAAATTTCTCCACCCTGATAGAAAGATGAGGACTTAAGCGGAAACTAACCCATTTGATGATTAGCGGGTCATGCAGTCAGTAGGGCCAGAGTCGCATCCAACATCAACCATTAACATAAACGTAAGATTAGACTGGAAGCATAACTTACACCTAATTAAAACTTGATTTTAACGTAATTGTGAACAAACATAATGCATGGGGTCCCTTGTAGAGAAACGTGTTTTAAACATGTAATGCAATATAACAATTAACATAATCATGCAACATAATAAAGGTACACTACCATAGAACATTTAAAGAGAGGGTGAGATAAACTACTTACCGTGATCTAGTTATTCCTTATTATTCTTTATGATTTGATCAGTAGAGCTTTCCCTTTTTAAACTAGAAGGAAATTTGGGCAGAAATTTGGGCAGCACCTTACCCGAGCTTTTCTCTTTTAACCTCACAAAACTTCCTCACTCACACTTACTCTTTCACACGATTCTTTGTTACTGCGATTTATTTGAGAATGGGTTAAATCTTTAGGCAAAGGGTTCTATTTATAGTAGTTTTCAGCTTTTCTCAGTGTGACAAATCATCGTACAGGTGGCTTCTTTAAAATTACTTAGGGTTTAAGGATTCCTCTCAATAAGACACCTAATCTTGGCTAACGTTTGCCCTTACGTCATCATTCTTTGTTTGTATTCAATTTTAGGGTTTTTCTATGTATAATCTATAATATCGTGGCCAAATTCAACGCATAACTCGCGCTTCTGTCCAAATCTCGCTCACTCTGCTCTCAGAATCTTGCTCTCTCCAGTTTTTTCACTAGGAATTCACTCTGTCCACTCTCTCTTTATCCAAATCTCGTTCCGTCCAAATCTCGCTCTCCCTGCTCTTAGAATCTCACTCTCTCCAGCTTTCTCGCTGGTTTTCTCTCGTGACTCTCGCTGTTACTGTCGCTGGTCCCGCTTCCGCTCCCGCTCTCGCTCCCGCTCCCGCTCTCGCTCTCGCTCTCACTCCCGCTCTCGCTCTCGTTCCCGCTCCCGCTCTCGCTCTCGTTCCCGCTCCACTCTCGCTCTCGTTCCCGCACCGCTCTCGCTCTCGCTCTCGTTCCCGCTCTCGCTCTCGCTCTCGTTCCCGCTCCGCTCTCGCTCTCGTTCCCGCTCCGCTCTCGCTCTCGTTCCCGCTCCGCTCTCGCTCTCGCTCCCGCTCTCGCTCTCGCTCCCGCTCTCGCTCTCGCTCTCGCTCTTGCTACCGCTCCCGCTCTCTCCACTGTCTCGCTGAGAATCTCGCTCTCTTGACTCTTGCTCTCTCCAATGTTCTCTCCAATCTCGCTAGTTTTCACGCGTGGTTGCCTTCACTGCTTGTGGACTCCACTTCCTCTTTTTAACTCTTTCAAATTTTAAGAGTATATGGGCAATTAATTCACCTCCAATTCTTCCAATGAGCAGTGCCCAAACAAAAAGTTATCTACTACCCGTTGTCTCCTGAATTAGCTAACGTCCAACTTCTAATTAATCCTCCCTAATTCTGCTCCTTTATTCATTATTTTTTGGATAATGAATAAATTTCCAATTAATCCAATAAATTTCCAATTTCCAATTATTCATTTTTTTTTCTAAATTTCCACCCCTTTAAATAAAATTTCGTCCTGCTTATTATTTGACATTTAATTTCCTGTATGCGTACAAATCTGGGTCATTACGACGATCGTCTAAAAAAAACTATGTGATTGTTTATTAAATACTGCATGATCGTTTAGCTCGCCACTTCACGATTGTTTAGCTCGTCCAATCGTCGTTTAATAAATCCATATTTACTAGACGACTACGTGAGTTTCTTTTGCACGATAGAGAAATTTTTTTTTTTCAATCGTTTGTAAATCATCATTTTCAAAATAGGAAAACCACTTTTCTTTTAAACTCATGGTTACCATGAATCCAATAACCACCCATTCATTTGGTTATTTAAAAAAAACGAACTAATTATCCAATAATTAATATTATTATAAATATAAATGATAACCAACTTATCATACTATATTTATAACCTATAGTTTAATATTTCATCTCATGAAACACATAAACCATAGTTCTTTTTCTATTCCATGGTACTTAATGTAAATCTCATTTACATCAATCCTTCACTAGATGTATCTCATATATTAAACCAATTATATCATATATAATAAAAATACCTCTTGTCAATTTGAACATTTCAAATCAACACCAAGAATTGATCCTCAACTGAATCCATTAAGCTATCAAGGGGACCTCATGGACCTGTAGCTCAAAGCTCTATCGGTACGTGAATAACTGACTAAATCTTTAGTCATGGGATCCACCATCAGTTAACTGCCAGACACTCCACTAAAGACTGACAGCTGAACTCTCTTTACCACAGATATATTATGTATCCATCTTAACCAATCAGCAGTGCGACAACCCTTAACAGATCGCTCGTAAGTACAGTTGGGCCAATAACCATTATGCCCCTGTAGTTACATCTGTGTCCTTAAGTACCACCGATCCCTCTAATGAACATCAGTCATAGTGGATCCTTCGGTTTGATTAATATTTCGATCAAAGACTTTATTTCTTAAAATGATTTAATCCTTTACCTCTCGATGAAAGATTCGAGGAAAAATATAAATTCTCGTGATTTGTATCCAAAAATCAGTTCGAAATTGAAAAAATTGGATCATGAAATTACGAAACATAATTTTCTTGAATTGGATCAATACTTCCAATTGAAGGAATAAGGGATCCATGGATAAAGGTGGAATTTTTTCTAATCGTAACTAAATCTTCAATTTTTTCTTTGTATAAGGGAGATTGAAGCAAAACAAAATAGCTATTAAACAATGTCTTTGGTTTACTAGAGACGTCGACATCGTTTTTTAGCTCGGCGGAAACAAAATACTTTTCCTAAGGATTATTTTAAATAGAAATAGGGAATGAAATAAATACCTGGAAAGATTGTTATAATCTTCTCTTGTATAGGGATCATCTATAAAGCGGGTCCTTTTGAATGCATTCAGACGGAAAGGCTGACATAGATGTTATGGGTGGCATTTTTTTTTGTTTACATCTTACATTTGGGAATTTATCCATCTTCCATAAAGAAGCCGAATGAAACCAAAGTTTCACGTTCGATTTTGAATTAGAGACGTTCAAAATGATGAATCAACGTCAACTATAACCCGTAGTCTTCCGTGGGTTCGATTCCCGCTATCCGCTTATCTTATTCTTATGATTGATATTTAATAATATATATTATAAATATAATAAATTATTTATTAATATTATATTAATGTATTAATGAATTTCATTTATATTTATAAATTCATAATGTAATTACTCAAATCAAAATTTGCAATTTACTTAATTTTAAGTAATGTATTAGTTAATGTAATGCATCATTGAATTGAATACGCAATTTCCGGAATTCTCACACTTTTTTTTTTACGAACAAGAGAGGTGAAAATACGAAAAAATAAAATTGGAATAAAAAGCGTCCATTGTCTAATGGATAGAATAGAGGTCTTCTAAACCTTTGGTATAAGTCATAGTCCTACTATGACCGAGTCTTCTCTTCCAAAGAGAAGCTGTGACCACTATGTTCAAGCCCGGAATCAGCCCTTAAGGGAACAATCTCTCTACTTATCCTTACTTCGAGAAATAATTGAATTCCATCTTGTGGATTGAGTTCTTAGCTCCCATATCAGACAAATCCCCAAAAAGGTAGGCATGTTAAGTTGGTAATCTGGGCACTCTTACCCATACTAATCAAAGGACCGCTTTCAAAGGCAGGAGTTCCCAAAACACTCAGGATTGAGGTCGTGTCACCTATGGTCATTTAGATGAGATGCAAGTCTCTAGTATCAACGACTTTATATACAGAGTCTAGTCATCTCGCGGTCTAGGTCTTATACAAACTCTTTGTATAGGACACCCCCGCTTGCACGTCTCCACATGAATAGTCAGGATCAACCATCTATAGTAGTTTACAACACTTGCAAACTTCTACAAAGCGGGCCGTATCGGTAGTGTCACCAGGATCAGGTATCCCACCTTAATCCTTATACTATAGACCTATTTAGGTTATCACTTAAGACATGATCCACTTGTATATCACATATACATACTTAAGTTCACAAAAGATAACCAAGGAGCTTTGTTTATTGAATATGAGTAAATGCCAGAATTAAATAACACTTATTTTATTCATTAAACAATGTGTATCTTTACAAAACAACAAGACTCCGGGATAATTAGGACATCAATCCCAAAAATCTCCCACTTGTCCTAATGACTCGGGAGATTAATGTACAATATATAATAAACTAGGTCATACCCCAGTATCATCTCCCACTTGCCCTAGACAAGATGCCATATGTCTTGTAGACCTAGACTCTCCAGGTGGCCTTCGTACACTTTAGCCTTGAAGGCCTTTGTAAAGGGATTAGTAAAATTGTGTTCCGATGCAATCTTCGTGACTATCACTTCACCGCGATGCACAATCTCCCTGATCAGGTGATATTTCCGTTCTATGTGCTTACTCCGATGATGACTCCGAGGCTCCTTCGAATTTGCCACCGCTTCGCTGTTACCACAATACAGTGTGATCAGAAAATCCATATTTTGAACAACATCCAAATTTGAAAGGAACTTCCTCAGCCAAACAGCCTCCTTAGCTACTTCACAAGTCGCTATGTATTCGACTTCCATAATGAAGTCCGCAATGCATCCTTGCTTGATGCTTTGCCAGATTATAGCCCCTTCATTCAGAGTAAACACTAACCCCAATGTCGATTTGCGAGAATCTCGATTGGTCTGAAAGTCAGAGTTCGTGTATCTTGTAAGAATCAGATCCTTATCTCCGTACATAAGCATGTAGTCCCTCGTTCTTCGAAGATATCTGAGGATCATCTTGACCGCCGTCCAGTGATCAAATCTTGGATTGGACTGATACCGACTGACAATCCCTACTGCATAGCAAATGTCAAGTCGAGTACACAACATTACATACATCAAGCTTCCTACAGTAGAAACATAGGGAATCTGTCTCATCTCCTCTTGAGGTGTCTTAGGACATTGATCCTTAGATAGAACGATTCCATGCCTGAAGGGTAACAAACCCCTCTTGGAATCCTGTATCCTGTACCTTATCAACATTTGATCAATGTACGATGCCTAAGACAGGGCTAACCGTTTGTTTTTGCAATCCTGAATAATCTGGATCCCGAGAACATACTGTGCCTCACTGATAACGGGCATAAATGTACGTTATCATAGTGCTAATTCTTAAACAATGCCGGCTTGCATTGATAAAACATGTTAAATTGCATCCAAAAAGAATCAGATTCATAATATTGCGGTCGTATGTGTTTATCGCATTAGAACAGTTGAATTTCGTATTTTTGTGCAGAATATGCGATGATGCAAGGTGGAAATTGCGATCATAGGAAATCATTGGTTGAGCGCAGCATCACTGCAAGGATTTGCAGTGATCGTGTCGCAAATATTCGCCCGAGAAGGATCGCCGCAATTTGGTCAGCGCAATATGGTAGGCGCATCTAGGTGAAAGGCTAATTAATCGCGATGGGACAGAAAGCTGATGACAGCCGAATCTGAATTAAGTTGACAGCCGATAACGATCACGAGTACATTCAGCTTTTCGATGACAATTATTCAGCGCATCAGTCAGGAATTAAAGCCGTCCCATCTGTACAATCATGAGAGAGAAATCGCCTTTCACCCTGGATACTCTATAAATACCAAGGTCATCTTTCAGAAAAGGGGTTCAGCAGTTCGAAATTTCATACTTCAGTTCGCACGTCTTTGTTCATAGTTTTCCTTTCGCTTTAAGGCGGAGCAAGAGAAGAGTGGTGACGCCAGAGATCGCTCAGGGAAACTCGAGAGAGAACCTTAAGGCGAAGAAGCAGAGAGCGGGCCGACTCTCGCGAGAGAGAGATTATCTTTTGAGCACGAGTAGAAAAAAAGTGTAAAAGTTTGGGCAGTAAGAGATTGCTACCAGGCCCTTTATTCTATACTTGCATTGTTATTTTTTACTTCATCTTTATATTTATACAATGGAAGTTCTATTTCTACATCTGTTCACTCTCTTAGCATGCATGAGTAGCTAAACTAGTTGAATGGGTTAAGAAAAACTAAGCTAACATGACCTAGGAAGTTCATTGCTTGCGATTGTCTTATTTTATGTTGTGCCAAATACCCTTTAGAGCTACTCGAGAGAGAGTCTAAAGAAAGAACCTAATGGCTCGAGAGAGCTAGGTTAGAATCTGGACTCGAAAGAGCAAGATTAGAACTGCATAAATAAGAGATAGGGACTTAGAGATAAGTTCTGTTTGTCAACCTGCATCGCATGCATCCTAGAGATGGGAATGATATTATGTGGTCGCCTTATTTGTGTGTGTGTCATTTCGTCATCGCATAAATAAGAGTAGAGGCTTATGTGTAGGTCCTATAGACTTAGCGCATATATCACATACGTTTTAGCCTTATAAGTTGTGGCATTCGCACCGAGAAGTGGTTTACTGTTGTATGCATGTTGCATGATCGCATAGCATGAACGCATCCTAGGAAGTGTTAACCGAAACTTTTCTCAACCCGTTCACTGCATACTCATCGCATTTCCCGTTTATCAACTCTTTTCAAACATCGCCGCATTTGTTTATTTTTTTCATTAACGCAAACAACAATCCCAACACTTTATTTATTTATCCAGTTACCATAAAGTTTTCATAAAAATTACCAATGCAACATGTTTTCACAAGTCCCTAAGTTCGACCCTGGACTTATCAGGAAACTCAGTGGGATTTACATTTGGATTCCACTGAGGAAATTTGAGTGCACAACGCAATTTCACCATCACATATCATCCATAATTCACTTCATAAAATCAAGCATCACTCACCCAAATCTTTCATTTGAAACTAGGAAGGTAGCCAATTCTTAATATCAGTTAGATACCCTACATCATTCCCAATGAGTAGGATATCATCTACATACAGTACCAGGAAAGCTACCGAGCTATTGATGTTATTCTTTTAAACACAAGGCTCATCAACGTTCGGGTCAAAGTTAAATGATTTGACAACAATATCAAATCTGATGTTTCAAGATCTAGATGCTTGTTTCAGCCCATAAATGGACTTATTAAGCTTGCAAATTCTTTGCTCTTGATCTGGAACTATGAACCCCTCTGGTTGAGTCATATAGATGGTCTCCTCAAGATTACCATTCAAAAAGGCAGTCTTGACATCCATTTGCCATATTTTATAATCATAAAATGTGGCTATGGACAGGAGAATCCTGATAGACTTCAGCATGACAACAGGTGAGAAAGTTTCCTCATAGTCAACTCCCTCAACCTGGGTATAACCCTTTGCCACGAGTCTAGCCTTAAAGGTTTGCACCTTTATATCTACACTTCTCTTTTGCTTATAGATCCACTTACACCCAATAGGTCTTACCCCATCAGGTGGATCAACAAGCTTCCAGACCTTATTGAAGTACAGAGACTCCATTTCCTGGTTCATGGCCTTAACCCATTCACTTTGTCAACTTCCTCTATTGTTTTCTTAAAAGACAACAGATCCTCGACCCTATCATTCGTAATGATGTTTTGGACTTCAATCAAACCCATATAGCGATCCGGTGGGTTCATAAGCCTCCCACTACGTCGAGGCAGTCTCAACTCTTGAGTTGGTTGACTAGACATCCCGACCTCAACAACTCTTGTTAATCTGTCGGCTTGTTCAACAACTCTTGTTGAACCCTCAACAGTCTCAGTCTTATTAGAGATCTCACGTAAAATGAGCTTACTTCGTGGCCTATGATCCCTCATGTGGTCTTCTTCCAAGAAGATAGTATTAGTGAAAACAAACACTTTGTTCTCACTCGGATCATAGAAGTGTCCTCCTCTCGTTTCTTGGGACTGGTGTTCTAATTCTCCCGGTGGTCTCGTAGTTTGTAAACATTTTGTGCACATTGTTATTAATAAAATAAATATTATTTTATATGTATTTACTAAAATCCAATAAACTAAGATATGTGGTTCTTTCATGTAACTTAAGCATGTATGTGAGACATACAAGTGGATCATGCCTTAACCTAAATGGTTTGTAGTATAAAAATAAATGAGGGATACTTTATCCTGATGACACTATGGATGCGGCCTGCTTTGTAGATGTTACAAGTGTAGTAAAGTGCTATAAATGGTCTTATTCTGACCATTCATGTGGAGACATGCGAGCGGAGGTATCCTATACAAAGAGTTTGTATAAGACCAGACCACGAAATGATTAGTCTCTTTATATAACGTCGTTGATAATTGAGACTTACATTTCACTAAAATGACCATAGGTGAAATGACCTTAATCCTGAGTGAGTTGGGAACTCCTGCCTATGAGGGCAGTCCTTTGATTAGTATAGGTGAGAGTGGCCAGATTTCCAACTCAACAAGCTTACCTTTTTGGAGATTCGTCTGATTGAGGAATTGGAAACTCGACTACACAAGACGGAATTCACTCCTTCCCCAAAGCAGGGGTAAGTAGATAAATTGCTCCTTTAAGGGCTGATTCGAGGTCTTGAACATAATGACCACAACCTCTATTTGGAAGAAAGAACTCAGTCATAGTAGGACTATGACTTATTGTTCATTAGAGGGATCAGTGGTACTTAAGAAGTTAGATGTAACTACAGAAACGGTAAATTGGCCTAGCTGTACTTACAAGTAATTTGTGAAGAGTCATCGCACTGTTTATTGGTCATATGGAAACAAAAATATATCTATAGTGCGAAGAGTGTAGCTATCGATCTTTAGTGGAGTGACCAATAGTTAATAGATGGTGGATCTTGTGACTAAAGAGTTTAGTCAGTTATTCACATATCGTTGGAGCTTCAAGCTACAGGTCCATGAGGTCCCCTTGGTAGCTCAGTGGGTTCAAGTTGAGAATCAGATTTTGGGTTGATTTGAAGTGTTCAAATTAACAAGAGAAAATTCAATTATATGTGATATAAATTGATATGATGTATTAGATACATTAATTGGAGGAATTAATATAAATATGATTTATATTAAATGCCGTAAAATAGAAAAAGAACTATGGTTTATATGTTTCATATGATGAAATATTAAAACTATAGGTTATAAATATAATATGATAAGTTGGTTATCATATTTATTTATAATATATTAATTATATGATAATTAATTATTCTTTTTCTCTAATAACCAAATTGGGTGGGAGGCTATTGAAAGTTTTATGGTAACTGTGAGATAAAAGGAAACTTTTTTTTTTCCAAAATTAGATGATGATTGATTCAGAATTAATCTCACGAAAAAGGCTATCAAGTAAAAAGTGTTTTTACTAAGCGATAGCGTTGAGAGCATACACGATTGAGCTACGAGTTGATTATACGATAGTTACTCGCTTGATCGTTGCTACACGATCGAGTAACAAAGTCTATACGATAGGCTTCATCTTCTAAACGATCGAGTACATCGTCTATATAATAGACAGTCCTCATATCCCACTTACTCGATCGTCTATCTCCTGCTTTCCTCAATCCAAGATCATACAGAGCCCACAACTCCTGAATTTTCACACCGAGAATACTAAGGTAACACTTGTGGTGGTGTTCTAATTCAGTTCGAGGATCGAGTTGGACTCGATTGGGTTCGAGGTGCATCTAGTTGTTCGTGTTGTTGGTTGTTTCGTTTGTTGTGTTCGTTCTGAACGATTTTCTGAATGATCGAGGGATATTTGAAAAAGAGTTCTTTAAAGTTATGCATACTTTATCCCTTGTATCTTCTTGTAGCATGCTGTAATTTTTGTTTATGCATAATTTGTTCGTTTATGTTTAAGACTGTAATTATTTTGTGTTCATTCTGAATGGGATTTGGAACAATCCATTTCCACTGCTAAAAGGATCTCTATTTTGATTTCTTTCAAGTATAGCATAGCATCAAGCAAGGATGCATTGCATACTCCACTATGGAGGCAGAATATGTAGCTACTTGTGAAGCATCAAAGAAAGCAGTTTGGCTTAGGAAGTTCCTAAACAATTTGGAAGTGGTCCCAAATATGGACTTGCCCATCACCTTATACTGTGACAACAGTGGGACAATAGCTAACTCTAAAGAACCCTACAATCACAAATGAGGAAAACATATTGAAATGAAGTATCATCTGATACGGGAGATTGCGCATCAAAGAGATATAATCATCACAAAGATCGTTTCCGAGTACAACATTGTCGATCTATTTACGAAGGCTCTCTCGGCTAAAGTATTTGAGTGTCATCTAAATAGTCTAGGTCTGCGAGACATGTACATTATATAATCTAGGGCAAGTGGGAGATGTGTAATGGGTATAAGGATGCTCTAGTTTATTGTATTTAGGGTAGCCTACAAAGAGGCAAACCTTCAAATGCGGTTCCATCTTCTTTGGGTTAGTTGCTATCACATGTGCTGGACAGCCTCAAATTCTGAAGTGGAGTAAACTACCTTTATGGTCTCTCCATAACTCAAAAGGTGTTTCAGAAGCACTTTTCGAGGGAATGTTATTCAGGATATAGTATGTAGTCTGTACTGTATAACCCCAAAACGAGTCTGAAAGATGAGCATAACTCATCATAGACTGAACCATGTCTAACAATGTCCTGTTTCTCCTTTTTGATACACCATTCTACTGAGGTGTACCAGGGGCTGAGAGTTGGGACGCAATCCCATGTTCTATCATATAGTTCTGGAATTGGAGGTCCATATACTCTCCACCACGATCAGATCGTAGTGTTTTTATCTTTTTACCTAACAAATTTTCAACTTCAGCCTTATACTCCTTGAACTTGTCAAGAGCTTCAGACTTATGTTACATTAGGAAGAGATACCCAAACCTTGAATAATCATCTGTGAAAGAGATGAAATATTCATACCTACCTCGAGCTCCAACATTCATCGGACTACAGAGGTCTGAATGTACAAGCTCCAAGGCTTCCTTCGCTCAGTAACCTTTTCCAGTAAAAGTCGTTTGGTCATCTTATCTTCGAGATATGATTCACATACCGGTAAGGAATTTTCTTCTAAACTCTTTAGAAGTCCACTTTGCACCAACTTCTCAATCGTATTGAGATTGATGTGACCTAATCGAAGATGCCAAAGATGGGTGTTTTCCTGAAGTGAAACCTTTGGTCTTTTAGCTGTTGTCGGCGTACTGAACATTTCAGTGTTAAACAAGGCTTTTATGACTAATGGCCTTAGTACATATAAGTTATTTTCCATTGAACCATAACCAATCTCCATTCCATTCTTGAAAATAAAAACTTTATTCTCAGAAAAGGAGACGGTGTAGCCTTGTTCAATGAGACAAGAAACCGATATAAAGTTCCTCTTAATATTAGGAACAACAAAAACATTATCTAGTAACAGATAACGTTTCTTATCAACAAATAACTTCAGCCTGCATACAACAACAGCTGAAACAACCTCACCAGTATCAACTCGAAGATTCATCTCTCCCTCTGGCAACGTTTGCCAAGAACTGACCCGTGGTAAAAGGAACTGACATGATTGGTAGCACTTGAATCAAGGATCCAGGCAGAATCATCATTCTCTACCAGACATGTCTCCAAGACCAATAAATCATATTTACTGTCTTGTCTTCTCTTTTGGAGAGTAGTGGGATTGAGGTCGTTTGCCACGAAATTCATTTCACACGATTCTTTCCACTGTAAGTAATCGGTCATTTTTAAAAGGCTTTAAACGAAAATACTAACGAATTTTTGAAAAGAAAAACACATAGACCTACGTTAGGTTTTAAGCAAATACCCGTTGTAAAATAAAACAACATCCAATAAAGTTTTAGCAAAACTAACATGAACCCCGTGTGACATCTAGTTTCGCAATGACGTTTTAAAGGTTTGGGACAAAAGCTGCTGAAGGGAGGTTAGTTATCCCTCATCTGAATTGAGAAGTTCTCAACCAGTCATTAATACCAGAACAACTCTTACTCCTATAATGACTAGCCATCAATGATTTGGCCAAGAGATCATTAACTTACTTAAAAATCTCCCGTAAGTGTGACCCGCCATTTTAAGCCCTAGAGGTCCATCCCAAAAGGCCAATCCGAAGGGAAAAAATCCGATTGGGGCAAAACCTAAAGCGACCCTATCCATTTTTGGAGTTCACCTTGATATTGACCAGCTGCACAAAACCCATCCGAAGGGGGACGCCTTGAAGGCAACACGAGGGCATACAGAATGATCTCACGGTGTGAACCAATGACAGAGACCATAGAACGTGTTGACACACACCCTTCACCCACTTACTATAAACACTCTCTCCGTCCACCTTGATATTAACTCATGCAAACACCATCCGAAGAGGATGTATCCTGGGCACCATGAGGCCAAGCATGAATCTCACGGTGTGAACATATAGGGAGAAACGTGAGTGGAATCATAGACATATCTGATACGCCTCTTCCTCCCACTGAGTATTTTATAACCTAGGGTTTAGCTTACTTAAAAAAAACATGGCTAAGGATTTTAACTAAGTGACTTTTAGGTTTGTCCAAGAGTAACATTTACCTTGGATAGTTAAACAATTTTTTATCATCATCCATTAAACTCTTTAACGGAATCTTTGACCAAAACGTCGCATGCTTGTTGAAAATCTTTCTAATTCACCTTTCTAGGTAGGTTCCCAGGTAGGGGTGTTACGTTTCTGTCAACTTAAGAACCCTAGCCTAGTCAGAACCTGCCTTAGACAAAAGGTCCCTTATAGATAGGTTTACAATAAATTTAATCTTTTATTTCAACCAATTTAATCCTATTAAACCGATTTTAAAATATTAATCTAGGTTACTAAACTTTCTAGGACCATTTGAACTTAGGTCTATCTCAATCCAATTTTAAAACCCTTTTAAAAAAATGAGTTCACCCTAAGTCCGCATGCAACTCTGAATTATTGATTTTAGGTCTAATTTACTTTATAACACTTATAAACAGAAACAACCACCATAATGCGAGGCTAACATATGCAAGGCATTCATAACGCTTATAAACAACCTAAGTGTCATGCTCAAAACCGCAATGAAACAAGCAAAACATGCTTCCATTCACCCTTAGACTATAACATTTATAATAAAAGGATGATGCATGATAATGCTCACTGCATGCAAAATATAACTCTTATATTTCATGATGCATGCACATGCTTTCAAGTAATTTCTTCATGCTTGATTATAATATTTATAATACATGATGCATGAATAGTTCTCACTGCATAAAATGGGTTTCTAACCATATAACAAACATTTTGATATATAAGCACCATACATCACATGTATAAGTAATAAAAGTTGATGAACTGGGTGAAATTGCTTTAAAAACACAAAAGGAAAGCTAACTATTACAAAGACAAGAAGTCTCCAGTTCAAATAGGCAAATCGGGTCTTAAACCGCTCGGGCAAAGCATCGCTTCTCCAACCATTGTGTATAAAGCACCCCGCAATCGTCTACATGATAAAACAAAGACTTTTCTCTATTGCTTACCAGTGCTCCCAGACGATCGTTTAGCTATTACTACAAGATCGTGTACCTTTACTAAGCGATGAAGCCTTAAGTACACGATCGCTTAGCATGCTCCGCACAGTGCCCGCCTTCCTCGATCGTCTAAGCGACTACGATGCCGCGAAACACCATCGCCTAAGTGATCGCTTAGCTAGCGCCTCCATATCGCATACGCATGATCACATAAGTAGTAACTAAGCGATGAAGCTTGTTAACTACACGATCGTCTCGCGCGCCTTCTACTAAATGACGAGCATCGCATGCTCCCACTACGATCGCCTACCTCCAGTGCCTATGCGATCGCGTAACTAACACCACGCGATATGTGGTAAACGACTTACCCTATCGCTTAGCATTAGTAAACGATATATTAGAAAATACTACACGATTGTCTAAAAAAAAATCTAAATGTTCGCTTAGTTAAATCCCAATTATCGTTTACCTAAGGCTATATGATCTGACCAATGCTTAGTGTTCTTCTTCGTTGAGAACCGCATCGCTATGCGTCGAAGTTTCATAACGAACGACTCGACGAACTACGTTTTGAATTACATACTCGGATATGATGTCAATTTCACCCAAAAACACAGGGACCCTTACAATTAACACTTTTTAATACCGAAAGCTTTAACAAAAAGGCAATTTAAAACCGAAACATTCATCATATTCATCCACAAATGCAGAAAATGGTTAACCACAAATGCAGAAACCCACCATGATTGAAAAATGCGTTCAATTCAGATTTTTAATTTAAAATATCCGAGAACCTGGCTCTGATACCAATTGAAGGAAACCGGAATCGCGATTTCCCTGAGCAGCGGAAGAAAGATAATTCCAAATTACAATCATGAATAAACAATACATTTATAGTCAACTTCAAACAAATGGTTATACAATTCATACATAAATTACAGCATAAAAAACTCAAATGAATAGAGAGCAAACTCTACGTACATTTGAAGATGCGTTTCCACGCTTCGTTGCGCGACTACTCGAACAACAGCAACCTCGACTGCTCGATCTATACCACCGCAACACAGCATGAACACTTCACACTCGTCCTCAACGATCACCTCGATCCGAACTCCTCAGCAACAACACGAACAGCCTCCAGAAAACCTCGACTGTGTCGAGTTGAATATGACACCACCAACAAGGCTACCTTGGTATTCTCAATGTGAGAATCCAGAGGGTGGGCTCTATTCAAACTTGGAATGAGGTAGACAAAGGAGGAAACACCGATTGTGTACATGACTGGGCAAATGGGAGATGGCGGAGCACTATTATATAAGCAGATGCCCAATCGTTTAAATAAAGCTAGGCGATCGTCTAGCAAAAGCTATGCGATCGTTTAACTCACTGTTTAGCTCGGTCTGTCGCCTATAGACTCTACATGATCGTTTACTTTGGGCAAACGATCATCTAGCAAAACTATGCAATCGTTTAGTAAATACTGAATTATTCTTTAGTTTTTGCCCCAATCGATTTTTTTCCCTATAGTTGGCTCATTAGGGCGGAACTCTAGAATCTAAAATGAGGGATTACACTTATAAAAAAAATGTTAAGCTAGTTAACAATTTTCTGGACCAAACAATGGTGACTAACAATTATAGGAACAAGAATTGTTCTGGTGTAATTAGTGGTAGAGATAATCTCAATTCAGTGAAAAGGTAATTGATCACCCTATAATGACTTTTACATATCCCACTAAAGCATAATTGCAAAATAGATATCACATAGGGTTTATTAAATTATTTTGCTAAATTGGTTGGTTGTTCGAGACGAGTAATGCTTGTATAATTAATATAAATAAATTGTATATTTCAGCAATATTCAAAATGACAAGTGCTACATTAAATATGCTTGTTGACAACAAGCTTAACAACGATAACTACACTACTTGAAAAAATACTACCAATACAGTACTTATAATCGATGACTTATAATTCGTCCTCATTGAGGAGCGTCTCAAGTTCCACTTGCCAATGCCACATGAAATGTTCGAGAGGCATATGATCGATGGATTTGAGTGAATGAAAAGGCCTGGGCATACATCTTGGCAAGCTTATCTGAAGTCTTGTCCAAGAGCATGAGTCTATTGTCACTGCCCGTGAGATAATGGAGTCCCTGAGGGGAATGTTTGAACAACCGTCCACTTGGCTCAGGCACGATGCACTCAAGTTTATCTTTAATGCCCGCATGCCAGAAAGGGCCTTTGTTTGAGAACATATTCTGAACATGATGGTCCACTTTAATGTGATGGAGATGAATAGGTTTGTCATTGATGAAGTTAATCAGGTTAGCTTCATCTTGGAAACTTTACTTGAAAGTTTCTTTTAGTTCGGTAGTAATGCTGCTATGAACAAGATTGACTACAACTTGACCACCCTGCTTAATGAGCTACAGACTTATCAATCCTTGATGAAATTCAAGAAATAGAAGGGTGAGGCAAATATTGCCTCGTCCTCCAAAAAGTTCTACAGAGGTTCGACCTCTGAAACCAAGTCTGTACCCTCTTCTTCTAGCACCAAAAAGTGGAAGAATAAGAAGGGAGACCAAAGGAAGGCTAACCGATCAGCTGCTGCACAAAAGCGTAAGAAGGCTGAAGCTACAAAGGGAATAGGTTTCCATTGCAACCAAGCAGGAAATTGGAAGAGGAACTGTCCCAGATACTTGGCAGAAAAGAAGAAGGCCAAGCAAGGTAAATATGATTTGCTCGTGTTGGAAATATGTTTTATGGAGCGTGATAATTCAGCCTGCATAATTGATTCAGGTGCACTAATCACGTTTGTTCTTTATTTAAGAGAATTGATTCCTGGTGGTAGCTGAAAACTGGTGAGATGACGATGTGTGTTAGTGAAGGAACCGGTGAAGGTCCTTGAGTGGAAGCAGGAACCAGACCCAAATCCCAATTTTACAAACACACAACTTTACAGAATCATGCAACAAAAGAAAAACAAATTTACAGCATGCTAATTATGAAAAAGAGAAGAGAATTAGGGTTTCAAGAAACTCTTATCTTTGAAGAACCTTTTCTTCACGTGAATCCTCTTTGATCTAGAACTTTGAAACTTCATCACGAGCGAGTAAAAAAAACTTCAAACACTTTGAATACAGACTCGATTGCTTGTTAATTATGCCTAAAAATTGTAGGGCCCCTTACAAATTAACACTTTGTAAACTTAAAGAAAGCTTTAAATAGAGGCAATCATCCCATAAACATCTACAAACACATTGAACTCTTAAACGCATTATAGAAAAATTAAAACCCACCACGACTGTAAAGAAAGTTCAAAACAGCAATGGAATTTGGAATATTAGAACAATCTGGCTCTGATACCAATTGAAGAAAATCTAAAACAGAGATCTCCATGAGCAGTGGAAGTGGACCATTCCAAATTCCATTCAGAATAAGCACAAAAATTACAATCAAAATGGAAACGAATAGATTATTGATGCGTTATTTTATGTGATGAAATTATGAAATGAATTGCGGTGATGGAAATGCGTTGAGCAACAAGTTTTCTCAGTAGAATCCATGTATAAATCCCGCTGAGTTTCCTAGTAAGTCTAGGGTCGAACTCAGGGACTAGGGAAAACGGTATGCGGTGATAATTTTTACGAAGACTTTGCGGTAACCAATAAATCAAGAGTTGTTTTTGGGTTTTTATTTGCGGTTATAAAAAGTATGCAGCGGAGTTAAGACAAGAGTTGATAATACAGAAGATACGATGAATATGTGGGGAACGGGTTGAGAAGGGGTTCAACTAACACTTCCTAGGATGCGTTCATGTTATGCGATCATGCAACACACATACAATAGCAAATCATCTCTCAACGCAAATGCTACGACCTCTAGTTTTAGAACGCATGCGATATATGCGATAAGTCTATAGGACCTACACATAAGCCTCTATTCTTATTTATGCGATGGCAAATGACACACACACAAACAAGGCGATCGCATAATATCATAACCTATCTCCAGGGTGCATGCGATGCATGTTGGCAAACAGAGCTTATCTCTAAGTCCTTACTCTTGCTTATGCAGATCTAATCTTGCTCTCTCGAGTCTAGATTCTAACCTGGCTCTCTCAAGTCTTAGGTTCTTTCTTTAGACTCTCTCTTGAGTAGCTCTAAAGGGGTGTTGGGTGCAACATAAGACAAGACAATCACATGCGATGAAGATCCTAGGTCATGTTAGCTTAATTCTTCTCAACCCATTCAATAGATTTAGTTACTCATGTGTGCTTTTAAGAGTGAACAGATGTAGATAAGAAAGTTCCATTTTATAGATATAGAGTTGAAATACAAAATAACAATGCAAAATGAAAATAAAGAGCCTGGTAGCAATCTCTTGCTTCCCAAGACTTCTTACACTGTTCTTCTCTACTCTATTCAAAAGATAGTCTCACTCTCGCGAGAGTCGACCCTCTCTTTGCTTTTCCACACCTTTGGGTTCTCTCTCGAGCTGACCAAAGCGATCTTCTGGCGTCTCTTCCCTTCACTCACTCCGCCTTTGAAGTAAAAGAAAAACTAAGAGCAAGGCTAATTCTATCTAAATGAAAATTATCTAACTGTCCGAACTCCTTCACTGAAGGTTGCCTTCGGTATTTATAGAGCTTCGGGGTGAAAGGTTGCTTCTCTCTTATGATTGCACTAATGGGATGACATTAATTTTCTGTCTGATGGGCCGAATATCTGTCACTGAAAAGTTGAGTGTACTTGCTACAGTATTTCGTTAGCGGCTTGTCAATTTAATTCGGAATCGACCATCATCAGCTTTCTGTCCCATTATGATTTATTATGTTTTTCACCCAGATGCGCCCACCAAGTTGCGCCGTCTCTATGCGACGATCCTTCTTGAGCAGATAATTACGAGCGCAAATCACCGCAAAGCCTTGTGGTAATGCTTCGTTCAGCCGTTGATTTCTTGTGATCGTATTTTTCGCCTTCTGTCAACGCATATTCTGCAAAAACATACATAAGTTAACTTTTTTCATGCGATGGACGCCTGCGACCGCAATATTATGAACTTAATGCTTTTTGGACGCAATTATATATATTTTATTAACGCAAACCTTCATTGTTTAATAACTTAGCACTGTAATAATGTGCATTTCTGCCCGTTATCACACCCTCAAATTTAAACAATGCTTGTCCTCAAGCATAAGCTAAAGATTTCCTTTAGAAAGTCGATCGCAATCTCTTTTCCTAGATTGCTCAAGGATACCTCATTCAAATCCTATGCACAAAAATTTCCTTAATTCTTATTCAGGTCTCTTCTTAAAATATTTTTAAAATTTAGTGACCGCAAGTTTAATCTTCAAAAATAATTTACTAGATTCCAGGACATCGCATGATTTTTTTCAAAAAAAAAACTTTTTCACTGGGGTATTAAATGATTTTTATCCTTGCTTCTTTTAGACATTATTATTTTTTTTCTCTCTGACCTTGCGCTGATCCAAGTGTCTCACCTTCATTTTGGCTTGCCCCCACGTGTGTCATGCGGACATCTAACTACGAGCAAGGCGTTCTTTCTCATACTAAACTCATACCCATTTGACAGTGGAGTTGTAGTCATTTTTTTATGCGTTGATCACTACCTTCGTTTTGGCTTGCCCCCACGTGTGTCATGTGGACATCCAACTATGAGTAGGATTCGATCTCAATGTTATGATTTTTTTTTAATAAGCTAAAAACAACTGTAAAACCCTCCGGAAGTGTAACTGTGGCTTGTGGCAGACCTTGACCTTAGTAGCACCATGGAACTCCTCACCTTTCGCTACCTGGGAAGAAAAATAATAGAATGAGCTTTTACAAAGCTCAGTGAGTGGTAAGAAACTTCTAGAGTCTATTTCAACTCATAAATAACAAGCATATCATGAATACGAGGTTACATTCAAACCTCAACTTTGAACGAGTATGGTCTCAACTTCTATCTATGCGCACGGTAGATAGCTAAACTGATAACTAACTAGAATGAGTCTGTTGGCTACCTACACACACGATAGATAGATAACTGCTATTAAATACAACGCTTACTCTTTACGTTCCCCCTGTCTCCTATGTGCACATAGTTCCCTGCTCATGGGCTCAGAAGCTAGGCCCGTCGGCCCTCTGACCATCCCATACGAGGATCCTCCCACAGGATCAGGAACTAGACTTCTCGTGTCCCCTAACCATCTCGTGAGGTTTTGCTTACGGGCTCAGGCACTAGGTCTATTGACCCCCTGACCATCCCGATCACATAATCTCATTCTCAAGGTAGATACTCATTCATAACCTAAGCATATACAATCACTCTAAAAGATATGCTTTAAGACTTAAAGAAAATTACCACTCACCTTGGTCGTTTAGGAATTTTTCTCTCTAGAAGTTCCTTGGTCTTCTCGGGCTCCTCTTTTGAACCCTAAATTCCATATTCAATTTAAAGATCAAACTACTCATAGTTATAGGCTTTATCTCGGGCTACTTCCTTCTACCAATATGCTCTAAAATGTCTCAGAAATCTTACCTCAAAATCTTAGCTAATAAATTCTCGTGATTTGGCCGAAAACATCAAAACATCAAGAATGGCCCAACTTACCCGATAGCTCGATCCTTCTGTCTTTTCCTCATTCTCCAGCCTGATTCTTTGGAGCTTCTTCTTCGGCAGCCCCACCTGAAAACTAGACTCGTTTAGCTTTCAGATGGCTTTGGAATCACATCAAACACATGAGTATTCTGGGAGAACCCCTCCTCCCAATTTGATGTTACTTTCTGACCTTTCTGTCCGACAGCATCTCCCCTATTGGAATCTCTTGACCAACGCATGGTCTTACCATCAACGCATAGCCTCCTCCCAATACAATCTTCTTTATGTCCTTTGAAGAGAATTGAGTCCTCATCTGAAGTCCTTAGCCCTATTTATAGGCGTCTAAAGGCTCTCCAAGTTCGACACCTACTCCTCCATGTGTTACTCTTAAAGATTGCCAACCTTCAGCCCCTTCTACCTCTTGCTTGAGGTGTCTACCAATGCAAGGTTTGATCCATGCAAGTGTTGGATGTCTTCTTTCTACATTGCCAATGCATAAGATCAAATTTGCATGTCTTCTCAAGCCTCCACCTCAAATCCTTAAGGTTGAAGAATTCTTCTCAACAAGCCACATGTTAGGATGACGTCTTCCATATGAGCTCAACCTTCTTATGTGTTCATTCCCTTCAATATGCGTTCACTAGGGTGATTCTCAATGCATACAACTAGCCTCGGATGTTAACACATAATGTACTCAAGAACGCATAGTAGGTTCTCAACACATAGTATGACTCCAACGCATAGCAACCCTTAGTTTCCCTTGATTTCCAACATAGCACCATCGCAACCCTTAACCATCGCAAGAGCCAACACCATGCGTCCAACCTAGCCCATCGCATGGCCTTTGTCCAACGCATTCATCGTGCAAGCCATCACCAACCTCCAATGCATCGCAAGGTCGCACGGCTTCAACGCGCATGGCTCACTCGTCATCAACGCATCGCTCGCATGAGTCGCTTGGCATGGGCGCTTGGCCGGTAGCTTGGCATCGATGCATCGCTTGGCATGGCAGCTTGGCATCGACGCATCGCTTGACACGGCAGCTTGGCATCGCTCGCAAGGATCGCTCGGCCACCTGACGCATCGCTTGGCACGACAGCTTGGCTTGCTTCGACGCATGGCTGGGAGTTTGGCCGAGGTGCTTTGATGCATGGTTGGGCGTCTGACCGAGGTGCTTTGACGCATGGCTGGGTGTCTGGCCGAGGTGCTTTGACGCATGGCTGGGTGTCTGGCCGAGGTGCTTCGACGCATGGCTGGGCATTTGGCAGCGCTTGGCCTGCTTGATGCATGGTTGTGCGCTATGCATGGGCCCTCGATGCATGCCGCATGCCTTGCCCGTGTCCTTGTCTACCCTTGTGCCATTCAACCTTCCAACGCATCACTTCCATTTTCCTTCCTTCACCAACGCATACCACCACCAACACATCCATCATAACTCTTCCAATGCATCCATCGAGTCTAATGTGTTGGTATAACCTCCAAGGCATGCGTCACTCCCACTTCAAATTTTCCCTTTGCCCAAATAATCTCTCCAAGATCTTATGGCCAATGCATAGCAATGCCTAGTCCAACACTTAGTCAATTTTCATCAATTTAGGCTTAACTCAAAGCTACTGAAGAAAAATCTATTTAACACTTAGAAATTTCCTTCTCTTCAACATAGGATTCAACTTTCTCCTAGTTAATCCCTTAATCACCTGCTTAAATAGGGAAAATGGAAATTCGGGTTTCACATAGGGACCACCCACTTCTTTCTCATTCAGAGTTTCTCAGGTCCATGGAGTCGACTTTGCGATGACAGCCTTCTCCGTGATACACTTTCACTCGTTGCCCATTAACTTTGAATATGTTGGTTCCATTATCATTAGATAACTCGACCGCGCCATGCGAGAATACCTTTTGAACTATGAATGGTCCAGACCAACGTGACTTTAATTTTCCAGGGAAGAGCCATAGTCGTGAGTTAAATAATAAGACCTTTTGCCCGACTTGAAGGTCCTTGCCACATATTTGTTTGTCATGCCAGCGCTTTGCGCGCTCCTTGTAGATCTTTGCGTACTCATATGCGTTAATTCTACATTCCTCCAGCTCGACCAATTGAAGTTTTCTCGCTTCTTCTACTGTCCTTAAGTCAAAGTTTAGCTTCTTCACCACCCACAGCGTTTTGTGCTCTAGCTCCAATGGTAAATAACATGTTTTACCAAATACCAATACGAGGACCTATGGGTGTTTTATAGGCAGTCCGATATGCCAACAATGCATCGTCCAGCTTTGTTGCCCAATCCTTTCGGGAAGGCTTTACCACCTTTTCCAGTATCAGCTTGATCTCTCAGTTGGACACTTCGACTTGACCATTCATCTGCAGATGGTATGTGGTAGCCACTTTATGGAGGATATTATATTTATGCAACAATTCTTTGATAGTGTGATTGTCAAAGTGGGAGCCTTCGTCATTTATTATGGCACGTGGAGTGCTAAAACGAGTGAACATATTTTTCTTCAGGAATTTAGAGACTACCGTCGTATCGCTTGTGGCGCATGCCACTGCTTCTACCCACTTGGACACATAGTCGACGGCTAGCAAAATATAGTTTTGACCATTCGATGGTGGGAATGGTCCCATGAAATCAATGCCCCAGACGTCGAACAACTCTAGTTCCAAAATGGTGTTCATAGGCATTGCATGTTTCCACGAAATGTTACCCATGCATTGGCACCGGTCACACTTCATCACATAGTCAATTGCATCCTTAAACAGTGTTGGCCAATAGTATCCGCGTTGGCCAATAGTATCCGCTTTGTAATATTTTAGCTGCGGCGTGTTGTCCTTCAAAGTGCCCGCCATATGGTGAATCATGACACTGCGATAATATGCGTTGTTGAGCAGCATTTGGTACACATAGTTGCAGAATCTGGTCTGCCCCCTTCTTATACAGATTTGGCTCATCCCAAAAATATGATCTGCATTCATGCCTGAGCCGCCTCTTTTGGTGATCAGTGTAATCTTCGGGAAATTGCTCGTAAACTAGATAATTTACCACATCTGCGTACCGTGGCAATTTTTCAATATGAAATAGTTGCTCATCTAAGAGCACTGCACTCACCTCTGACTGATTGCGGTCAACATCTGGATTTTTCAATCTGGATAAGTGATCCGCAACTTGGTTCTCCGTCCCCTTGCGATCAATTATTTCTATATCGAATTCCTGGAGGAGAAGAACCCATCTAATCAACCTCGGCTTCATGTCATTCTTTGTCATCAAATATTTTATCGTCGAGTGGTCAGTATGGATGAGTACTTTTGTTCCCAACAAATATGCTCTGAATTTTTTCAACGCAAAATCACCGCAATCATCTCTTTTTCTGTGGTAGTGTATTAATTTGAGCAGGATTCAAAGTCTTACTCACATATGCGATGGGAAGTAATATAGTTTTTCTCTTCTGTGCCAGCACTGCACCCATCGTATACCCACTTGCATTGCACATTAATTCAAAAGGAAGTGTCCAATCTTGTGTGATCAACACGGGCATGATCGTCAATGCATTCTTCAAAATCTTGAATGCATTGAGGCAATTGTCATCAAAATCAAATTTTCTATCGGCCTCCATCAACGCACTCAGCAGTCGTGCTATCTTTGAAAAGTCCTTGACAAAATGTTTGTAAAATCCGGCATGCCCTAAGAAACTTCTTACAGCCTTTACACTTGTTGGAGATGGGAGTTTTTGATTTACTTCAATTTTTGCCTTATCCACCTCCAACCCGCTCCTAGATACCTTATGCCCTAGCATAATGCCCTCCTTCACCATAAAGTGGTATTTCTCCTTGTTAAGTACGAGATTCGTCTCATCACATCTTTTCAATATCTTCTCCAAGTTGGCAAGATAGACTTCGTATGTGTGCCTATATATAGAGAAGTCATCCATGAATATTTCTACCGAGTCTTTAAGATATTCTGAAAAGATGGCCATCATGCACCTTTGGAAAGTGCTCGGCGCATTGCATAGGCCAAACAGCATGCGGCGAAAAGCGAAAGTTCCATACGGGCAGGTGAATGTGGTCTTATCCTGATCTTCAGGGGCAATTATAATCTGATTATAACCGACATATCAATCCAAAAAGTAGTGGAAGTCATTTCCAGCTAGTCGATCCAACATTTGGTCAATGGAAGGTAAAGGGAAATGATCTTTCTTCGTTGCCGCATTCAGCTTGTGGTAGTCCATGAAAATACGCCATCTGGTGATGGTCTTTTGCGGTATCAGCTCGTTGTTTGCATTGGGGACTACCGTCATTCCACCCTTTTTTGGCATGCACTGCACGGCGCTGACCCACGTGTTGTTTGCTATCGGATAGATGATGCTCGCATCTAACCACTTGATTATTTCCTTCTTTACGACCTCTTTCATTGCAGGGATGAGTTTGCGCTGATGTTCGATCAATCCTTTATGGTTTTCTTCGAGACGAATTCTATGCATACAGTATGTGGGGCTAATTCCTCGAATGTCTGCAAGCGTCCAACCAATCGCTCACACATATTTTCTCAGAATGCTCAGCAGCGCATTCTCTTGGTCTTCATTAAGTTCAGAGGAAATGATTACCGGTAACTTTTCATTTTGCCCCATAAACGCATACTTTAGGTGGTTGGGCAGGGTCTTCAGCTCTATTATTGGTGGTTGTTTTAAGGACAATTTCGTTGTCTTTCTTTCTTCATTTACTGTCGGTTCTTCTTCTTGGGTTGCGATCATCTTATCTTCCTTATTTATTTTTTCTATGATCGCATTACATGGAACAATGGATGCGCTCGCATCCTCATCTTCGTTTTCGTCTTCAGGCTTCCCTTCTTCATTCAAACTCTGGTCATCATCAGATTCATTCAGGTCTTCTTCGTCAGGATACTTCATGGCATGGATAATGTCGAACTTGAGCTTCTGTCCATTCACGCTCAATGTGATCTCTTCTTTGTGCACATCAATCTGGGCACGACTGGTTGATAAAAATGGTCGTCCAGGATGATAGGCACATCTTTGTCGGCCTCGTAGTCCAAGATGATGAAGTCGGTTGGTAATATAAAGTTGTCGATTGTGACCAACACGTCCTTCACCTTCCCCTCTGGATGCACCAGAGATCTATCGGCTAATTGGAAAGTCACTGTTGTGGGCGCAAGTTGCCCCACATTCAGCTGCTTAAATATTGACAAAGGCATCAAGTTGATGCTGGCTCCAAGATCACACAGCGCTTGCCCGATGTACAATCCTCCAATGGAGCAAGGTATAGTAAAACTCCCAGGATCGCGCATCTTCAATGGGATTATAGATTTCGAGCTCTGCGTCAACGCCACTGTGGCAAACTTACTAGTGCCTCTCTTCTTGGTCACCATATCCTTTAGAAACTTCGCATATGCGGGCATCTCCTCAATCGCTTCAGTGAACAGAATATTAATATGCCATTTTTTAACATAGGTATGAAGCGCTAGTACTGTACCTCGTCATACTTCTTCTTTCTGAGTCTCTATGAAAAAGGTGGCAACTGTACTCTCACGGTCCCCTGTTCTCTTAGCTCTGAGGTGGACGCAATCTCTGGCTCTATCGCTTCTTTTTCTCCTTCTTCTTCTCAAGTCACCGCAATCTCAGGTTCCAGCGTAATTGGAGCAGTCCGGCTAGGCTCATTCTTCTCCCCCACCACAGTCTTTCCACTCCGCAATGTCACCACTTGACATTGCTTCTTACCCGTACCCCCTAGATTGCGTGGGAGTTCCATTGAACACGGAAGAGCCCCTTGCAGTCTGTTCTTAAGCTTGCTTGCAATCTGGCCCATTTGTAGTTCTAGGTTGCGGATAGACGTCGCCTGGATTTGAAGCACAGTATCGTTCTTCTCAATATATTGCTTCAAAAAACTTTCCATAGAGAAAGATTGTGGCGTCTGCGAGCTGCTGGCTTGATTACTTGTCTGACCGTTATTGCGGAAAAAATTCGGGTGGCCCTTCTTTTTGCGCCACTGATTGGAAATTTTGCTGCTAATTTTTCCATGCAAAGTTGGGGTGGTTTCTCCATCCAGGGTTGTACGTATTAGAGAATGGATTATTCTTCATAAAATAAATAGACTGTGGCTTTTGCGGGCATTCCTCCATTGTGTGTCCTTCACTGCAAGTTGCACATCTTACAGCAGTCTGATTGATTGCATTCACTTGCCCACTATGTGGTGTTGGGCTGTTGATTGCGATTCCCTGTATCAAGTTCATCATCGCAGTCATCTGACTCTGAAGTGATGCGATAGCACCATTGTTTGCGTCATTATCCTTTATTCTCAATCTCTTATTGCTCTCTCTCTAGTCCTTGTGATTTTTAGAGATGCGATCAAGAATGTTCTTGGCCTCATCATACGTTTTGTCTAGCAGACCTCTAGCGGTTGCCGCATTGGTAGCGGTCTGCGAAGTAAGGTAATCCTTGATAAAAGATCTCCATTTGCAAGCAGTCTGGTAATCCGTTGTGTGGACAGTCCCTTACCAACCTCTTAAACCTCGCCCAAGCATTGCTGAGCGATTCGTCCATGTCCTATTCAAAATTGGTTATTAATTTTCTTCTCCTGGCATTCTCAATTGGTGGAAAATATTTCTTCATAAACTTCTCTACGACTTGTTCCCAAGAAGTAATCTCCCCCGGTTCGAGAGAGTACGCCATTTTCGTGCCTGATCACACAGATAAAATGGAAACAAAGTTAGTCGAACTTCTTCGATAGAGATATTCAGGAACACAAAAGTGTTAGAGATTTCTATGAAGCTCCGGAGGTGGGCGTATGGGTCCTCGCTACGCCTTCCTCCAAATGCCCAGCAGTCTGGATCATCTTAAGCATCACTGATTTCATTTCGAATTGGGATCCATCAAGAGTAGGCCTCATGACTCCTGGGGAGAAATTGTAGAGGTTTGGCGATGCATAGTCCCGAATGAGCCTATTGCGATTGTTTGCTAGTAGGATTGGATTTTCCATGACATTGTTTTCATTTGGTGCTCCGTTTCCAGACTACTCCGCCATGTCATCTTTATCTGGTTGTTGTTGTTGGCGGCTATTTCTCAATCTTCTTCGAAACATCCTCTCAATCTCTAGGTCGTAATTCTCCAGAGATCGAGAGTTGAAAAGAAATCAGAAAAATTACCGTTAGCACACTGAATTGCCGATAACGGCGCCAAAAACTTGATGCGTTATTTTATGTGGTAAAATTATGAAATGAATTGTAGTGATGGAAATGCGTTGAGCAACAAATTTTCTCAGCAGAATCCAAGTATAAATCCCGCTGAGTTTCCTGGTAAGTCCAGGGTTGAACTCAGGGACTAGGGAAAACGGTATGCGGTGATAATTTTTAAGAAGACTTTGTGGTAACCAATAAATCAAGCATTGTTTTTGGGTTGTTATTTGCGGTAATAAAAAGTATGCGGTGGAGTTAAGACAAGAGTTGATAATATGGAAGATGGATGAATATGCGGGGAACAGGTTGATAAGGGGTTCAGCTAACACTTCCTAGGATGCGTTCATGTTATGCGATCATGCAATACACATACAATAGCAAATCATCTCTCAACGCAAATGCTACGACCTCTAGTTCTAAAATGCATGTGATATATGCCATAAGTCTATAGGACCTACACATAAGCCTCTATTCTTATTTATGCGATGACAAATGACACACACACAGACA
Source organism: Benincasa hispida (assembly GCF_027475165.1). Taxonomy (NCBI): domain Eukaryota; kingdom Viridiplantae; phylum Streptophyta; class Magnoliopsida; order Cucurbitales; family Cucurbitaceae; genus Benincasa; species Benincasa hispida. Next base: position 74,134,007 of record NC_143488.1, on the reverse strand, counting down.
AGGCGACCGCATAATATCATAACCTATCTCCAGGGTGCATGCGATGCATGTTGGCAAACAGAGCTTATCTCTAAGTCCCTATCTCTTGCTTATGCAGATCTAATCTTGCTCTCTCGAGTCTAGATTCTAACCTAACTCTCTCAAGTCTTAGGTTCTTTCTTTAGACTCTCTCTCGAGTAGCTCTAAAGAGGTGTTGGGTGCAACATAAGACAAGACAATCGCATGCAATGAAGATCCTAGGTCATGTTAGCTTAGTTCTTCTTAACCCATTCAATAGATTTAGCTACTCATGCGTGCTTTTAAGAGAGTGAACAGATATAAATAAGCAAGTTCTATTTTATAGATATAGAGTTGAAATACAAAATAACAATGCGAAATGAAAATAAAGAGCCTGGTAGCAATCTCTTGCTTCCCAAGGCTTTTTACACTGTTATTCTCTAATCTATTCAAAAGATAGTCTCACTCTCGTGAGAGTCGGCTCTCTCTCTGCTTTTCCACGCTTCTGGGTTCTCTCTCGAGCTGTCCAGAGCGATCTTCTAGTATCTCTTCCCTTCTCTCGCTCTGCCTTCGAAGTAAAGGAAAAACTAAGAGCAAGGCTAATTCTATCTAAGGAAAAATTATCTAACTGTCCGAACTTCTTCATTGAAGGTTGCCTTCGGTATTTATAGAGCTTTGGGGTGAAAGACTGCTTCTCTTTTATGATTGCACTGATGGGATGGCATTAATTCTCTGTCTGATGCGCCGAATATTTGTCATCGAAAAGTTGAGTGTACTTACTACAGTAGTTTGTTAGCAGCTTGTCAACTTAATTCGAAATCGACTGTCATCAGCTTTCTGTCCCATCGTGATTTATTATGCTTTTCATCCAGATGCGCCCACCAAGTTGCGCTGGCTCTATGCAGCAATCCTTCTTGAGCAAATAATTGCGAGTGTAAATCACCGCAAAGCCTTGCGATAACGCTGCGTTCGACCGTTTATTTCTTATAATCGCATTTTTCTCCTTGCGTCAACGCATATTCTGCACAAAAATATATAAGTTAACTGTTTTCATGCGATGAATGCCTACGACCGCAACATTATGAACTTGATGCTTTTTAGATGCAATTATATATATTTTATCAATGCAAACCTTCATTATTTAATAACTTAGCACTGTAATAACACGCATTTCTGCCCGTTATCAATTATGCATAACCATAAATTACAGCATGCTTCAAGAGGATACAAGGGATAGAGTATGCATACCTTTAAAGAACTATTCTTCAAGTATCCCTCGATCGATTTCCAATGCATCCAAAGCAGCACTCAAACGCAACGATCAGAACACGGCCTCCACTAATGTCTAAATGCACCTCGAATCCAATGGAGTCCAACTCGATCCACAAACTAAATAGGAACACCACCACAAGTGTTTCCTTGGTATTCTCGGTGAGAATCCAGGAGTTGTGGGCTCTGTATGATCTTGGATTGAGGAAGATAGGAGGTATACAATCGAGTAGACAATTGAATAAGTGGGAGATATGAAGATTGCCTATCATATAGACGATATATTCGATTGTTTAGAAAATGAAGCCTATCGTATAGACTTTTCTACTCGATCGTGTAGCAACGATTAGGAAGTAACTATTGTATAGTCAACTCTTAGCTATCGTGCATGCTCTCAATGCTATCGTCTAGTAAAAACTCTTTTTACTTGATAGCTACTTTCGTGAGATTTCCGTAATAAATCAACTCTCTAATTTTGGAAAACAATTTTCCTTTTTATCTCACGGTTACCATAAAATTTCCAATAACCTCCCACTCAATTCGGTTATTAGAGAAAAAGAATTAATTATCATATAATTAATATATTATAAATAAATATGATAACCAACTTATCATATTATATTTATAACCTATAGTTTTAATATTTCATCATATGAAACATATAAACCATAGTTCTTTTTCTATTTTACGGCATTTAATATAAATCATATTTATATTAATTCCTCCAATTAATGTATTTAATACATCATATCAATTTATATCACATATAATTGAATTTTCTCTTGTTAATTTGAACACTTCAAATCAACCCAAAATATGATTCTCAACTTGAACCCATTAAACTACCAAGGGAACCTCATGGACCTGTAGCTTGAAGCTCTATCGATACGTGAATAGCTGACTAAACTCTTTAGTCACGAGACCCACCATCCGTTAATTGTTAGTCACTCCACTAAAAACCGGCAGCTGCACTCTTCGCACTATAGATATATTTCTGTGTCCATATGACCAATCAACAATGCGATAACCCTTCACAAATCGCTCGTAAATACATCTGGACTAATTTACCATTTTGCCCATGTAGTTACATCTAATTTCTTAAGTACCACTGATTCCTCTAATGAACAATAAGTCATAGTTCTACTATGACTGAGTCCTCTCTTCCAAAGAGAGGGTGTGGTCACTATGTTCAAGATCCGGAATCAGCCCTTAAAGGAACAATTTATCTACTTACCCCTACTTTGAGGAAGGAGTAAATTTCATCTTGTGTAGCTGAGTTCCCAGCTCCCAATTAGACGAATCCTCAAAAAGGTAGACTTGTTGAGTTGGCGATCTGGCCACTCTCACTCATACTAATCAAAGGACCGTCCTCATGAGTAGGAGTTCCCAGCTCCCAATTATCAACGGTGTTATATAAAGAGACTAATCATCTCGTGGTCCGATCTTATACAAACTCTTTGTATAGGACATCCCTACTCGTATGTCTCCACATAAATGGTCATGATCAAACCATTTGTATCACTTTATAACACTTGTAAATATCTACAAAGCGGGTCGTATCTGTAATTTCACCAAGATAAGGTATCCCTCCTTTATCCTTATACTACAGACCATTTAGGTTATTACTTAAGGCATGATCCACTTGTATGTCTCACATACATGCTTAAGTTACATGAAATAACTACAGATCTTAGTTTATTGGATTTAATTAATGCAAATAAAATAACATTTATTTTATTAATAACAATGTGTACAAAAAGTTTACCAACTACGAGACCACCAAGAGAATTAGGACACTAATCCCAACAGACATCTCCAATCCTAATGAAATATGAAATCAAATTAAATTGAGTAGGGTCCTTTTTGACAAAAAAAAGAAATCAAAGAATCTAGTAAGAATTAAATTGGTTTATCTTGTTTAAAAATGAAAATATTCAAGAAAAATTCACATGCATTAGTTCAAAATCAAATTTCAAATAAGTTTGGATATATATTGTAACGACCGGATCCTTACACATTATGATCCGATCGCTACGACATGCATATTTAGACTTTTCTATCATGAGATGAGTTTTGGTTGAAATTTCAAAGAACATATCTAAATTTTATTAATTAGATAGAAAAACTATATAAAAAGTTTATTTATCAAAACATTAGGATCCATAAAACATTAGCGTGGTGGTACAAAATGCATATGCCTATAATAGTGAGTTTGATGGTTGGCCATTTGAGCGACGTCCAATTCTGCCATCTACGTTGTGTCCTTACCTACAAAGTCTGTAAAAGTATAAGATGAGTATATAATATACCCAGTAAGTAGTTCTCACGTAGAGTAGTGACCAAATGCACAATCATAAGCAACATGTCATGAAAACATATGATCGGGACCGAAAACGTATAATAACATGTGGTGGTCGATTATGCTTCCAACATAAATCTCTCTACCCTGATAGGAAGATGAGGATCTAAGCGAAAACTAACCCATGTGATGATTAGCGGGTCATGCAGTCAGTAGAGCCAGAGTCGCATCCAACATCAACCATTAATATAAACGTAATATTGGACTAGAAGGGTGCAACCATACATACCCTGCTAGTCCCTAGCATAAACATAACGTAAGATTAGGCCTGGAGGGGTGCAACCATACATGCCCTGCCAGCCCTGGAAGCATAAATTTCTCCACCCTGATAGGAAGATAAGGACTTAAGTGGAAACTAACCCATCTGATGATTAGCGGGTCATGCAGTCAGTAGGGCCAGAGTCGCATCCAACATCAACCATTAACATAAACGTAAGATTAGATTGGAAGTATAACTTACACCTAATTAAAACTTGATTTTAACGTAATTGTGAACAAACATAATGCATGGGGTCCCTTGTAGAGAAACATGTTTTAAACATGTAATGCAATATAACAATTAACATAATCATGCAACATAATAAAGGTACACTACCATAGAACATTTAAAGAGAGGGTGAGATAAACTACTTACCGTGATCTAGATATTCCTTATTATGATTTGATCAGTAGAGCTTTCCCTTTTTAAACTAGAAGGAAATTTGGGCAGCACCTTACCCGAGCTTTTTTCTTTTAACCTCACAAAACTTCCTCACTCACACTTACTCTTTCACACGATTCTTTGTTACTGCGATTTTTTTGAGAATGGGTTAAATCTTTAGGCAAAGGGTTCTATTTATAGTAGTTTTCAGCTCTTCTCAGTGTGACAAATCATCGTACAGGTGGCTTCTTTAAAATTACTTAAGGTTTAAGGATTCCTCTCAATAAGACACCTAATCTTGGCTAACGTTTGCCCTTATGTCATCATTCTTTGTTTGTATTCAATTTTAGGGTTTTTCTATATATAATCTATAATATCGTGGCCAAATTCAACGCATAATTCGCACTTCTGTCCAAATCTCGCTCACTCTGCTCTCAGAATCTCGCTCTCTTCAGTTTTCTCGCTAGGAATTCGCTCTGTCTACTCTTGCTTTGTCCAAATCTCGCTCCGTCCAAATCTCGCGCTCCCTGCTCTCAGAAACTCGCTCGCTCTAGCTTTCTCGCTAGGAATCTCGCTCTCTCCAGCTTTCTCGCTGGAAATCCCGCTTTCTCCACTCTCGCTCTTAAATTTTCTCTTCCATCTCGCTCTCTCCAATTTTCTTTTATTTACTTATTTATTTATCATTCAATTAGAGTCTCGCTCTCTCCACCTTCGTTCTTCCCAATTTTCTTTTATTTTTTATTTTTATTTATTTATTTTACTATTATTATTATTTTTAATTGTTTCTCTGCTTCCTAAATTAAGGTTAGGGTATTTATATTTATCATCCAATAAATTTCAATATTTAATTTCCTGTATTGTATGCGTACAAATTTGGGTTGTTACATTCTTCCCCCCTTAAAAACTTTCGTCCTTGAAAGTTTCTTGGTTCTTAAACAGATAAGGGTATTTGTCTTTCGTCTCTTCTTCTCGTTCCCATGTAGCTTCTTCCACTTGCTGATTTTTCCAGAGAACCTTCACTAAACTTATCTCCCGATTACGAAGCGACTTCTTCTCTCTTGCTAGGATGCAAACCGGAGTCTCTTCATATTCCAAGTTTTCACTTATTTGTAGAGGTTCATAATTTACTATGTGTGATGGGTCAAACACGTATTTTCGAAGCATCGATACATGAAAGACATTATGTATTGTAGAAAGGGTGGGTGGTAATGCCAATCGGTAAGCTACTTGGCCAAAACGTTCTAATATTTCAAAGGGTTCAATGAAGCGAGGACTAAGCTTGCCTTTTCGTCTGAAACGCATAATGCCTTTCATTGGTGCTACCTTTAGAAATACGTGATCTCCTACTTTGAATTCCAGCTCTTTTCGACGGTTATCAGCATAATTCTTCTGTCTGCTTTGAGTTGTTTGCATTCTTTCCCAAATTAGCTTAATTGACTCTGATGTTTGCTGCACCAATTCAGGTCCTAGTAGTGTTCGCTCCCCGATTTCATCCCACTGTACAGGGGATCTGCATTTCTTTCCGTATAAGGCTTCAAAGGGAGCCATACCAATTGTCGCCTGATAACTATTATTATAAGCAAATTCTATAAGATGTATCTATGAATCCCATGCTCCAATAAAATCCAAAGTACATGCCCTCAACATGTCTTCTAGGATTTGATTAACTCGTTCTGTTTGGCCATCAGTTTGTGGGTGGAAGGCTATGCTGAAATTTAGCTGTGTGCCCATTGCTTTCTGTAAACTTTTCCACAACTTGGAGACGAAACGAGGGTCTCGATCTGAAACAATTGATACTAGGATTCCATGTAACCGGATGACCTCTTTTAAGTACATTTGAGCTAGTGCTTCCGTAGTGTGAGTAGTTTTGCATGGTAGGAAGTGGGTCGATTTGGTGAGTCGATCTACAATCCCCCAAATCATGTTGTGGCCTTTAACAGTTCTCGGGAGTCCTGAGATGAAGTCCATAGAAATATGTTCCCATTTCCATTTTGGAACATTTAAAGGCTGAAGGATTCCTTGTGGTCGTTGCCGTAGAGCTTTCACCTGTTGAAAAGCAAACATTACTTACATAGTCGGCTATATCCTTTTTCATGTTACCCCACCAGTAATGTGCTTTCAAGTCTCGATACATTTTGGTACTCCCAGGATGTATTAAAAAGCATGATTCATGGGCTTCCTTCAATAGTTCTTTCTTGATTTCTTCATCATCTGGTACACATAGACGTCCACGATAGAGGAGTGCAGAGTCTGGGGATGTAGAGAATTGACTGGTTTCTCCATTCTCTGATTGTCGTTGTTTGTTTAGGTATTTTTCTGTTTGTTGTGCATCAATTATCCTTTGCCTTAATGCAGGTCTTGCAATTAACTGTGCTATTTGAGTTGTGAAGGTTTCTGGTATTAGTGAGATCTCAGCTCTTTCAAGATCATCTATTATGTGTTTGGAGATGGTACTTAGAGCTACTGTATGTGCTAACTTTTTGCTAAGAGCATCAGCAACAATGTTAGCTTTTCCTGGATGATAGAGGATCTCACAATCATAGTCTTTGACTAATTCTAACCATCTTCGTTGCCTCAGATTTAACTCTTTTTGGGTAAAGAAGTACTTAAGGCTTTTATGATCTGTATAAATTTGGATCTTTTCCATATAAGTAATGTCTCCATATCTTTAAGGAAAAGACTACGGCAGCTAATTCCAAGTCATGAACGGGATAATTTTGTTCATAAGGTTTTAGTTGTCTTGAAGCATATGCTATTACCTTTCCGTGTTGCATCAATACACAACCAAGCCCCTTCTTCGATGCATCATTGTACACAGTTAAACCCCCTGATCTGTCAGGTATAGTGAGAATAGGGGTTGTGGTCAACCTTTCTTTTAGTTCCTAGAAGCTTTGCTCACATGTTTGGTTCCAGACAAAAGGATTATTCTTCTTGGTGAGGTTGGTTAAGGGTAATGCTATACTTGAGAAATTCTTCACGAATCGTCTATAATATCCTACTAATCTAAGGAAGCTGCATACTTCGCTGACTGTTGTTGGGCAAGGCCACTTGCTAACTGTTTCAGTCTTAGCAGGATCCACTGAGATTCCTTATTGCTTTACAATATGCCCTAGGTAGGCAACTTGTCGCGTCCAAAACTCACACTTAGAGAATTTGGCATACAACTTTTCATTTCTTAATATGGAAAGGACGTCCCTAAGATGTTTTTCATGTTCTACCTCAGACTTGGAATAGACCAAAATATCATCTATAAATATGATCACGAATTTATCAAGATGGTCCTTAAAAATTCTATTCATCAAGTCCATGAAGGCTGTGGGAGCATTCGTTAATCTAAAGGGCATCACAACGAATTCATAATGCCCATATCTTGTTCGGAAAGCAGTCTTGGGTATATCCGACTTCTTGATTCGTAGTTGATGATATCCAGATCGTAAGTCTATTTTGGAGAATACTGAGGCTCCTTGTAATTGGTCAAATAGGTCATCAATGCGTGGGAGTGGATACTTATTCTTTATTGTCAATTTATTCAACTCCCGATAATCTATACATAAACGCATTGATCCATCCTTTTTCTTAACAAATAAAACAGGTGCTCCCCATGGAGACACACTAGGGCGTATAAATCCCTTATCTAACAATTCTTGTAATTGTATTTTGAGTTCTTTTAATTCCGCAGGTGCCATTCTATATGGTGCTTTAGATATTGGTTCAGCTCCGGGAATTAGATCTATACAAAATTCTATTCCTCGATTCGGTGGTAAACCCAGTAGCTCTTCTGGGAATACATCTTCAAAATTCTCTTATTACAGGGATGGCCTTAATTTCATCCTTTTGGTTTCGTAAATCTACTACGCTTGCTAAATATGCCCAAGCTCCATGATTGAGCAAATGTTTAGTTTTTAAGACTGAAATTATTCTTGGGACTGATTGTGTGTTAGAACTCCTAAACTTAAACTTGGTTCCTGTTGGAAAGGTGAATATGACCTCTTTATTATGGCAATCTATGCTTGCATAATTTGTTGCTAACCAATCCATACCTAGTATTATGTCAAAATCACTTATGTCTAGGATGATAAGGGTCACCCCTAGTTTATGTCCTGATACTGACAATTCACAGTTCTGAGTGGACCAACATAGATACTCCGGCAGGAGTAGCTACAGATAGAATGTATCCTAAGGGCTTTGATGTTAATTGAGCATGTTGTGCAAATGTTGTAGAGATGAATGAATGACTAGAGCCCGAATAAAATAAGGTGAAGGCATAATACCCGAGGATGGGTAATGTACCTGTAACCACTGCATCTTGATCCTCTGCCTCTTGACGTGTAACAGCAAACACCAGTCCTTTCTGTTGTTGGGTAACCTTGTTACTAGTAGGCTGGGTGGTCTGGATAGTTGATAATTGGTTGATGAACTTTGAGCAAGCCCTTGCATAATGACCCGTCTGGCCGCAGTTGAAACACACCCTTATGTTCCGAAAACATTGCCCCTGATGGTGTTTTCCATAATTTCTACACTTAGAATATGTGAATGTTCGGCTCTCCTGTTGTGACTGTATGCCCTGAGTGCTTTGGGAAATTTTTGCTTGCCGTTGTGAACGTTGGAAGCCTTGTTGGGTGAATTTCCTCTTTTGATTTGGCATGAATCCTCATTCCAAAGTTGAGGTTTTGGCAGCAAGATCTACTTCCATGAATAAGGCCGACTCGAGGGCAAGGGCATACTTTTTATGTTGGAAAGCAGTAACAATGCCTCGAATGCCTTCTCTTAATCCCCAAATAAACCTTTCCACCTTCTTTTCTTCTGTGTCCACTAGTCGAGGAATAAAGTGAGACAAGCGATCAAATTTTCGTTCATACTCTGCCACTGACATATTTTCTTGATGAAGATTAAGAAATTCCACTTCCTTTTGATATCACACTGTCAAAGGGAAATACTTGTTGTAAAAAGCCTGATTGAATTGCTGCCATGAGACTGTACCTTTGACTGTTCTTTGTGTGGAGTCCCACTAGAACTTTGCATCGCCTCTTAACATGAAGGTAGCACAATTTACTTTCTGTTCTTCTGGGATGTTCATATGGCGAAAAATAGTTTCTATTTCTGTTATCCAATTCTCTGCTATAATTGGATCCACAGATGATCCATCAAATGTTGAAGGGTTGAACTTCCTGAATTCTCGAATGATCTTCGAGTCATTTGTATCGTTGGTTGTTGGTGTGGTAGATGAGGTTGTGTTTCCATTACTCATATTTTGTATTAGTAGTTGTAGCGCCTCTGGTGTAAGTAACACATAAGGCGTCTGTCCATGTCCTTGATTTTAATCCCTTGTGGATTCACTTCGAGATCTGCCTCGTCGTGTTGGAGCCCTTTATGGTGGCATTTGGTGCACACATTTTATTTTCATAATAAGGAAGCAATCTAATTTAATTTTTTTTTAACTCATACCTTATGTTTACTAAATTACTCGTTTGAAAATTCCACTTACCAACGTATTTGGCGTAGCTATGGATATCACTTAACAGGCCGAACCATCAAACACCATGACTCTTCTAATGCAATAGAGCCTATTTGGCCCAAATGCTCTGATACCAAACTGAAATGACCGGATCCTTACACATTATGATCCGATCGCTACGACATGCATATTTAGACTTTTCTATCATGAGATGAGTTTTGGTTGAAATTTCAAAGAACATATCTAAATTTTATTAATTAGATAGAAAAACTATATAAAAAGTTTATTTATCAAAACATCAGGATCCATAAAACATTAGCGTGGTGGTACAAAATTCATATGCCTATAATAGTGAGTTTGATGGTTGGCCATTTGAGCGACGTCCAATTCTGCCATATATGCTGTGTCCTTACCTACAAAGTTTGTAAAAATATAGGATGAGTATATAATATACCCAGTAAGTAGTTCTCACGTAGAGTAGTGACCAAATGCACAATCACAAGTAACATGTCATGAAAACATATGATCGGGACCGAAAACGTATAATAACATGTGGTGGTTGGTTATGCTTCCAACATAAATCTCTCCGCCCTGATAGGAAGATGAGAACCTAAGCGAAAACTAACCCATCTGATGATTAGCGGGTCATGCAGTCAGTAGAGCCAGAGTCGCATCCAACATCAACCATTAGCATAAACGTAATATTGAACTAGAGGGGTGCAACCATACATACCTTGCTAGTTCCTAGCATAAACATAACGTAAGATTAGGCCTGGAGGGGTGCAACCATACATGCCCTGCCAGCCCTGGAAGCATAAATTTCTCCACCCTGATAGGAAGATGAGGACTTAAGCAGAAACTAACCCATCTGATGATTAGCGGGTCATGCAGTCAGTAGGGCCAGAGTCACATCCAACATTAACATAAACGTAAGATTAGATTGGAAGCATAACTTACACTTAATTAAAACTTGATTTTAACGTAATCGTGAACGAACATAATGCATGGGGTCCCTTGTAGAGAAACATGTTTTAAACATGTAATGCAATATAACAATTAACATAATCATGCAACATAATAAAGGTACACTACCATAGAACATTTAAAGAGAGGGTGAGATAAACTACTTACCGTGATCTAGTTATTCTTTATTATGATTTGATCAATAGAGCTTTCCCTTTTTAAACTAGAAGGAAATTTGGGCAGCACCTTACTCGAGCTTTTTTCTTTTAACCTCACAAAACTTCCTCACTCACACTTACTCTTTCACACGATTCTTTGTTACTGCGATTTTTTTTAGAATGGGTTAAATCTTTAGGCAAAGAGTCCTATTTATAGTAGTTTTCAGCTCTTCTCGGTGTGACAAATTATCGTACAGGTGGCTTCTTTAAAATTACTTAGGGTTTAAGGATTCCTCTCAATAAGACACCTAATCTTGGCTAACGTTTGCCTTTACGTCATCATTCTTTGTTCGTATTCAATTTTAGGGTTTTTCTATGTATAATCTATAATATCGTGGCCAAATTCAATGCATAATTCGCGCTTCTATCCAAATCTCGTTCACTCTGCTCCCAGAATCTCGCTCTCTCCAGTTTTCTCGCTAGGAATTTGCTCTGTCCACTCTCGCTTTGTCCAAATCTCGCTCCATCCAAATCTTGCTCTCTTTGCTCTCAGAATCTTGCTCTCTCCAGCTTTCTCGCTAGGAATCTCGCTCTCTCCAGCTTTCTCACCGGGAATCCCGCTCTCTCCACTCTCGCTCTCAAATTTTCTCTTTCGTCTCACTCTCTCCAACTTTCTCGCTACAATTCTCACTCTCTCCGATTTTTCCTTCAATCTCGCTCTCTCCAGGGATCTCGCTCTCTCTACTCTCGCCAACCTCAATCTCGCTAGCCTCGCTTGCTGGGGTTTCTCGCTCTTCAATTCTCTCTTCGATCGCGCAACTCTCTTCTCAGTATCTCGCTCTCTCCAGTTTTCTCGCTGCAATTCTCGCTCTCTCCAATTTCCTTTTATTTACTTATTTATTTATCATTCAATTAGAGTCTCGCTCTCTCCACCTTCGTTCTTTCCAATTTTCTTTTATTTTTTATTTTTATTTATTTATTTAATTATTTTTTTTAATTGTTTCTCTGCTTCCTAAATTAAGGTTAGGGTATTTATATTTATCATCCAATAAATTTCAATATTTAATTTCCTGTAGTGTATGCGTACAAATCTGGGTTGTTACATATATGTATTAAATTTGATTTAAATTCAAATAGTTAAAATTCCCGTTTTTATCCTTAAGCCAAGATAAATTAAGGATATGGCATCAAATTTACCTCAAATTATAATAAATATATATATATATATATATATATATATAATTTATTGGCTATATTCCAAGTTTTATCCCAAATTCAAATTACTCGAATAGAGATTTTTGTCTTCAAATTAAGTTGTAGATAAAACCTCAAATTAAAATTTGGTCATATCCCAAATTTTATCCATGGTCGGCGTCTGGACTCGCCGTCGTTCGTGAACCCATGCATATACAAATAAAAATTTGTATGCACCGAACCAACCTTTATACTAATTAGTAGTAAAAGCAGTAAGTCCGAGGTCGAACCACAAAAAGTTGAATATGGATTCTTCAAGGATTGGAACTTATAGGAAGTAACCAAATGGGGGAAGGAGGGAGGGTTGTGTGAAATTCTTAAATAAATTTGCTAGAGAACAAAAAGTGTGCAACGTAAACGAATGTGAAAATTTATCAATCGAACAAATACTTAGCTTAAGTAATTATAGTTTAGTTCATTCCTCATCAATTCTATCGCAGACTACTCAAAAGATGTGTGAGAATATTCGAATTAAAACTTACAATTAGAAACCTAACTGGTAGTCCATAAAAACAAGTTAATTAACAGAAAAGCAAGAATCCTCAACCAACCAATCAATCAACATGCATTAAGATTTAAGGCAAAATAAGCCAATTAATTAATTTCCATCGTCTAACCATTAATTGAGCGAGATTTATCTAAGTTAGAAAGTAAATGCTTGCTAATTGGAATCCCAAATTAACACAACAAACTAACTTAACTCATGCTTCTAGGTGACAACTACCTAACGATTATAAATTATAGCCAATCAAAGCAATCAATTAAACATGCATAGCTAATTTGTCAGATTATCTCATACATGAAAATTGAAGAATATGCTAAAGATAAATTCTCATAAATTCATAATAAAAACTCAGAATTACAAAACGAGTCTCAAGAATTGAATTGGAACAAAACTAAACTAACAAACCCAAGCTAAGTTCGTACTCTTTAGCCTCGAATCATGCTCGAATTCAATACAATTGGCAAAAGAGAAGACTTTACAGAATTTTGGTGTAAAAAGAGAACTAAAACTAGGCTGGACAGAGTGGTGGTGTTCAAGAGTTGGTGTACTTGGGAATGATGTAATCGGCTGACCCAAATTATTCTCCTATAAAACTGTTGCAGCATCACAATGCTAGGAAGAGCGTTGCAACGTTGCAACGCATAATGGCCGAGCGTCAGACAGGCGTTGCAGCGCTAGCCTGACACTGCGTTGGGGCTATGCGTCCATCAAACCACGACGGTGGCATTGGGGCATCTCCAGAGAGTTGCAACGCTTGGGACAGTGTTGCAACATTGCCTTGCATTCGAGCATTTTGCCTTCTAGCGTTGAGCTAGCGTTGAACTTAGGCTTATTGGGAGCGTTGCAACGCTCGACAGGACAGCAATCTTCACCCCTTCGTCATTTGATCAATTTAGCTCATAACTTCGTCATTTTAGCACCTTTTTGTCCCGAACGTTTAATCCGATTGCTTTTACACTCGAGTCCTACAAAATGATCAATTTAACCAAATTAAGTAGCTAGACAACCTTGAGTTAACGGAATAAGATAGCACATTTCTAGTGCTATCAATCCAAAATTCAAATTAATAAACTTTTATCCTCAAGTCAAATTAAATTGGGGATAAAATCTCAAATTTATGCAAAATGTAAATTTGGCCATATTCCAGAATTTTAACCCAAATTCAAATCATTCACTTTTATCTACAAGCCAAATTAAGTTGAGGATAAAATCTCTAAGTTTATCTCAAATTAAAATTTAGAATATGAAATTTGGCCCTCCAATTTTATTTCAAATTCAAATCATCCAATTTAGACTTTTATCTCCAAGTCAAGATAAATTAGAAATAAAGCTTCTAATTTATCTCAAATTTAGATTGGGGGCATAATCCAGATTTTATTCTGAAGCAAAATTGAGTGAAACTCAAGTTTCATCCTCACATTCTATTCCAAAGTTCAAGCCAACATTTGGGTAGGGATTTAGTTTTGCTCCAAATGCAAATTTTGAGTTACATAGAGTATGAACTCTACTAAAATTCAAATCCAATTTTCTGCAAAATAAAAAAATCAATCAAAACATTGACCCCAAATTCATGTGTTGATGAATTAGCAATAAAGAAAACGTGTGTCTAAGTACACAAGATCCAAATCAAACTGATGTACCAAATTCATAGTTTGATTACTTTGACATATCAAATAGAGTCAAAATCAAAAGAAAATAACTTGTATTTTGATTTTAACTTTATTTTTTTTTTCGAAAATCATCCACCCATAAATGTGCATAAATCTAAAAAATGAGCATGAATGAAAAATTCTGAACCAATCACAAATTGCCACATCATTTCTCAAATTAATGATGAAATTATAAATAATTTAATTTGGGACTAATTAGAAAGTTGACATGTTCCAAAATTGAAATTGAAGACATTAATTGAAAATTTCTGATAATGCCATGTGTTTTCATCATGACCATTTGATTGAATAAAATTAATTTGGTCCAGTTTGATGTTACAATTTGTGCTAAAGTCTAATTGAACCCAAAAAAATAGGCTTAACTTGGTCCATAATGTCGAATTAAGCCCAAATCCAATTAATTGGGCCCAAGGGCCAGGTCGATAGACCAAACAAGCCCAAGCCCACAAAAACCCACTTGAGAACTTTATAAATATTAGAGTTCTCTTCATTTGTGGGGAGAGCAATTCTACTTTCTAGATAGTCTAGAGAGAAATCTCTACATTCAGAAGACTCCCGAAGACTAAACCAATCCTTGAAGCTCAAGTTTTGAAGATTCAAAAATTTCTTCCAATATTTCAACTTCAAGAATATCATGCGCTTCGCTTGACTGAGAATCAGAGGATCAAGCACTAGAAATCAAATCGCATCGCATCAAATCAATACAAACACAAGTTCAACTCCACGAAACACATTTCTCTGGAAACCTCGTACGAACAGTCGTCTATTTTCCATTTCATTTTCCATCTCCATAAAATTGTTCATTTAATTTTGTGGAGATTTCCTCGTGGGAATGTACGGAATTAGGTTTCCATAGAGATTTTTTTATTCATTTTATTTTTTAATAGCTATTACGAAAATTTTAATTAAATAGTTAAAGTATCCATTAATTTTTATATGATTAATTCTACATAGATAATTTAAATTTAGAGAGAAATTACTCAAGTTTTATAATATAGATAAATAATTGGCTATCAAATTATTCTTATGTATAATCTAAATTTAAATATCTAATTCAAACATATTTATTGTCTTTCGCATTAACACAATAACTTGAAAATTAAAAAAAATACATTCATATAATAACAACATAACAATAAATTTAAAAAAGTGACCAACATGAATTATAGAGGGCATGACAAACGATGTAATAAGTAAATGGAAAGAAAAAAAACTTATATTTAAAATAAAGGGTATTTTAGCCATACATTTCAATTTCACTTAATATTATGAATCTCATCTATAGAAGATAAAAAAAAAATAATAATAATAAATAAAGACATAAAATAATTAATAAAAAAAGTGGCGACGAAGATAAATGAGATCGAGATGGATAAGATTTTAAGAGAAGAATGAGATGAATCTTTTATTTGGTAACATTCCTGCATTGACAATGGGTCTCACCAATCGTGTATAGTAGTAAATATCATCTTTTTTTCTTTTTTATAATATGCCAGCGAGATAACTAAACATCTAATCTCGAAGTCAATGGTATAACTTTTATATTAGTTGAATTATGTTTATTTTGATAAAAATATCATCTCTTTTATTTCAATTGTTTATAGGCAAAGAGGGAAAATATCCAGTACTTAAAAGTTGAGTGAACCCCGTAAATTAAATTAATATATGATCTAATGATGTGTCAAAATATAAATCATAGTAAAATATATTACAATAGTACTAGAAAAATTTTCATATAAATATTTTAACCATTTGAGCTATGCTCGTGTCGTATTGGTTCAGGCAACTGATTTGGTCCCTGTATTTTTTATTTTGATTCATCTTGATCAATTTACTAATATTCATTTTGGCCCTTATACTTTCAAATTTGGCTTAGTTTGGTCCATAAAATTTCAAAATATTCTTTTTGGTCCTTATATTTTTAATTTTGGTTCATTTTAGTCCTTGAACTTTAAAAAAGTATCCATTTTGATCTCTTAAAAATGAAGTAAAAATGAAAATAAATTGACCAAAATTGTCACTTTTTGAATGTTCAAGAACCAAAATGAACATTTTGAAAGTATAGGACCAAATGAACCAAAATTAAAAATATTAGAACCAAAATGAATATTTTGAAAGTATAATAACTTTTTGAATGTTTTTGAATGTCCAAAATGTTATTTTAAAAGTATAAAAACTAAAATGAATAAAAACAAAAAGTATAGAAACCCGATTAGTATTTATTTATTTTTTAATAAAACTAATAATATCTTATGACATCATAAAGCTTTTAGGCTAGGCATGCATAACACAGCATAGAAAAACTTTTTAAATTTTGAAATTTATAATTTGACTTTAACCTAAAATAGAAAATTATTACAACTTTGTTAACAAAATAAGGAAAAAAGAGAAAAGAAAAGAAAGTATTGCTATAGGAAAAAAAATATTTATTTACAGGTCAGTTTCTTCAACTCCTTCCGATGGCCAACGGAACCACCTCCGCCAAAGGGGTGGAAATCGGCGTCGGCACCGGCGAAGTTCTGCAAACAGGGCAGCTAGGGTTCAGCCGTAACCACGGATCAATACAACCGCTGTGAAACAAATGGCCACAATCCGGCAACAACCGCAAAACGTCGTCGTTTTTATAATCCCCCAAACAAATCGAACAACCGCTCGCGGCGGCGGACTTCAAATTTCCCCCTAATTTCGCCTCCGAGTACAGAATCTTCGGATATCCATTAATTACATCATCTTCAAGGCCCGGTCCGAAGTCGACGACGAAATCCCGCCGTTCCCCCTGCCGAAAACGGCGATTCGGCGGCGGAGCGGTGGTTCTGGTGCAGAAATAGGTAGTGATTGTAAGGGTTGTGAGGAGGAAGAGGATTCCGACTGAAATTCCGACGACGTAGGGGAAACTGCCGACGTCACCGCCGTCGGAGTCCGTGGAGGAGCTCATGGAGGGAAAGGAAAGGGATCGAAGGTGAGAAGTAGAAGGGGAGTTTTGGATTCTGCCATGGATGAGAAGAGGGAAGAAATAGAAATGGTTAAGACCCAAATAAGAAATTTAAATAATTACAAATCCGTCCAATTCAAACCCTTTTTATTATAAGATAGCTTATAAATTTATTTCTCAATTTTAATATAATGTTTGTGAAATTTGAATTTTAATATTTTATTAACGTGTTAGTGTTCGTGTCTATTAGATTTAAACTATAAGTTAATATAAGTATAATTTAATCTGTGGAGATGTTATATCATCTCTCAAAATATTAGATATCTAATCTTTCACTTTTTGTTTAACTAAAAATAATATTAGTATTAAGTTTTCTTAATAATATGTGTGGGGACTTTGTTAATACAAATTTAATGTTATTAAATTATGTTGGGCTAGTATTATTATTTAGTTGTCTGTATTAACATTATTAATGAAATGTTGATAATGGAATGTCAAGCTAACTGATGTGTACCATTAGTTTTGTTTGATGTTTAATGTTTTTTTTAAGCTAATTTACCTAATTATTTATGTAAATAACTCAATTTACCATTTTTCTTAAACAATACATATAGTTGGGAGAATGAATCTCTAACCTTGAGGTTGATGATATAAATATTGTATCAATTGAGTTATGCAATCATTTCTATGCATTGTCTTTTCGTTGATGAAATAAGAAAATTGGTCCATATGATTTTGAGAATGTTTAATTTTTCTATAATTTTAAAAGTTAAGATTTCATTTTTTAACATAATAGTCCATATGATTTGATAAAATCCGAAAAAAATTATCTTTATGGTTTGATAACATTTCATAAATAATTCGTATGATTTATGGAGGCTAGAATTATGCTAAAAACACAAGGATGAATTTTTGGTGGTTTTATTAATAGCAACCAAATCATAAAGATGGATTTTAACTTCTAAACTAGACGGATTCAGTTCTAATTTTTTCTAAAACTAAATTTATAATTTTTTTTTTCTTTTAGTGTTTATTATTATTATTATTTGGAGCGTTTCATGATCAATCAACGAAGCTTATTATTATCATTAGAACTAAAAACATGTTTGGTTTCAATTTTCTTGGAAACGTGTTTAGTTTCAATTTGCTTTTGAAAACAGAGAATTTTCTAGAAAATAAAAACAAATTCTCTATTTTTCACCATAAAACATGTTTTGTTTCAATTTAGAAACTATGAATTTGAATTCAAAAATTGAAAATAGTTTGATTAAGATTAGTACATGTTTAGTAAAATCTAATTTGTAAGATTAAAATAATTTAAAATAATTCATAATATGAGATTTGATTTATTTGACGAAAATCTCTCCATTTTTTTTTTAAGTTTATCCCACATTTTCTAAATTTTGAAAACAAGATTTTAAAACAATGAAAACGACATCTTCTTGTTTTTTAATTTTATTTTCCATTAAGTTAGATGCATATAGCATGTTTAGCTATATCAAATTTGTTTAAAACTAAAGTCAGTAATTTTTTTTTTTTTTAAATCTTTTAGAAGATATAGCAAAATCAAAGGTTGAATTAAATTTTTATGATCCGTTTAGATTGACTTGAGAAAAAAATATTTTTCAAAAAGATCATTTTTATTAATACACTTGTAATAAAAAAAAAAAGATTAAAATGTACTCGAAAAGCTATTTTACATGATTGTCAAATATTCCAATTTTTTCTATAATAATTTTTTTTAAATTAAAAACTAAAAAATGTATTTTAAGCACACTTGATCAATAAACTTTTATGTATGAATTTATGTAGGTCCCTAACTTTTATTTTTATAACTAATACATCTAAGATGCTCAACAATGTAAAAATTAAGGTATATATCATACTTTAAAAAAGTTAAATTTCTTATCTAGGCAAACTTAATTTTTTTTTATTTCATCTCCAATAATTCAATAAATTTTAGAATATGTCCATTAAGTCAAATAAAACTACAACATGATAAGTATTTGGTTTTTTATTTTTATTTTTAAAAATTAAGTTTATTTCATCACATTTGCATCTTTCTTAAATACAATGGTTGAATTTTTAACCAAATTTCAAAAAATAAAAACAACTTTTTGAAAACTACTAGTTTTAGTTCTCAAAACTTGACTTGGTTTTTTAAACTATTGGTGAAAAGTAGATAACAAATGAAGAAATTTGGGGTGAGTGGAAATAGTGTCCGTAGCTTTAATTTTTAAAAACAAAATAGCTATCAAACGGGACCTAAATGTTTATTAATCAAACATTTCGTGAAGTTTATGATTGAACACGCAATTCAACCAAAGTCAAATTACAGAAACTATATCTAAAATGAAGGGGATACTATAAATTATTTAAACATATGATTTGTAGATTTTGAATTTTATGTGCACAACTTGTAATTAGAATACTTTTTTTTAAAAAAAAATAAATGTTGACTTTAAAACTAAATACTCTTTTGTAAGTACATATATATATATAGACTTTGTTGCAACAACTAAGCTTCCATCTACAGTCATATGGCCAGATGTTCATGCAGCTGCTAAAATAGTAGGTATTAATAATGTGAGGATTATCATTTGTTTCCCACAATTTTAATTAAATTATTACAATTTTTTTTTTACATATATACATAAAAATTGAATATTTTTACAATTTAGAGCAGAAATTGAGTTGATAATACTAAAAAAAAGATTTTAGTACAATAAAATTGGTATGAAAATTTGGACCTCCAACTTCAAAAGAAATAGTATAATGTTAATTTCTATTAACCTATACTTTTTTTTAAAAAAACATTATATTAGTGAAAGATCAAATTATCGACTATTAGAATAATAATGGATTTGTTTTCATTTTTTTTTAGCGTAATTCTTTTGTTTTATGCTTTTCTTTTTGTAGTGTAAGTGGTTTCTCTTGCATTTTTTTTCTTTTATAAAATTTAAAAAGTCAATATCAAATTACTAAATTGAATATACTATTAATTTATATGTCTTAATATTACAATATTGCAACTAGGAGTATTTTTTAAAAAAAAAAAAAAAAAAAAAAAAAAAAAAAAAACTCGAACAACCAAACTGTACCATTGGTTTGATTTGGTTTAGTTTTTTAGTATAAAATTAGACATCTTAATTTATAATTGAAAAAAACTGAGACTTATTAGTTCATATCGATTTTTAATTAAAAAAATCATTTAAAATTGAACCAAACCAAGGGAATATATACACCCTTAAAAAAATGTAACCATTGGTTCCTTTTATTATTTTAATTATTATAATACATGTATATTTCATGTTTTTTAAAAAGACCAATTCTTATGGTACACGTGTTTGTTTGTTATTTAGAAAAATGTCAAATTTCAATCTATAAAAAAGAAATAATCTCAATTTTAATTTGAAAATAGGCAAAAAAAAAAAAAAAAAAAAACATAAATTCAAAACAAAAGTAGGAATAAAAATGAAAAGACGAAAAGGAAAAGACAACAAATTGAGAACCATATTAAATACAAATCAATTTAGTGGTTCTGTTTGTTACCGTTTGAATCCATTCTTTATAAAATTGATTGGTTTGATTAGGTTTTTAGTGGACCTAAAAATGATAAAATCGAATAGAATTTTACTATTAATTACTAAATTTTATAATTAATATTTATTAAATGTCTAATGTTCAAATCTCCACTCCATAGTCTTTTTAACTTATTAAATTTTCAAATGCAAAGACAGAAATTAAGACTCTATTCGATAACTATTTTGTTTTTTGTTTGTGTTTTTTAAAATTAAGTTTATGAACACTACTTGCACCTTCAATTTTTTTCTCTTGTTATCTACTTTTCACCAATAGTTTAAAAAATTAAGCTAAATTTTGAGAACCAAAAAAAATATATTTCAAAAAGTTGTTTTTCTTTTAAAATTTGATTAAAAATTCAACTATTGTACTCAAGAAATATACAAATTTAAGAAATGTAAATAAACAAAAATAAAAAAAATCAAATAATTATCAAATTTGGCCTAAATCTTTATCTTTATGAGACTTAAAAGAAAAAGAAAAAAAAAACAGAAAAGACTAATTGTGTAAGTATTAATTCGTGGGTCCGAAGCACAATAAAATTTTAATTGTTGGTTTCAAAAGGTGATTTATAGAATTTTTTTGGTTTTTTATTAATTTGAAAATTCTATTTTAAGTCCATAAGTTCAATTTTTCCTATGCTTTAATAAATTTAAACTTAAATCACTCTTGCAATTTTATTATTGGTTTTTTATAAAAAAAAAATTATTATCTATTAGTATTATTATAGATTTGAAAAATATATGATAAACATTAACTTTGATGGATTAAATTTTAAATTTAGTGTGAGTATGTATATTAAAATTAGACATTTGAAAATTCATAAATTAAAAATTGAACAAATATAGAACTAATAATATTTTAGCTTAATTTTTTTCAATTCATTTTCGAAGGTTTTTTTTTTTTTTTTTTTTCCTTTCTAAATTAATGTTTTATTCTGTTATTAGTTTTTTAAGTGTGTAGGTGGCATTTGACAGCAAGTTTCTCCAAGTCAACTTTGCTCGTGCTATGCGTTGGCAAGACACGGGTGGTGGACCCCACACAGACCAATATTTATTACTATTCGTATTGTCGTTGTTTTCTCCCAAGTCCTAACGTCTTTACGAAGTAAATTATTATTAATTTTATTTAATTAAAAAAAATCTCAATATAATTTAATTTAAACCAAGATTCAAAATATTGGTAAATATATTGAGGTCTCCATCCTATAGAATTATCGATAGTAATTATGAGAAAAATTATGAACATTGATGACAATGGATGAAAATTGTTATAATTCGTTGATAAAATTTTGATTATGGTTTAATTAGATTATAATTGACAATTTTTAATCATAAAATAAGACAATATTTAGATGTCTATTGTAAATGTTTATGTAAATGTTAATGCAATATAAAAAATTTAGAAAGGAAATGAAAAATAATTACAAAATAATATAAAATTTAGGAATATTTTGAGGTGAAATGATATGAAAATTATGAAAGTTTGAAATGGTTAAAGGAAAAAAAAAAAACTCACATCAATCCATTTTTTAGGTGAAATTATGTAAAAATTTAATGAAAAAAGTTTGAGTGAGGTTAAAAATAGATATATATTTCTTTGTGGTTTTTTTCACATTCGATTTCTCTAGAAATGAAAGTGTTGAGTTGAAAATAAAGTTAAAAATTAAGAAAAGTTGAAAATTAAAAAAGTAACAAATAAAAAAGACTTAATCCTTTATCGAAAATGACACTAACATGTGAAACTATAAAATTGTGTATAATCATAATCATGAAATTGAAAAGCTTGATTTGAATTGATGTAGTTAATTAAAAAAAAATCGAAAGTTTATCAAAATGTCGAAATTGGGGGAATCGAAATATTCTCAAAATATTCTTGAAAATTTAAAATTCTCGAAATTTTATCGAAATTTAGAGAAAAATGAAATTTCTCTCAATCAAAATTTCAATGTCAGATTCGATGAAAATTTTAAACAATGATTAAAATTAATTTATTGGTCTATAACTCACCGGTATTTAACATCTACTATCTTATAATCGGAGTTCACATCCCTCTACTTTAATTGGTTACTAAAAAGTAATTCGTGTTACGAAATCGACAATTAAAGAACACAAAAAGGAATGTAGAGATAAAGAAGATCGACACACAAATATACGTGGTTCACTAACGGTGTGTTAGCTACGTCCACGGGCAGAGGGAGAACAATATTATTAGGGAGAATGTTTTAAAAAAATTACATCAAACGACGCCTCTAGGATTAGAGAGTTTATATAGCGCACTACTCTAAACCCTATGATCGTAAATAACTACAAATAAATAAATATGCTAAATACGAATTCTGAATAGGTTTTGGGGGCGTTGCCCCCAAACCCTCACTACGGCCCTCACTACGGCGTGCCGTCTCTAGACTCCGGCTCGTTGATCGGGCAACGAGACCCCGTACCTAGTTGTTCGAAGCACCAATAAACAAATTTAAGGCATTCCAATAAATCTCTACTTTGACTTGAATTCTCTCCCAATTCGCCTAACATCTAACAACTTTTTTTATTTGTCACGTTTGACTTTCTTTCTTTTAAATTATTAAAATTTTTAAGCTCACAATCCATAATAAATTGTTATTATTATTATTTTTTATTTTTGTATGGATCGAACTCTCACCAACATGACTTATCTTTTGTGGTTTCTAATAGACCAGTCTTATGCCATTCACGTTTTAATTATTTATTGGTTTTATCAAATATTTTTAAAAATTATAATAGAATTTCGATCAAAGTCTTTCAATTTATGTGAGATTGATCCACATACAAAAAACTTGCATTAAAAAAAAAAAATAATAAAAATAAAAAAAGAGGGAGACACGATGACGGTAAATTAGTATAGAGTTTGCACAATACACTATAATAATCAAATTAATATCGAGTGAAGCCAAGCTAAAACAAGGTTCTATTTATACTTTCAATAAACATAATTTTTTTATTATTAAAATTCTAAATTTCTTATTTTAAAATTTAATTTTAATTTAATATTATATCGATTGTGTTATGCTTATTTTTTTTATACTTGTTAGTCATTCTTCTCATATTAATATCTACTTGCATGTTTTGTGACATATTTTTCTCCTTAACTATTAATGGTTCGTTAAAAAAAAATGATCGAATTAAAATATAATTTAATTGATTTAGATTTGGGGGAGATAACATGAATCATTCCTTTAACAATATGATGTAATGTGGGGAAAACGTCATCTTATTCACATATTTTAAGGAATTTAACTAATTTGACTAGTTTGATAAATTGATTTATTTATATCTAAAAGCTCTAAAGTTATCCGATATCTTTTTAATAGAGCTATTTTCAAATATAGAAAAATGAACAAAAATATTTACAAAAGACTTCTATCAGTGTCTATCAACATCTATTATTGACAGTTATAAAATTTTGCTATATTTTATAAATATTTTTAATAGTTTTATCATTTGAAATAATTTCCCTTTTTAATAAGTAATTGAGGATATAGATCGATCAACTAATTTAAACATAGCTAACTAGTTAGCTAGAATAGATACTTTCAAATGTTAGATGTTCGAAACCCTCATCTCATATGTTGAACTAAAAAAATGTATTTAGGTTATTAGCACATGTCCTCTTAATTAAATTTTAATACATAGATTTCACACATTCATTTTTTTTTCTTTTCATTTTTTAAAATTAATATATATATTTTTAAATTTCTTCATTTTTATTTAAAGTTAGAAAATTAAACATTCAACTTTAGAAAAAAGTAATAAGTATCCTATTCTATTAAGCTATGATATGGATACTTAGTATTGTCTTGAATATTACTTTTTTCATATTATTTGTCAGATTTTAATTACTCATGATAATTTTAAGCCGATTATATTATTAGCATAGTAATAAAATTGGTGCATGTTAATTTTTTTTAGTTGCCTTGTCTTGAATCTTTCCATAATTTTAGAAGTTCAGAACTAAATTTTAGGAACCGTTTTAGAAAAACGAAAAACGCATAAGAGTATTTATGAAAAAAATTCCTATCAATTATTAATGGGCTCGGCCCATTTCAAAACCAGCCCAATCAAAGTTTGAATTGAGAATCTCTTTCAGCTTCCCAATGAAGTTTGACTCTTTTAACGATCTCCGTTGAAAACTTCGGTGGCGGTGGTTTCTTCGGCAGAAGTTTCCATTTTCAAGCTTCAATTTCCAATTCGACCATGGCGATTTCCGATCTCCTACCGGCGTCCGTCGTCCTGCTTCTGTTTGTGACGGCGGTGGTTGTCGAAGCTGGCGACAACAACCGAGTTTTCTCAACTTGCACCGACACAACTGTTGAGAAGTCCGACGGCTTCACCTTAGGGTTTGCTTTTGCGACGGAGCAGAAGTTTGTCTTCAATAAAACCTTGAAGTTGTCTCCTTGCGACAGCAGGCTCGCTCTTACGAATGGAAATTCTCTGATCTCTGTGTTTAGACCTAAGGTTGATGAGATCTCTCTCCTCACCATCAACACTTCTCGCTCTGTCTCCTCCTTCGATCCGGTTAGTTCTTCAAAATCCGTTTCTTCGTTGATGTCGAATTTACGGATTTTCTGTTTACTCTTCGTCTGAAGTTGAGACTAGTTTTGATTAGGTTTTGTGCGTTTATTTGTCTAATGGAACGATCAGTAGGTTTTGTGTAATTGGAGCAGTAGGTTTGTTAGCTATTCAACTAATCATGGGTTTTAGAAGGCAAACAGAGCAAATCCTTATGGAATAACTCGATTTGATTTGGGATTTTTTGGTATGTTAGTTGTTCATTGAGGGAAATTAGTAATCAATCACTATTGGTTGACATTCTGCACGATCCAATTACAACAAGAAACTCAAATGTCGAACTTTAGTTTTGGGGGAGGGGGGGGAGGGGGGAGGGGTTCGGTTGACCACAGAAATCTGAATTTCTTTTTCTACTAGTTTATTATCTACTTTAACATGTTAGTTTTCATTTGTTACCAGTCATGGGTTCATGATTTCTTTTTCTTTTCATTCATTACCAGTCTTCAAATGGCTATATGGTTGCATTTGCTGGTCGGAAATATGCTGCAAGGTCCCCTCCAATTTTTGTCGCAGATCAACAACATACCGTAACCAGCTTTACTCTGGTAAGTTTATCAGCTTATGACATTGAAAGTAGGAAGTAAAGTAAGCTAAAGACACAAGACATGAACACAATACTATACTGACTTGGTGATATGCTGTTTCTAAGAATGCAATAGATATATGGCAGGGACCAGGGTCATAGGTAACAAATTATCTTGTCTGTGAAATGTAAGAGATAGTGATGGAGATATAATTGAATAAGGTCATTATAGTATGATAGTCTCCAATGTTTCTAATAGTTTTTCTTTCCGTGCATCGAACGGTTTAAAACTATCTGTGACATTGTGATAGTCTCCTTCGATATTTTATTTTTCGTGAGTGGGGAGAGTGGAGTTATTGTTGGAGATGTGAGTGGTGAGTAGGCTTCATAAACCATGATGTATTCAACGTTTTCAAAACAAAATTTTGATTGTTTAGGGTCTCAGAGAGATTTAAAACAAAGGATTTAATGGAAATTAAGGTTGTGTCATGTTTTCAAATGTGTATTTGGTAGCAGATTTTTAGGCCCTGTTTGGTAACCTTTTGGTTTTTGAAAATTAAGCCTATAAACACTCCTTTCACTTCTAAATTTCTTGCTTTTTTTATCTACTTTTTACCAATGTTTTTAAAAACCAAGTCAAATTTTGTAAACTAAAAAAAGTATCTTTTTAAAAACTTGTTTTTGGTTTTTAACTTAGAATTCAACTCTTGTACCTTAATAAATATGCAAATCATGTAAAGAAATGGAGAGAAAATAGGCTTATTTTATTTATTTTTTTTTAAAAAAGAACCAAAAATGGTTACCAACTGGGGCCATAGAAATTGAATTGCAATTTAGACAATTGCTCAAAATGTGTTTGATAAGATATATAAACAATACAACTAATGTTACAATATTGGGTTGAGTACAAACTATAAATTTTTAATTTGTGACATGTTTTATTTTATTTTTGTATAATTATTATTTTGTAATATCTATAATTTATAAAATATTGTATAATGCATATTTTAACTTAACAAAAAAAAAAAAAAATTGAGTTTATAATCGAAATACTAGAATGTTGTTTACATTGTTATTTCTTATAATATATTTATGTTGTTTTAAATTTCAAATTCAAAATTTGGATTTACTGACTCATAGAAATGTTGTTTTTTAGAATTTGCACCATTTGCATCACACAATCTAAAAACAGTTTTAGAAAAACAAAATTCAGATTACATACCAAACACTTATTTAGTGAAACTAAAAACATAAAATATATTCTCGTTCTACTAAACAGTCCCTTCGAGATTGATAATGAATCCATTGAATTTTCTTGTGTATAGGTGCTCGAGTTTGAGAAAGGCAGGCTGCAAAACTTGTTCTGGAAAAGGGATGGTTGTGCTAAATGTTCAAACAACAATACCTTTGTTTGCATCCACAATCAAGATTGTGCAATCAGAACAAACAACTGCAAAAACAATGGTGGTTCTGTCGATTGTAGTCTTGCAATACAGTTAGCGTTCTCCGGCACGGATAAACACCTTTCTGTCTTCAACTCTTGGTATGAAGTGTCGAAACTTCGGCAATACTCACTCTTCAATCTGTATTCAAACCTCAAAGGTTCTCTCACAAGTCAGTATAACAAGATCTTCTAATTGAGCATATTTTTGTTGATGTATATTTCATTATATGCTGTAATTCAGTTTGTGCAACAAATTCCTTTGAAATCTTCTACATTTCTCATTAATTAAATGTGTCACAATAGGTGGGACTAGTGTTGTATGTATAATGAACTCCTGGTTTAAAGTATTTTGTATACAAAATCAAAGTGTTGAATTACTTCTCTTCCCCATTATTTGTTGCCTCACTTGTTTTGATGTATTGTAATGAGTGGCTTGGAGTTTGGACCTTGGCTAGCTTCCATGCCTACTTTTGGGCTTCTGTTAATGTGATTTTATGACATGTTTGGTAGTGCTGTTGTCATTTTAAAAATCAAACAATTAACTATTAAATTAATTTTGCATGATTAATGATTTTGAATATGATTAAATTTTAAAATCACTTTTAAAGATAAAAAAAAATCAAGGTTAGATATTGATTATTGATCAACTTTTGCTTTTCATTCTTGTTTGAACAACATTCACTTGCTAGTTAGTTTTGACCAAAAGAAAAGAGAGTCAAGACTCTCTTGATTAAGTAATTTTAAATGAAAACCATGTATAGTATTAGAATGTATGTTTTATAATTTATGTATGAATTATGAAAATAACTCGTTTAAAACCCACTTTAAAAGTCAAAAGTCAAAATTATTCTGATCTTTTATAATTTTGAAAAATTATATTCGAAGCAGATATTAATTTGAGTTTTGGATGAAAATTGAGGCATGAAATTGGGTGACATATTTCATGTCTTAATTTTTGTTTAAAATTTTAATGAATTTATGTTTACGATCTGGTCCATGATAGCATATTTAAATGCATCATCAATGGCTCTATAGTATTTTTAAACTATCAAATTTGAATTTTAGAAACAATCAAATAGGTCTAGAATTCAAAGACCAATTTTATACACGGAATTGAAAATTTAAGCACAAATTAGAACATAAGGAGAAACACACTCTAATAGAATGTTGACGGGATATCCATTTTTTATTATTTTTTGCCTAATTTATGTATTATGAAAATTAAAAAAATTAATATTTTGTACTCTTTTTTTCCTCCCGGTGGATCCATAAATTTTGTTGACCGAGGGCTTTATATAATTTAGTAAAAATAAATGTAATGTTAGAAGGCAAACTTACCACTAAACTAGCTAGTGATTTTGATATTATGTTAGTTATATATATTATATAAAGAACATAAAGTTGAGGAGGTATTTGAACTCCTGGCCCATAATAAATCCGCCCATACTACAAACTACCATTCTTTCAATTCGATTTTTCTTAAAAGCTTGAACAAAGGGAATTAGGGGGAGGGGTTCGTATATGAAAATGAAGAGGGTTTTCCCCTTCATCCAAGTTATTTGTTTTTATTTTTTGAATCGAACGAAAAGAAGAATAGAAAAAGAGGAAATGAAGAAAAAAATGAAAAAAAAATAAAAATACTTAGGTGCATTTATATATTTGTGCATTCCATCAAATTGTCCAATCATAATTTGACATGTGCTAAATTCTTCTTATTTCTTTTTTTGAAATATTTTAATGATTTTTTTATGTGAGTGATGAGAGTGAGATGCATGAAGATGATTGCTAGCGAGATGCACCAATGATAAGGAAAAAAAATGAAGAAAAAGAGAGAGAAAAAAGAATAACGAATATTATTTTTTTAAATAAAAAATCAATAATTAAATATTTAGGATTCTTTTTGGATTGTTTTTAAATATAGAAAAATAAACCAAAATATTTACAAAATATGACAATTTTAGAACTATCAATGATAGCTACTGATAGACTTCTATTAGTGTCTATAAGTGATATTAATAGACATTGATAGAAGTCTATTAGTATTTATCAGCGTCTATCATTGATAATTCGAAAAATTTGCTATATCTTGTAAATATTTTCAACATTTTTACTGTTTGAAATAATTTTCCTTTCTTTTTTATAAATTTTTTTAAAATAGCTAGGTTCCACATAAAGTTTATGTTTGTACTTAACAAAAAAAAAAAAAAAAAAAAAAAAAGAAAAAAAAGAAGAAAAAAAAGAAAAAGAAAAAGAAAAAGAAAAAGAAAAAAGGGAAAATCTTGCAAAGAGACCTAGAGCACTATCAAAAGCAAACGCAACGATCCGATTATGAGATCATTGTACAATAAACTCATTTTTATACCCAAAATGGTTTTTGTCTCAATCTTTCAAATTTAAGAATTTTGCCATTTTACTTACATTATCATCGAATAAAGTTACAGAATTACTCTTAATTTTATTTTTCCTATTCTTCGTCTCAATTTTACTTCCTCTATTTGAGCCGACCATTCTCCATTTGCAGAGGTATCGTTATTGGCCATCAACTCGAAACGTCAGATGCAATGGAGTAAGAGAACGAAAAGGAGATAAAAAATGAGTGAGAGAGAGACCATGAAGAGAGAGTGGGAGTAAGACAACGAGAAAGACGAGAGTGGGATAGTGAGAGAGCAAGGAGGTCGAGAGAGAGGCAAGCAAAGAATGAGATCGAAAGTGCCATCGCAGTACGATAGTGCCATCGCACTACCAATAAACCTTGCACGATAAACCCCCACTACAATAAACCTTGCACGATAGTGCCATCGCACTACCAAATATGCAACTTTTTCGGACCAATCTCCAGCCCTTAAGTCAATATCATGCAGTAGGGGTTCGGTATTACAAGGCGATGGTACATCCTACTGAAAACCGAATTGTCTCATCACCATGTCAGGAAGATGCTACTCACCAATGTGAAAACATATGAGAGGACTCATCGTCCGCCATATGTTTTAACCATTCGTACAAAAATTGAGCAAAGTATGCATAATAATTTTTTACGGCTCCCAAATAACCTGAAACACAAAATATTATATTGGAGAACATTAAAGACAAATACAATAAAAATGTGTATAAAATAATCAATTAGGTTCAGTGTAATGTACCTGATCAGGTTGAAGCAGATCAAACATGTATCTATACTGGCTGACTACATGTGTGGCTATCCTAGTCACACAAAATTTATCTCTCCACCTAAAATTTTAAATTGATAATTTAGAATCTAAATTAACTAGATCATTGATATAAAAATTAAATTGAATTAAAACAACACCGAGAATCGTAGGCTCGTCAAACTAATTGAGCGTCATTAACATGTTGTAGTTGTGGAGCCATTGTTGGCAATCGCTCCCAATCCTATAGTTGGAAAAGTATGAGAGACCCAGCTATCTTTCGAACCTCAGGTCTTGTTGTTTTGCATAGTTGTCTATACAACCATGCCAAACATGCTCCACCCCACGAATATCGCCCCGTATCATAGAGGTTAGCTAATAGTGGCAGGAACATTAAGTATACAAAATGACTTGATTTATCGGAAAACAAACTTCCACCCATCATTTGTAGTATATATGCTCGCACATATCTTATGACGGTTTCCTCGTTTGCATCATCTGTGAGCTCACGGAAATGTGTTCCTAACCATATCAAAATTAACCTCGATCCTTTAATTTTGTTGGCAGGTGGGGTCACACCGAGGTATAGTTGACAAACTTGTGACCAGTCATCGTACATCACTCCGGACCGGCTCACCGTCAACAAGTAACCTCAACAACACTTCTATGTCTTGTAGAGTGATAGTGCACTCTCCAACAGACATATGAAATGTATGCATCTCAGGCCTCCATCTCTTGACGAAGGCTGTGATCAGATGCCAGTCCAACTGAATAAATCCCAATCTGGCAACCCCATAGAATCCAGATGTGCGCAGTAGCGGTAGTATTTGAGGGTGGAGTGGGATAGTGTGCTGGAGAACTGCCTCTCGACGTCTGCAAGATATTGATCTCGCCATACAACAGATGATCGATGAATGGACTGGTCGTACAAAACATCGGGATCAACAGGTTTTGAGTTTAAAACCATGATCTGAAAGAAAAAAAATATTTATTTCTCAATTAGAAGAATAATGTACAACTTTATAAATTATAATAAAAAAAAATTGAATACACAATAAAAGTATCTACACTTAATTAAATATAAATTATATTAATACTATAAACATCAAAGTTAATACTAAAGAAATCAAATATCATAAGAATAAACTAAACTTTTTAAACTATACTAAACTTTCTAAACTATACTAAACTTGTTAACTATCACAATAATTTTGTATTAAACTATAAATATCAACTTTTTAAACATAACAATAAACTAAACTTTTTAAACTATACTAAACTTGTTAACTAAAAAACAATACTAAAATATAGAATATCATTAAAAAAACGACAAATAAATAAAATTACTTATTGATCTTAAATTAAAAAATAATATTAAAAAACAAAATGGAAAGCAGTGAGAAAAATGGGAGGAAAGGGATTTAGCAGAGGAAGAAGGTAGAGGATTTTCGAAATGGGCAAAGGCAAAGACAAAAATGTGATATGAGAATGGCTGTTTAAAAAGACATAGGTCGAGTGTCCCATAGGAGTTGAAATTAAAAGCGGTGGTTGGGGAGGAGGCACGGCAGCACGACAGACTTATTAAAGCTGCCCAGATTCAGTCAGCAGTGCAGGTTGGCAGCGATGGGACGACTCAGCTTGTTGAGGGTTGAACTTTTGACTTATGTAGGTCGAATGTTCAACATTCGACAAGTCTCCAACTAAAGCTTCATCCAGTTCATTGAGTTCTCAACCCTCGACATCCACCTTCGTCGAATTCTCAACCCTCGGCATCTAGCCTCGAACAGACCACATTTCTCTAATTAGTTTTAAAGCAACCATATTTTTCTAATAAGTTTTCAAATCTACAATATTGAAATAAAAGATCCGTGATATGATTCCTTTTTCTTTTCGTTAATTTCGAGATTCTGTATTTTTATCTCCGGTTAAAAAACACTTTTTGTCATTAAATTTTATAAAATTAATTATTTAGTCTATAAATTTTAGTTAATAATGATTTAAGTTCCTCTTTAAAAGTGATTTTAAAATAGTTAAAATCATCTTAAAATATATATTTAATCACTCGAGGTCAATTCAATGTTTAGTATTATACTTTTAAATACATTTTCGATACTATTAAATTGATTTTGAATGATTATATGATTTTGAAAAATGAAAAAAATGATTTTAATCATTTTAGAATCAATCTCAAACATGCTATTAAAATTGCTTAAAATGACTAATTTTACTAGTGTTAAAAGTGATTAGGTAAAAAATTTGAATATGACCAAATTTATTAGACAACTTTGAGCTTTGTCCCAATTTAATCTGATTTTAGGGATAAAACTCATCAATTTTTTGAGTTAAAAATAGAAATTAAAGTTTCACCCCAATTTAATTTAATTTGGAGATGAAAACTTAAAATTTTGGTTTTAAGGAAGAAATTTGGAATATGCCAAATTTTCGGAAAAAAAAATTGAGCTTTGTCTCCATTTAATTTGATTTTGGGATAAACTCAGAAATCTCAAATTTAAAAATAAATGAATAAGTTTCATCTCCAATTTAATTTAATTCAGGGCTAAAATGTAATTAATAAAAAGGTTCGGTGTATGGCCAAAAGTTTTAGAAAATGAGGGACGAAAAAGAAAAATCTTCAAAGATAACATTTGGGTGGTAAAAAAAATATTTCTTAACCAATAAAATCTTGATTTAATAAACTTCCCTCATTTTTTTTTTCTTTCGCTCTCTCTCCTTTTTTTTTTTTTTTTTTTTTTTTTTTTACTTTAAGCTGCCAAGTTGCCATCCAGGAGCCGATCGATCTGCTGTTGAGCTGAGCCATGCATGACAGCTTGAGGCGAGTCGAGCCGTGCGCGATAGCCCCCAGTCCTTCACACAGCCACCGCGCCGAGCCGAACTGCCTTCGGCCTTCTTCGCATCTTCGCTCAATCGACCCAGCCACCGCGTGCACCGAGCGCTGCTGTGAAGCTCCTATGCCACACAGCCGTCGTTCGTCGTTGCGTCACCCATCGTTGAATGCCAGTCGCCGTCCGTCCAACGCCAGTTTCACTTGAGGCCCATTCATCGTTTGCCGCTGTCGTCCGCTGTGTTTGTCGTTCATCCAATCATCAGCCACGATTGTTGCCGCTCGCCTCCATCGGCTGTTGCTCGCTGGGCTTCGCGCGCCTTGCCGGCTGGAAGATGGGGGGGGGGTGGGGAAGGGGGGCGCCGTAGTGTTCCGACGGCCCATCGTTTTCCATTTTTTTTCTTTTCTTTTCTTTTTCGTGTTTTCCCCTTTTTTTCTTACATTTTTTTTGTTTCTTTCATCTTTCATCTTTCATCTTTCATTATTTTATTTTATTTCTTTTTACTAGCTTGCCCTATTGTCCCTTTTTTTTAAGGAGTTAGAACTATCAGCGACCTGCACTTTGTTATTTCCCCTACTTCTTCATATCTTTGCATAAAATGTGGGTTCTTTTTTTTTTTCTTTTATATATATACATATATATATGCACATATATTAGTAGGGGCATTCAATGTGCGATTGTCAGCTCCGCCAGTACGATCTGACTCCTGCTAGACACAGGCCCTATGTGGGCGCCTGTGTAGCCTGCAGGGGTGGTCATCAGCTCCGCCAACAACGATCTGACTCCTGCTAGACACAACCTCTATGTGGGTGACTGTGTAGCCTGCAGGGGTGATCCACCAACAACAATCTGACTTCTGCTAGACACAACCCTTATGTGGGCGACTGTGCAGCCTGCAGGGGTGGTCGTTAGCTCTGCCAACAACGATTTGACTCCTGCTAGACATGGCTTCTATATGGGTGACTGTGTAGCCTGTAGGGGTGATCCGCCAACAACGATCTGACTCCTGCTAGACACAACCCCTATGTGGGCGACTGGATGGCTTGCAAGGGTGGTCGTCAGCTCCGTCAACAACAATCTGACTCCTACTAAACACAACACCTATGTAGGTGACTATGTAGCTTGCAGGGGTGGTTTTCAACTCCGCCAACAACAATCTGACTTCTGCTAGACACGGTCCCTATGTGGGTGACTGTGTAGCCTATAGGGGTGGTCATCAGCTCTACCAACAACGACCTGACTCCTGCTAGACACAACCCCTATGTGGGTGACAGTCGCACGATCATTTTGGAGATGAAGCAAAGTCGCATCATCATTCTAGAGATGAAGCAAAGTCGCACCTTGACTTGTGAAGATGAAACGAAGTCGCGCCTTGACTTGTGAAGATGAATCGAAGTCATGCCTTGACTTGTGAAGATGAAGCAAAGTCGTGCCTTGACTTGTGAAGATGAAGTGAAGCCGCACCTTGACTTGTGAAGATGAAGTGAAGCCGCGCATTGACTTGTGAAGATGAAGTGAATCCGCGCCTTGACTTGTGAAGATGAAGTGAAGCCGTGCCTTGACTTGTGAAGATGAAGCGAAGCCACACCAGACTATGGAGATGAAGCCGCGCTAGACTATGGAGATGAATCGAGCCACACCAGGCTATGGAGATGAAGCGAGCCATGCTAGACTTTAGAGACAAAGTGAGCCATGCCAGACTTTGGAGGCAAAGCGAGCCATGCCAGATGATAGCTGGTAGGAATGCAAGCTATTGTAGATCGTTACTTAGAATTATGAGGGCTAACAAGCAGAATATGCATTGATAATACTAAGAATTTATGTGAAAAATGAGCTTGCGTCGATCAGCACTAAAAATCCTTGCTAACCCTATACCATGCATTATACGATGTTAAAATGTCTATTTTTGTAGCTATCGCAGGAATCAATCGCATGTGCTGAAGCCAGACCATCGCAAAGTTGATTGCATGCGTTGATGCCAGACCATCGCAAAGTTGATCGCATGCGTTGATCTTCATGAAGACCAGTTTGTCGCATGAAATGCTACAACTACAGAACGATAGCCATGATAAGAGGACGATCGTAAAGTGGGTGGAATGCTTGATACTTCAATAAGAAACAAGCATGAACGCATACCTTGAGAGTATGAGCAAGATAAGATGATGTTGACATTGCCCATACCGTGACAAAGGTAGCAGTGAAGTAGAACGCAATCATGAACATTATCGGTTTTTAAGCTCTATAAATAGCACCTTGGACCTTCACTTCAAAGCATTCGAGCTTCTGCCTTAAGGCAGATCCTTGTGATCATAGATGAAAGCATGACCAAGATTTTCTTTAAGGATTCTTTACCTCCACAACCCATTACGAGTAATGACCGGAGTTTTCACCGGAGATAGGGCTCGAGAGAGACTACTCCACCACCCATCCATGGCACCACCGACAGTCTTGACGTACATCTGATAGAAGCAAGAGATTGCCTCCATCTAGCCCCCCATCTTTCTTCTTATCTCTGGATTGTATTACATTTTGTCTTAAGACATTAATACATTTTGTAATCAATGTATTTCTTCAGTTCTTTCAACACTATCTTCATCATCATCATCTTCTTTATCATCTTTTAATTCCATTGGAGAGAGTTAAGTGTAGATCGCAAGAGTTATCACATACTCAATCATGTGGCATAGAGATATGATGCATGTAGCAACTGTTGGGGTTGATGCCCTAAAGTCTCATGTCCTGTAATTTGTAAACAGTATATACGAACACCTGTGATTATTAATATATGATATTTACTTCACATCTTGTTGTTTTACTCGGTTATTTGTTTTATTTGCTTTACCACAAACCAATAAACATAAAATCCCTGGTTATCTGTATGTAACTCAAGCATGTATGTGGTGACATACAAGTGGATCATGTCTTGAGTGATAACCAAAATGGTTTGTAGTAAATGGATAAAGGAGGGAAACTTATCCTGATAACGCTACAAATGCGACCCGCTTTGTGGAATGGTCATAAGTCTTGTGACTTGTCACAGATGGTCTGATCCTGATCATTCGTGTTGGGGACATGCGAGCAGGGCGTCCTATACAAAGAGTTTGTATAAGACCCGACCACGAAGTGTTAATGTCTTCTTATATAACACCGTTCATGACAGAGACTTCACTTCATTAGAATGACCATAGGTAACATGACCTCAATCCTGAGTGAGTTGGGAACTCCTGCCATTGAGGGCGGTCCTTTGATTTGTATGGGTGCGAGTGGCCAGGTCGCCGATTCAAACCTACCATTTTGGGGATTCGTCTGATTTGGGAGCTGAGAACTTAGCTACACAAGATGGAATTCACTCCTTCCCCGAGGCAGGGGTAAGTAGATAGATGGCTCCCTTAAGGGCTGATTCCGGGGCTTGAACGATTTGGTGCCACACACCTTCTCTTGGCCCGAGAGGTGTTCAAATATAGTTGGACTATATATTATTGTTCATTAGAGGAATCAGTGGTACTTAAGGAGTAAGATGTAACTACAGGGGCAAAATGGTAAATTGGCCCAGCTGTA
Source organism: Benincasa hispida (assembly GCF_027475165.1). NCBI lineage: Eukaryota > Viridiplantae > Streptophyta > Magnoliopsida > Cucurbitales > Cucurbitaceae > Benincasa > Benincasa hispida. The sequence continues at coordinate 74,097,105 of NC_143488.1, read as the reverse complement.
CTTACGAGCATCTGTGAAGGGTCATCGTACTCATGATTGGTTATATCTGATGGACACAGAAATATATCTGTGATAAGAAGAGTTCAGCTATTGGTCTTTAGTGGAATAACTGATAGTTAACGGATGATGGATCTCGTGGCTAAAGAGTTTAGTCAGCTATTCACGTACCGTTGGAGCTTCGAGCCATCCATTAGGTCACTTGGGTAGCTTGGATAAATTTGAGAACCAGTGTTTGGGTTAATTTGAAATTTTCAAATTGACAAGAGGAAGTTCAATTATATATGATATAATGGGACTGGTTAATTATATATGATATAATTGGCTAAATATATGAGATACATTATTTTGGAGAAAATTAGATATAAATATGATTTATATCAAGTAGAGGAGAAAATACTATAGTAGATATATAATATCAAACTATAGGATATAAATATAATATGATTATATTTATTAATTAAATTAATCGATTAATTATTTGATAAGTAACAGATTTATCCTCATTCGGACGTGGGAAGTGGGTTGCGATGGTTATGGTAACTGGCAGATTAAAACAATGAAAATTGTTTTTCATTTTGATTATTAGTGCATTCGTATTATCGCGTGCCCAAAAGAATCCGTGAAAGCGATCGCGAGAACCTATACAATAGAAGCTCGTTCGTCTAAATGATCATCTGTTTCTCTAAACGATTGTATACGTTTTTCCTAAACGATCATTCAGTCTTTCATACATGATCATGTAACTTTACTATACGATAAGCATTTCCGCTATACGATAGAAGAGTTTCATCTCCCACTTGCTCATCGTCTACACGATGCTTTCTCCTTTATACTCTACCAAACTCACCAAAGCCCACTCTTTGGGTTTTTAACACCGAGGATACCCGGGTTTCTCTTGTGGGTCGGCCCCATTGTAGTGTTCGTGTACTTTCTGATCGTGCTATTGCAGTTGACATACTCGCCGGGTGCTGGTAGATCCGTTGGAGGTATCCGCTACTTAGGGTTCACACATTCGAAGAGTATCTTCATCTGGTATGAACCCTTTCCATGATTTTTATTGTATTCTGAGCATGTCGATAATTAGATTATATGTATAACTATTTGTGTTGAATGTATATCGTTTGTTTTTCGGTCACTGTGAAATCAGAGCAATCTAAACCCGCTCATGGAACTCTTGGTATGAGATCCTTCAACAACCCACCGAGAGGTGTACATTGTGCGAGTATAACGAGTCAATCCTATTTGCTTAGTGTGAGGCTATCGCAAGGTTTGTCTATGAGCTGGTAGCTATAACCTCTGTCCGAGAGGGTAAGTAGTGGAACTCACTATGCAAAGTAAGCAGTATTCCTAGAGATAGGAATAATCTTATGCTCAATGCAACCATGCGTTATAGAGATATAAGCATGAGGCTGACCACCGAGAGGTGTGCGATGTGTTAGTGTGGCGAGCTGGGATTACCCTTGCGATCACGCTTAATGCCACGGTGAATTTATCCCATCCACAATTCTATTTCTTCATGCATATTATTACGCGTTAACAGTTGCCGCATCTCTATCAATTCTCATAGTTAAACTTCAACTTCCATTGCTCAATCATTTAGTTAGGAGTAGGAGTAGCGCATAATCCTTTACTTTTATCTTTTTACTTTTATTCATTGCCTCAAATGCATTACTTCACAAACATTAAGTTACAAGTCCTTGTGTTCGACCTCGAATCACCCTGAGAAACTTGCGTTCTCATTATACTTGGCGAGAAAGCGAGAAAACTTGTGACAGGAATGCATGGTCATCACATATATGCTTAAACGCATATTGTATATTTTCTTGTCCAACGCATGACTATCGATGAATGGAGGTCAAAGCATAACATAAGTTGCATATTTATTTCCTCTCCTTTTCCAACGCACCACCAGACTTTGGAGATGAAGCGAACCATGCATACTGACCATAAACTTGAAGATGGAGCAGAGCCGTGCACACCGATCTTGAACTTGAAGATGAAGCGGAGCCATGCACACCGACCTTAAACTTGAAGATGGAAGTGGAGCCATGCACACCAATCTTAAACTTAAAGATGGAAGCAGAGCCATGCACACCGATCTTGAACTTCAAGATGGAGCGGAGCCATGCACATTGACCTTGAACTTGAAGATGGTAGTGGAGCCATGCACACCAATCTTAAACTTGAAGATGGAAGCAGAGCCATGCACACCGATCTTGAACTTGAAGATGGAAGTGGGCCCATGCACGACGATCTTGAACATGAAAATAGAGCAGCATCAATGGAGCCTCTAAACTTGAAGATGGAGAAGCATCGACGAGACCTTCGCGTTTGAGTTTGACAAAGCATCGGCAAATCCTCCGCATTTGAGTTTGATGAAGCATCGGCGAATCCTCTACACTTGAGCTTGAAGAATCAGTGAATCCTCTGCATTTGTGTTTGAAATATCGACAAATCTTCCATATTTGAGCTTGACGAAGCATCGACGAATCCTCCACACTTGAGCTTGAAGCATTGGTGAATCCTCCGTACTTGAGTTTGATGAAACATCAATGAATCTTCGCATTGAGCTCGACTTCGTGACTTTGAGCATGAAGATGGCATTGCAAAGCCTCCAGACTTGAGCATAAATATGAAGCATCGATGAAACCTCTGAACTTGAAGATGGAAGAGCATCTAAGTTTGATTTCGAAGAGGAAGCGAAGTGCATTCCAAGTGCGTGCCTTTTATTTACTATGCTAGCTCCTTACGAAGGATGAACTTCTTCAATCCGTTGTGTTGCCCCCACTAGGGATGAACATCTTCAATCTGGAGTGTCATTCTTTTACGGGGATAATCAACATCAATCTTGTAGTATCATACTTAGGTGGTTGTGGTACACTTTCTGATGAACTAAACTTAAATTTCTTTAAGTTACCCTCATACCCTTAAAGAAGGGGATCAAATCATGATGTAGTTCAAGTTTTTTTTTTTTTTTTTTTTTTTTTTTTTTAACTGGACTGAACTTGATGTTTCTTTCAAGCTGCCTACGTACCCTTCATAATTATACGGATCAAGTCATAATGTAGTTAAAAAAGAATGTTTTTTTTTATGCACGACTGAACTTAAATTTCTTTGAGTTGCCTACGTACCCTTTATAATGACAGGGATCAAGTCGTAACGTAGTTTGTACAAAGATTTTTTTTGGGGCACAGTTCACATTTTAAGCTCATGCGAGCCAGGAGCATCATGCAGTTTAGGCTCTTACAATGAGGAGATTTTTCATTTAAACTTCAGAAGCTCTTATTTCATCATGGTTGATCATCCTCTTTATTTGTAGGATTCGTCAATATGATGAGTTTTGGCTTCACTATCAAGGAACCTTCTGTACTTATGTCAATAGAAAATTTTCTCTTCATGCGTGAAGGGAAACGACTGTGAATCTTTTCGTTATTGTTTTCTTTATGGAATGACGTTGCCTTCAGGATTTTCATCCTTCTTTTATGTTGATCGCTTGTTGTCCTGAGACGATCAAAAGTAGATGTTGAAGGTTGATCTCTCTTTGATGTGGATATACTTAGCCTTTTGAAGGTTGAAGTTCGAGTAATAGTCGTCAGACATTGGTCTTCTTCTCCTACCGTGGCCATACTTAATCTGTGAAAGACTGAGGATCGAGCACTTGAAGGCTTAATACGTTCGAAGATAGAAGTTCTTTGCTTCATTTCTTATGAGTCGTTGACTTCTTTGGTAGTTATATGATTTTTGTCGACTTCCACTATGTCGACAGTGTGACATGCAATAACTTCTGATACTTTCTCTGGAGGATTATTGAGAAAGCTTCTTGGGAGAAATTCTGCCAAAGTTGTCGATTGTCGGAATTGAAGGAAGTCCTTGTTTTCTTTCTTAGCAAGCTTAGGTTTTCGTGTTATCTTTTTGCCTTTCTTTTTATGAGTCTTGTTCCTTCTTCTATAGCTTCGATAGGAACGCAACTCTTTTTGGGTAGAGTTTGGCTGTCTTCTTTTTCGACGAGTCACAACTATCCACTCTTCGTTGTCATCTTCAACAAGCTCATCTTTCTTTTTGGAATTTGTTGTTTGAATCTCTTGTTAGAACCGAACAACTATAGGCTCGAAGGCTCCAAACTGGATCAGGCTTTGTCTTTGAGCATGGGACACAAACAATGTTGGAACACTTGAATTCGCCGTTACTGTAGTGTGATTTGTCTGAGCTACTTCATCCAAATCTAGCTCGATCTTCTTTCCACGAGCCAACTTCAGAATTCATTCCTTCAGAATAAAGCACTTTTCAACTGGGTGACTAACGACCCGATGATATTTGCAGTAGTTAGGATCATCTACTTTTCCTGTGTGTTTCGACCGCTTTCATTCCAACAGTTGAATAAGTTGCTTTTTTAGCAGTTGCTCAAACATATCTACCACATTAGAGTTAGGAAATGGATAAACCTTCTCTTGTCTATGGATAAACCTTCTCTTGTTTTTCATTAAGAGTTGGACGACAGTCCTCATTGTGCCTTCTTTGAAATTTTGTTTGTTTTCCTTTGGAGGAAAATTTTAGTGGGGTCACATGAATGACCATAGAAACTTTTGTGGCACTATCCACAATATTTTCAATGCCCTTGGATTCATTCTTGTATTTTCTCCCTTCAGGGACTAGGAAATCTTTAGTTCCCCTGTTGACGATGCTCAGCTCCATATCATGAGCGCGTGTTGCCAACTCCTCAAATGTACGAGGCTTTATCTCTTGCAGAATGTAAAGAAGTTCCCAGTGCATGCCTTGGATGTACATCTCCAGTGCAAATAATTCGGTGAGTCTATCTTTACAATCCAAACTCAGAGCTCTCCATCGGTTGATGCAATTGATAACCAGCTCTCCCTTCCGCTATTTTGTGTTCGTCAGCTTCATCATGTTAATGGTGCGCCTTGTTCTATAGAAGCGGTTGAGAAACTCCTTTTCTAACTGTTTTCAACTGTCAATCACTTTTGGCTCCAAATCAGTGTACCAGTAAAAAGCATTCCCTTTTAAGGTTTTGACAAATTTCTTGACTAACAGGTCTTTTTTAGTTACTGCATTTTGGCAAGTTTCAATGAAATGAGCAATATGTTGTTTTGGATTGCCCTTTCTGTCGAACTGCTAGAACTTTGGAAGTTGATACCCAGCTGGCATTCTCAAGTTGTCGATTCTCTTGGTGTACGACTTGGAGTACATAAAGGAAGATTGCGATGGTCCTCCATACTGAGCCCTTATGGAGTTTGTATTCATATCTTGCAATTGTTAAACTAACTGGGGGTCAACAAAAGTAGATTGTTGCAACTGATCTTCCTGTAAGACAGTTTTTCTTTTGTCATTGACTTTTGTGGTTGGAGATTGACTCGACTTAGCAATATCTCGAGCCTGTATTTGATCTCTTAAAACAATGATTTCATGATCTCGCTCCTCTACAACTTTCATTACGAGATTTATCGTCATTTCCATCTCTGCCATGACTGACTCAGTCGTTACATCAGCCATCATAACAGACACTACGTCAAGGTATGATTTTTCCTTTGATTGCTCAGAAGCAGAGGCAGAGTTGTCAAACAACGGATTTTCTCTTATGATGATCTCGCCTTTAGAAGATTCCATCAGCTACTCCTAAATTTTCTCTACGAAGACAAAACCTTGTCTTGCTCCTACATACTCTCCTTTGAATGGTTGCAAGTGACAAGTCCTGTATAGGTGTTGCTTGCAGCAATTGCTTTAGATGTAGCTTTCTTTGGTGTCATTAGTTTACTTGAATGTTGAGAGAGAGATGAGAGGTAGAGAGGTCCCACTAAGAGTGCCAAATTGTTCGCACAAGATTTCAAGAGGAATTTATTTCGTGGAACTTGAACTTTGTATTTGTATTAATTTTATGGAAAGTGATTACAATCTCTAATACATAATATTTTGATGCTTTCAAAATAAATTATCGTCTTTAAGCTGGTTTATCTTCTTGAATGATCAGACTTTGGGCTTGTTGATCTTCTTGGATGATCGACCTTTGGGCTTGATGATCTTCTTGGACGATCGGCTTCTAGGCTTGTTGATCTTCTTTGACGATCGACCTTTGGGCTTGATGATCTTCTTAGCTGATCGACCTTTGGGCTTGATGTTCTTCTTGGACGATGGGCCTTTGGGCTTGTTGATCTTCTTGAATGATCGGCATTTGGGCTTGATGATCTTCTTGGAGGATTAGCCTTTGGACTTGTTGATCTTCTTAGAGGATCGACCTTTGGGCTTGTTGATCTTCTTAGATGATCGGTCTTTGGGCTTGTGATCTTCTTGGATGATCGGTGTTTGGGCTTGTTGATCTTCTTGGATGATCGGCTGTCATACCCTCTACCAGATTACCCTTAACCTGGACGGAATAGTGACTGCAGCAGTTACCAACCCTTTTGCTGGCACTTACTGCCTATTTTACTTGTTAACTAATACTCAAACCCTGAATACATACATATTAACTCAGAACATAATACATTTACACTACAGGGTTCCGCAACATCGATTATACATGGATATTACCACCTAGTGAGCCCCATCAAGAATACTAGTCACTAGATAGACACATGTGTACTAGCTAATACAGGTCTTCAATTACGCTTCCTTCAACCTATTTTTTTGAGTGGCAGAGCAGCAGCAGAAAAGTCTTCTGGGAACTGACCGCTACCTGGAAAAGAAAACATTTGAAAACGTGAGCTAGAAGCCCAGTGAGTGACTTAATAAAACATAAATCTCATACTTAAACTGAAAGCTTGAAAACATAATGCTGGAACTTAAAATATACTAAGCAGACGTGTACTTAAAACCTTTTAAACCAATGTATCTAAAACCTGAATCTTAGTTGAGAATGAACATTCACTGTTCTAATTCCCAACGTCAAGCCATGGCCAAATGAGACCTCTACTTCAACCTGTTCACACTAAACTATGGCTAGAAGAGATCCCTACGTTGATCTCTTTAAATATACTGATGGCATCTCAAGCAACATCCCTAAGACATAAATGTTGATACCAACTTTTATACATCAATAATCATCATTACATCCTGGTTGAGAACGAGCATACACCGCTCTAGCTCCCACTTTCTATTACCGGCAAAAAGACCTATACCTCGACCTCTCATTCAAACCTGCCTACATACACGCGGAGTTTGTTACGTACCATCAATACCTTAGGTACATCTATTCAGATACCTTTCCTACCAGTATCCCTACTCATTATGTTTAGAAATACCAATGCATGTACTTTGGCAACTTTAAGTATTTAAAATATAGTACGTCAAGCTTCATTCAACCTTAGCTTTAACCCTAACACACGTTTCATATTTTGTGAAATAAGTTGGATCAAAACATATTACACTAGCATGTAAAACCACTAGCATGCGTTAGACATAAAAAACATACTTGGAAAACTCATACATTAGTAAACATCAAGTGTTGATAAACATTCACAAGCATTAGAAATTTCAAATTATCCTTCTAGCCTAGAAGAATATATGACTGCCTTTATCCTTAGTTGAGAGTGAACTAATAGTTCTAACCCTCAACGTCAACCTTAATCGGGGAGAACTCTTTTGTTCAATCCCTCGATGTCGTATTACCTACGTGCATGTGGTTATAACTGAGTACCATCGTACCTTATGTACCTAACTAGGATACCTTCTCATTTTCCTTCAATATCCTCAGGTACTTGACTAGGATACCTTCTCATCGTCCTTCAGTATCCTTAGGTATTTCTACTCAGATACCTTCTCAAACGTCCTTCAGTATCGAGCTGTTATGATACCTTCTCATATGTCCTTCGGTATCAATTTGGCCGGATACTTTCTCAAATGTCCTTCGGTATCAAATTGGCCAGGTACCTTCTCAAGTGTCCTTCGGTACCTAATTGGTGAGATACCTTCTCAACGTCCTTCGGTATCAAATTGGCCGGATACCTTCTCAAAAGTCCTTCGGTATCAAATTGGCCAGGTATCTTCTCAAGTGTCCTTCGGTACCAAATTGGTTAGATACCTTCTCAACATCCTTTGGTATTAAATGTGTATTTTGTAACAACAAATTAAGTTCCATAGCCTAGTATTACACAAGAGCTATTCCATTGTCACTCATTTACACAAGAATTCGTTCTCCCGTAACCTTCCTTTAGAAAGCATATATCAAATTAGAACATAGCTTTTGTAACAGTTACACAACATACCTTGGCCTGTTCTACACACATACAATCCGGGAGATATGCATTAAATTATTCTTCAACAATATGTTGCTTGAAGAAGTGTAAATACATTGTTAATGTCACTGTGCTTTACTTGATCATATATGCGTGAATATTTAAAAACTTAAAGTTTACTTAGTCACTCACAGTTCGTTGGCCTCTTAACGTGTTATACACCTCTCCTAGCTCTTCTTTGCCTGAAAGAACATAATCCTTAGTTAAACTACTTAGAATTCTTTAAAAATACCTTAAATAGTTCATTTACTAATGGAATTTTTATCAACAAAAACAATATTTCTAGCGAGAAAATCATCATGAGCGAGATCAACCACATAAGCGAAACCACCCTTATGAGTGAGATTTACCATTCCCAGCGAGATTTGGCACTTTCCCGCGAGATTCAGTGCAAACCAACGAGATTTCCGTCCCTAGCGAGATCCACCTCTCGCTTTCTCTTGCTCTCGCTCGCTCTTGCTTTTGAGCTGCCTGCTTAATTTTCCTAAGCAGCTGTCTGCTTATGCCCAGATCCTCTGTTACAACTTCAAAAATTTATAACTCAAAATCCAGCCCTCTTTTGAAGAAACTTCCTTCTACAAACATGTTTAGAATTGAGTAACAACATTACCTTAAAATTTCAGCACAAAATGCCTCGTCGTTTAATCTGGAGATTCAAAACTTTATCATTGGCCCCAATTCAAGCAGCTGCCTGCTTCAACAATTCCTAGTTCAACCTTCAAAATTATATAATTTGATTTCCTGGTCTCATCTTAAAAAGTTTCATTCTAAAAAGTTGTTTATAAATGAGTGAATATTACATCAAATTTTTAGCTCAAAACGCTTCGTAATTCGTCCTGGAGCTTCAATTCTTCACTGATGACCTAGATTCACCCAAGAAACGAACCCTTCGACTTTATTTTGCCCTCCGGCCTTATTCCGGTGAGTTTTCCTTTCAGCAGCCCAGCCACAGAAAATAGACACACAGAGCTTTCGAATGCCACTGGAATTACACAAATAGCCTAAGTAATCTGTCCAAACCGACCCAATGAATTTAACCTTCTTACTTATATCACCGCCCAAAATCCAGCATGAACCCTCCTTGTGCCACCTGGCTCACTATTGGTGATGAAGGGTTAGGATTTAGCAAATCTCCTTTTGTAACTTCACTCACAATATTACTTCAGCACCACTTCTCATTAGATGGCATGGTCTCATTCATATGTTTATTATGCATTCCATCTTCTATCCTTCCTGAGACATGGTATTATTTAGCTCATTAGAAGACATCACATTACTTAAAGTAATTAGGATTCAGGTTTTACATTGGCCTTCAGGCTTGTTGATCTTCTTGGAGGATTAGTGTTTGCACGAAGCTTCCGAAGAAACTTGTTTTATGGAGTTCAACTTAAGTTGGTATTGATTTTGAGGCTGATTTGATGCGATGTGGTTCGATCTTTAGTACTTAATCCTCTGATTCTCTCTCAATTGGGTGAATGTGCTTGACTTAAAGATGAAAAGCACCGAACGTTCTTGAAGTAGAAGTCTTGGAAGAGTGTTTGTGTCTTCAAGGGGTCTTCTGTCTTCTAGGACTGCAACTTCAAGAGTCTTGGGAGTCTTCTTCTTGTTGATGAATTCTCTCTAGGCTCTTGGATGTAGAAATGCTGACCTTTGCAAATGAGGGGAGCTTCTCTATTTATAGAGCTCCGTGAAGGGCTTCATGGGCTTGAGCCTGGCCTTGATTGGCCCATGGGTTTGACCTTTGGGCCTAATTTAATTGGACTTAGGCCTGGCCCTTTGGCCCTAATTAATTGTACTTGAGCCTGGTCTTTAAGCCAATTAACTTGGCTTAGGCCTATTTTGGCGTTTTAGGTCCACGTTAAGCCCATATTTGTGTGTAATTGGGCCCACGCCCAAATTATAATGTCAAATTAGTCAAAATTAATTTTACTCAATCGACGTCTACGACAAAAACACAGAATTTTTCCTCAATTTCAATTTGAGACACATATCAACTCTTAATTGGTCATAAATTTGACGATTTTGGAATTTCGTCATTAATTTAGCAAATGACGTGGCAGTTCATAGTTGGTCCAAAATTTCTCCTACAACAAGAGGAAAGCAAAGAACGAGATCAAAAGACCAATCCACATGCGCAAGATTCTATTTTAATAATTTCACACGAATATGATGTAAACAAAATGTAAAACCCCTCAATTTTGAAAAGTAAGACATACAATTTTATTTTCACTTCAATTTTAGGTCATCCATCCACCGGTCCTTAAAATCATTGAGTTCGAAAATCCAAAGATTAAGAAGATAACTTACCTATATATATAAATATATACATAAACATTAAAATAAAGAATTCATAAAGTAAAACTTGTAACGTTGATATCCCCATGGTTTAATCACGACCATAATGTTGTAACAAGACGGACAATACCCAATGAAACGGACAACTAATTTATTTTTACCATAGTGGTGCCGACCATTTGTAACAGAAATAAAAAAAAACCAAATTAGTTTTGTTCAAATACTCTTCTCTTTTTGTGGATTTTATGCTCTCTAATCTTATCTTTAACTTCCAACCCATCCTTATCTTCTCTTTCTTTGCTTTTTTATTTTATTTTTATTTTACCCTTTTAGTTAGACAATATCCATAATCGATTTTTAAAATGGTAATCGATGTTTTATCTACATAATTGTATTAAAATTAATAGACCGTTTTTTAAATCTATTTTCAATAGATTCACTTTAACCCAATACTGGTAAGATTGTATTTGGTGATAAATTAGGAATATTTTTTAATGAGTACGTTTGGAAGTAATTTTAGAATATTCGAAATTACGTGTATTTTAAAATAGTGATTGTTAGGTAATGGTGTGTACAGGTGAAGCCCACAGTTATTTAGACCTTGTTCGATAACTATTTAATTTTTTAAAAGTTAGGCTCATTTTTTTCAAATTTCTTTATCATAGATTTAGTTTTTTCCAACAATAAAAAAATATTTGAATTTTTAACCAAATTATTTGAAAAAAAACTATTTCTTTTTTAATTTTTAAAATTCGACTTGATTTCTTAAAACAACACTAAAAAGTAAATAAACCAAACAAAAAAAATCAATGAATAAAAGTAGTTATGTAAGTTTAATTCTTAAAATTCAAAATTTAACATAAAATGTAAATGGTTATCATTTGCCTTAATAATTTCTAGTCAATAAAGAGGTGATTTTTCGGTCAAGTGATTGACCAAGAAGAACTAGAAAAAAATATTAATTTCTTAGATGTTTTTTTGGAGTGATGTGAAGATTGTAAAACCAATTTTAAAACTAAATGTCAATAATTCAAAATCACATTTGATTACTTTTTAAGATTTAAACATTAAAATGATTTATCACAAAAAATAATTTTATAAAATCATTTAAATAATTAATAATATGCGGAGAGGAGGACTTGAATCTTCAACTTATTAAAAAAAAAAAAAAATACAAATTTTATGAAGTCATGTTCACCAAACTCATTTTTCTTCTATTTCAAAAATTTATCTCAAACATTATTTTAACTTTCTCAAACTTCATCATAGAAACAAATAAGTGAGGAAAAAAAAGTCTTAAAACATGCTTTAAAAAGTCTTAAAACATGCTTTTACACCTAATGAAAATTTTCTTAAACATTAAACACTTAAAAAAAAAAAAATGATTCAAATCATTCTAATTCTTTAGCTTCTTGATTTGATTATGAGTCTTAACAAACTGATCATATTCATTCATATGCATTTTCATAATCTATTGACTTTGTCCTACTTTTTATTATTTATTTATTTTCTCAAATTTTGTTGTTTCTTATATTCATGTATTTCCTCTCATTCTCAATACCTACCCTTTTCAACAGTAACAAATTTCTAAAAACCATTTATTATTTTTCAAAAACTGGCTTAGTTTTTTTTAAAGGAAAATTATTTCAAATAGTAAATTGTTGAAAACATTTACAAGATGGAACAAAATTTTAGAACTATCAATGATAGGCGCTGATAGACACTGATTGACTTTTATTAGTGTCTATCAATGTCATGGATAGACGTGGATAGAATTGATAATTCTAAAATTTTGCTATATTTTGTAAATATTTTGATTTATTTTTCTATATTTGAAAACAACCATTTTTTAAATTTAAATAACAAAATAAAGAAATCAATGGGTAGAAAAGTGTTTATTAAATTTAATTTTCAAAAACGAAAGATTATAAATTAGATTGGTAGGTCTTAATCTTTTTTCTTTTTCTTTTTCTTTATTTTCTTTTTCATTTTTAGTTTTTGAAAATCAAATCTTAAGAATACTACTTTCACTTATTTCTTTTTTAAAATTGGCTTAGTTTTTTTTTTTTTTGAAGTTAAATAACAAAACAAAGAAATTAATATGTAGAAGAATATTTACTAAACTTAATTGTAAAAAGATGAAAGATCCAAAATCAAATTGGTATAAAAAAATGGTTTTATTTATTTATTGAATTCTTAGATTTTGAAAATCAAATGAAACGCTACTTCCACTTATTTCTTTCTTTATTTTTGTTATCTACTTTAAAACCAAAAAATAAAAGTTTATTTTTTTAAAAAAATCCTTTTAGAAAGTTGACTATGAATCAGTATATTTTATAAGATAGATGAAAATCATTATAAAGAAATTAGGAAAAAATGAATACAATATTTGTCAAAAATAAGAAATTCAAAACTAAATAATTATTAAATAAAACTAAATTAGACGTTTAATTATAAGGAAAAATACTTTGTTTCTTTAGAGAAATTATAGGAGCTAGCACATTTTACAAAATATCTCAAAAACAACACAAAATTCATACATTAAAAAATTAAGAGAAAAAAAAAATTAAAGAATATTAAATATTTGAACTTTGAATAAATTCTTGATATTTTTGTCTGTAAACTCTCGTGATATGTGAATGCTAAGGATGAGTTGTCACATCGAAAAATCTGGAATAGAAGTGGTTTTTATTGTTTTTATTTATTATTATTTTTAACATAAAGCCAAATTTAAATATTTTACAATATCATTCTTTGTTGTCATTTCGAATTTAAAAAACTATATTATTATTTAAAAATAAAAGGTGTGAAATGAGAACTACATAACAAAAACAGTTTGAATTGATATTTGAAACAATTGGTTGATGAATTATTATTTTTTATTTTTTAATAATCAATAATTACAGTTTTCTTTCTCTTTTTGTTTTGTTCTTACCGCCATTTATTAATTTTTTTTTATAATTTTCTAAGGATTTAAATCTTATCTCTTCCTAGATAAAATGTATGATGCTTGAGATTTGTAATATGATTCCTTTTTCTTTTGTTAATTTCGAGATTCGGTATTTTTATCTCGAATTAAAAATTATTTTTGTCATTGAAATTTATAAAATTAATTATTTAGTCATAAATTTTAGTTAACGATGATTTAAATTCCTCTTTAAAAATAATTTTATAATAGTTAAAATCAACTTAAAATACATATTTAATCACTCGAAATCAATTCAATGTTTAATATTACACTTTTAAATACATTTTTGATAGGAAAATTCTTATCAATAGAAAAATCCCAAAAATATTTACACTTTATAGCAAAAATTCTAAAAGTACTTTGTATTTTTTGAACTTTTTGCTATAAAGTGTAAATATTTTTAAATATTTTTTATTTTTAAAAAGGTCCCTTTTTAATATTATTAAATTAATTTTAAATGATTATATGATTTTAAAAATGAAAAAGTGATTTTAATAATTTTAGAATCAATCTCAAACATGTCATTAAAATTGTTTGAAATTGCTAATTTTACGAGTGTTAGAAGTGACTATGTAAAAATTTTAGTTGATTTGAGTGTTTGGTAATATTGATTTGTTCTCACCATTTTAAAATTTTGTTTCTGACCAACTTTTAAGCAAAATTTCAATTTTATTATTTATAGATTAAAATTGATTTTATATATTTAGTATATTCCTTAAGCAGTGAATTTCTATATCCTAAAATTTTAAATTGGTTAGTGAAATGCTATCATTTTTCTCTTTACACCATAGCACACATTTCTCCTATATTTAAAAATAATCTTATGTTTTTTTTTTTATTAAAAAAAAATTAGAGCAAACAAAATATAAATTTAAGTTGAAAACATATATGATATAACATCTAAGTAATTATAAAAAAAATATAAATTTTGATAATGGGTTTATTTAATTTAGGCATTATTATCCATCACGACAATTTACAAATTTATCCAAAAAATGTAACATACTTTATCAAACACTACTAATTTTCTTCATTTTACAATTGTTTTTTAGAACTACAATCGCCAAAAATTATTTTAGAAGCGACAACTCCAAATTGAGCTATAATATCTCTCTCTATATATTTTTTTTATTTCGTAATAATTTAGATCTCATTTGGTAATCGTTTTGTTTTTTGTTTTTGATTTTTTGACAATTAAACATATTTCATCTTAATTTCTTACCATCATTTGCATCTTTCTCAAGTATAAGAGTTAAAATTTTAGTGAAATTCTAAAAAGAAAAACAAGCTTTTAAAACTATTTTTTGTTAATTTTCGAAATTTGGCTTGATTTTTTTAAAACGCAGGTAAAAAGTATATAACAAATTAAGAAATTTAGAGGTGGAAGAAGTGTTTATAGATTTTTTTTTTTTTAAAAAAATCGAATGATTATCAAATGAGGTCTTAGTCATCAATTTTATTATGTAACAATTTAGTATATGTATTTTAACATTTGTCATGATGTAGTCCCTATCCTGTACAATTGTTACAAATTTGAAAGTGTATATGACTAAATTGTTGCAAAATTTAAAATATAAAAATAAGCGTTGTTACATATTAAAATCAAGAGAGACTAATACTTCATTTGGTAACCATTTGTTTTTTTTTTTAATTTTTAAAACTTAGGTTTATTTATTTATTTATTTATTTTTTGCAATTGTTTGCATATTTCTTAGGTAAAGAGTTGAATTCTTAGTCAAATTAAAAAAAAAATAAAAACAATTTTTTTGTTTTCAAAACTTGACTTGATTTTAAAAATATTAGTAAAATGAAAATAAAAAAGCAAAAAAAATTATAACCTTAATTTTAAAAAACGAAATAGTTATCAAGCGGGACCTAAATTGTTAGTCTTCATAAAAGCTAATGACTAAAAATGTTTTTTCAATCTTTATGTTTTTAAGTTTAGATGGTTTAAGTCGTTGCTTTTTAGGGTTACTATTTTTATCGATGTCGTGTGTGGAGACTCGGACTAGACATATTCTATAATAATATGATGTCTCGTTGTGCACGCGTCTTTTGAATACTACAAAATCAATGATCTTATCATGTCATTCAAAACCAATGTACTAGATACGTAAGTTACGTCATTTTTGACTTGTTTAGAATGTCAATTATTGAAATACCATATCGTTCGTTATCAATCAAACGTAATACATAATTGTAATTATTAATAATATATTTTAATACTAATACACATAGTAAAAATAACACATGGTAACCAACAAATATTCTCAAACAATTACTAAATTTTGTTTCCTATCATCATTGTTCTCTTTACTCCCAAAACAAGACGAGATATACCTCAAAATAAGATTAATTTAAAATATCAGTCATTCTCACCTTTTAATAATATGTTTATAAGATTTCACATTTGTTCTATGATTAAAATACCCATTATTATTCCTAAAAAAAAATATACCCATTATTATTTAAAAAGAATATTCCTCAAATACCAACAATAAGCCAAAAGAAGAATAATTATCCAAAATATTGCCACCCTCGTTTCACCATCTTCCGCAACAACAACAACAACCACAACAACAACAACAACAACAGAAACATTTATAATTTTATTAAAATAAACTTAATTCATGAATTCGAAGCCAGATGTTCTATTCTTCCATTCCAAATATTATAAAAAAATTACGAGATCGAAAATTGAATTTCCGAATTCACTAAATAAGTATATATCAATAATATATGAAAAATCAGATATTTAAATTCTTATAAAAAGAGACAATTTAAACTTCACTCAATTAACTTAGACAAACTTGATACAGAATTATCTGGACAAATACTAAAATAGTGTTCATTAGCCATGATGATCATACATTTTTTTTAATCTCTAGAAAATGCTTAAGTAGACTACTCAAAATATTTTGATTAATCCACACTTAAAAAAGGGAACTAGATTTTAACTACACATAAGAAACTAACACATTATTATATTTTCTTTAGACACTAGATCATAATTCATACCATCATAATATTTTTATATATATAGAGAGAAAATTACCCCCAAATTCCTCCATTATTTAGAGCTTAATTAAGAAGAAGCAATCATGGAGTAAAGTTGTTTTGCCATTCCTTACTTAGAAGATCATCTTCAACGTCTTCACCTTCATTATTTTGATTCTCATTTCCATTTCCATTTTGAATTTCATTTCAATTTCCATTGCTGCAGCTTATTCCACTTTCAAACAATCCTTGATGCAACATCTCTGCATCATCATTCACATCAATCCCTACACCATCACCGCCGCCGTGGTAACAACCATCAGAATACAGACTCCCCATAGGGTCCCCACCGTTGAAGTCACCACCGATTCCAAAACCCATTTGGTGAGTGAAATCCATAGGACTAATAGTAGCCTCAACACCAACGCCATTAATGTCGTTCACGAGCTTCTCAATCTCACTCATTCCAGAATTGTCATTTACCCCAAAATTCCATGCCGATAACAAAATATTCTCATCGCCATCTCGTTCAACAATAATCGTTTTCGTTATGCTTAATTCGCCGATTCCCGCCATCGAATTTCCTCCATTCATCAAATCTCCCATATTCACTTTTGATTGAACAAACCTTAACTCCCCTGCCATACTGCTACTACTTCTCCAAATTTTATCAATCGAATTCATCACCATATCAATAAACCATTGATCATTCAAATTCCTTCCATTATCAACTAGATCCATCTCATTGCTCCCTATTTCAAGCAGAGTATGAATCGTTGCTTTTTTTCTTTTCTTTATTTTTATGTGAAAAAATTATTATTATTATTTTTATTTTTTTTTATAATCTATTATTACATTTTCGTTCTCTTTTTCTTTTGTTCTTATTGCCATTAATCTTTTATAATTTTAAGACTATGAGTGCCAAAGGTTAAAATATCTTCTCTTCTTTAGTGATGAAATGTACCGAGATTTGTAATATGATTTCTTTCCTTTCGTGAATTTTGAGGCATGTATTTTATCTCAATTAAACGATAGTGAATTTTATGAAAGTAATAATATAATTGCTAAATTTTAGTGGGTAATGAATTTAAGGGTAAATATTTTAATTGGTAAAACTCTTGAAAATATTTTTAGTATAACAAAATATTACTGTCTATCAGTGATAGATCGCGATAGACATCTATCAATGGACGATAGATCACGATGGACATCAATCTCGCAGTCTATCATTGATATAGTAACGTTTTGTTATATTTGTAAATAAGTTAGTTCATTTTCCTTTATTTGAAAACACCTCATGATTTTGTCTCTATATTTTTAGTTTTATAATAATTTAGTACTTGTATTTTGAAATTTGTAATGATGTCATCTGTATCTTGAACAATCGTTATGTATTTAAAAGTGTATAGACTAAGGGGTGTTTGAGGCAAAGAGTTGATTATTATAGTCCTAGGTTATTATAGTTAAGTTATAATAGTTTGTGTTTGGGGTATAGATGATATTAGTTTGGGTTATAATAGTATGTGTTTGAAGTGTAAACTATTTTAATTTGAGAAGGAAATAGTAAACATTGTAGTAATGAATAAAAAGATATGAATGTGAAATAGTAAAAGCCATAACAAATAGTAAATACTATAGCAAATGAGGGTTTTGAAATAATGTTGACTGTAACTAATTGGGGAATACAAGATAGTATTTACTGTAGTAAAAAGTAATTATTATAATGTAACTACCGGATCCTTACACATTATGATCCGACCGCTACGACATGCATAATTAGACTTTTCTATCATGAGATGAGTTTTGGTGAAAATTTCAAAGAACATATCTAAATTTTATTAATTAGATAGAAAAGCTATATAAAAAGTTTATTTATCAAAACACCAGGATCCATAAAACATTAGCGTGGTGATACAAGATGCATGTGTTTATAATAGTGAGTTTGATGGTTGGTCAATTGAGCGACGTCCAATTCTGCCATCTACGCTGTGTCCTTACCTACAAAGTCTGTAAAAATATAGGATGAGTATATAATATACCCAGTAAGTAGTTCTCACATAGGGTAGTGACCAAATGCACAATCACAAGCAACATGTCATGAAAACATATGGTTGGGACCGAAAACGTATAATAACATGTGGTGGTCGGTTATGCTTCCAACATAAATCTCTCCGCCCTGATAGGAAGATGATGACCTAAGCGAAAACTAACCCATCTGATGATTAGCGGGTCATGCAGTCAATAGGGCCAGAGTCGCATCCAACATCAACCATTAGCATAAACGTAATATTGGACTAGAGGGGTGCAACCATACATACCCTGCTAGTCCCTAGCGTAAACATAACGTAAGATTAGGCCTGGAGGGGTGCAACCATACATGCCTTGCCAGCCCTGGAAGCATAAATTTCTCCGCCCTGATAGGAAGATGAGAACTTAAGCGGAAACTAACCCATTTGATGATTAATGGGTCATGCAGTCAGTAGGGTCAGAGTCGCATCCAACATCAACCATTAGCATAAACATAAGATTAGACTGGAAGCATAACTTACACCTAGTAAAAACTTGATTTTAACGTAATCGTGAACAAACATAATGCATGGGGTCCCTTGTAGAGAAACGTGTTCTAAACATGTAATGTAATATAACAATTAACATAATCATGCAACATAATAAAGGTACACTATCATAGAACATTTAAAGAGAGGGTGAGATAAACTACTTACTGTGATCTAGTTATTCCTTATAATTCTTTTTGATTTGATCAGTAGAGCTTTCCCTTTTTAAACTAGAAGGAAATTTGGGCAGCACCTTACTCGAACTTTTCTCTTTTAGCCTCACAGAACTTCCTTACTCACACTTACTTTTTCACACGATTCTTTGTTACTGAGATTTGTTTGAGAATGAGTTAAATCTTCAGGCAAAGGATCCTATTTATAGTAGTTTTCAGCTCTTCTCAGTGTGACAAATCATCGTACAGGTGCTTCTTTAAAATTACTTAGGGTTGAAGGATTCCTCTCAATAAGACACCTAATCTTGGTTAACTTTGCCCTTACGTCATCATTCTTTGTTTGTATTCAATTTTAGAATTTTTCCATGTATAATCTATAAGATCGTGGCCAAATTCAACGCATAATCCATGCTTCTGTCCAAATCTCGCTCTCTTTGTTCTCAGAATTTCGCTCTCTTCAGCTTTCTCGCTAGTTTGGCTCTCGTGACTCTCACTCTTGCTCTCGCTCTCGCTCTCGCTCTCGCTCCCGCTCCCGCGTTTGCTCTTGCTTCCGCACTCGCTCCCGCTCCCACTCTCTTCCATTGTCTCGCTGAGAATCTCGCTCTCTTTACTCTCGCTCTCCCCAATTTTCTCTCCAATCTCGTTCTCTCCACTCTCGCTCTCTTCAATTTTCTCTCCAATCTCGCTAGTTTTCACGCGTGGTTGCCTTCACTGCTTGTGGATTCCACTTCCTCTTTTTAACTCTTTCAAATTTTAAGAGTATATGGGCAATTAATTCACCTCCAATTCTTCCAATGAGTAGTGCCCAAACAAAAAGTTATCTACTGCCCGTTGTCTCCTGAATTAGCTAGCGTTAAACTTCTAATTAATCTTCCCTGATTCTGTTCCCTTATTCATTATTTTTGAATAAATTTCCTATTTTTCCCCTTCTAAATTTCCACCCGATTTTCTTATTAAATTTATATATTTTATTTGTTTTCCAACTTTCTAAATTAGGGTTAGGGTATTACATTTACCACCCTTTTAAACAAAATTTCGTCCTGCTTAATATTTGACATTTAATTTCCTGTATGCGTACAAATCTGGGTTGTTACATTCTTCCCCCTTAAGAACTTTCGTCCTCAAAAGTTTCTTGGTTCTTAAACAGATAAGGGTATTTGACTTTCATCTCTTCTTCTCGTTCCCATGTAGCTTCTTCCACTTGCTGATTTCTCCAGAGAACCTTCACTAAACTTATTTCCCGATTACGAAGCGACTTCTTCTCTCTTGCTAGGATGCAAACTGGAGTCTCCTCATATTCCAAGTTTTCACTTATTTGTAGAGGTTCATAATTTACTACATGTTATGGGTCAAACACGTATTTTCGAAGCATCGATACATGAAAGACATTATGTATTGTAGAAAGGGTAGGTGGTAATGCTAATCGATAAGCTACTTGGCCAATGCGTTCTAATATTTCAAAGGGTCCAATAAAGCGGGGGCTAAGCTTACCTTTTCGTTCGAAACGCATAATGTCTTTCATTGGTACTACTTTTAGAAATACGTGATCTCCCACTTTGAATTCTAATTCTTTTCATCGATTATCAGCATAACTCTTCTATCTGCTTTGGGCTGTTCACATTCTTTCTCGAATTAACTTGATTGACTCTGATGTTTTTTGTACCAATTCAGGCCCTAATAGTGTTCGCTCCCCGATTTCATCCCAGTGTATAGGGGATCTGCATTTCTTTCCGTACAAGGCTTCGGAGGGAGCCATACCAATTATCGCCTGATAACTATTATTATAAGCCAATTCTATAAGGTGTATTTGTGAATCCCATGCTCCGGTAAAATCCAAAGCACATGCTCTCAACATGTCCTCTAGGATTTGATTAACTCGTTCTATTTGGCCATTAGTTTGTGGATGGAAGGCTGCGCTGATATTTAGTTGTGTACCCATTGCTTTCTGCAAACTTTTCCAAAATTTGGAGACAAAACGAGGGTCTCGATCTGAAACAATTGATACTAGGACTCCATGTAATCGGATGACTTCCTTTAAGTACATTTGAGCTAGTGCTTTCGTAGTGTGAGTAGTCTTGCAGGGTAGGAAGTGGGCAGAATTGGTGAGTCGATCCACAATCACCCAAATCATGTTGTGTCTTCTAACAGTTCTCGGGAGTCTTGAGATGAAGTCCATAGAAATATGCTCCCATTTCCATTCTGGAATACTTAGAGGCTGAAGGAGTCCTTGTGGTCGTTGCCATAGAGCTTTCACCTGTTGAACAACCAAACATTTACATACATAGTCGGCTATATCCTTTTTCATGTTACACCACCAGTAATGTGCTTTCAAGTCTCGATATATTTTGGTACTCCCAGGATGTATTGAAAAGCGTGATTCATGAGCATCCTTCAGTAGTTCTTTCTTGATTTCTTCATCATCTGGTACACATAGACACCCACGGTAGAGGAGTGCAGAGTCTGGGGCTAGAGAATTGATTGGTTTCTCCATTCTCTGATTGCAGTTGTTTGTTTAGGTATTTATCTATTTGTTATGCATCAATTATCCCTTGCCTTAATGCAGGTCTTGCAATTAAGTGTGCTATTCGAGTTGTGAAGGTGTATGATATTAGTGAGATCTCAGCTTTTCCAGGTCATTCATTATGTGTTTAGAGATGATACTTAGAGCTGCTGTATGAGCTAACTTTCTGCTAAGAGCATCAACAACAATGTTAGCTTTGCCTAGATGATAGAGGATTTCACAGTCATAGTCTTTGAAAGTCAGCTCATACAGCAGCTCTAAGTACCATCTCCAAACACATAATGGATGACCTTGAAAGAGCTGAGATCTCACTAATACCAGAAACCTTCACAACTCAAATAGCACAGTTAATTGCAAGACCTGCATTAAGACAAAGGATAATTGATGCACAACAAATAGATAAATACCTAAACAAACAACTGCAATCAAAGAATGGAGAAACCAGACAATTCTCTACAGCCCCAGACTCTGCACTCCTCTATCATGGATGTCTATGTGTACCAGATGATGAAGAAATCAAAAAAGAACTATTGAAGGAACCACATGAATCATGTTTTTCAATACATCCTGGGAGTACCAAAATGTATCGAGACTTGAAAGCACATTACTGGTGGGGTAACATGAAAAAGGATATAGCCGACTATGTAAGTAAATGTTTGGTTTGTCAATAGGTGAAAGCTCTACGGCAATGATCATTATCAATTGTTTTACCATGCAAGACTACTCACACTACGAAAGCACTAGCTCAAATGTACTTAAAAGAGGTCATCCGGTTACATGGAATCCCAGTATCAATTGTTTTAAATCGAGACCCTCGTTTCATCTCCAAGTTCTGGAAAAGTTTGCAGAAAGCAATGGGCATACAGCTAAATTTCAGCACAGCCTTCCACCCACAAACTGATGGCCAAACAGAACGAGTTAATCAAATCCTAGAAGACATGTTGAGGGCATGTGCTTTGGATTTTACTAGAGCATGGGATTCGCAGATACATCTTATAGAATTTGCTTATATTAATAGTTATCAGGCGACAATTGGTATGGCTCCCTTCGAAGCCTTATACGGAAAGAAATGCAGATCCCCTGTACACTGGGATGAAGTCGGGGAGCGAACACTACTAGGACCTGAGTTGGTGTAGCAAACATCAGAGTCAATTAAGCTAATTCGGGAAAGAATGCGAACCGCTCAAAGCAGACAGAAGAGTTATGCTGATAACCATCGAAAAGAGTTGGAATTCAAAGTAAGAGATCACGTATTTCTAAAGGTAGCACCAATGAAGGGCATTATGCGTTTCGAACGAAAAGGCAAACTTAGCCCCCGCTTTATTGGAACCTTTGAAATATTAGAACGTATTGGCCAAGTAGCTTATCGATTAGCATTACCACCTACCCTTTCTACAATACATAATGTCTTTCATGTATCGATGCTTCGAAAATACGTGTTTGACCCATCACATGTAGTAAACTATGAACCTCTACAAATAAGTGAAAACTTGGAATATGACGAGACTCCAGTTTGCATCCTAACAAGAGAGAAGAAGTCACTTCGTAATCGGGAAATAAGTTTAGTGAAGGTTCTCTGGAGAACTCAGCAAGTAGAAGAAGCTACATGGGAACGAGAAGAAGAGATGAAAGTCAAATACCCTTATCTGTTTAAGAACCAAGAAACTTTCGAGGATGAAAGTTCTTAAGGGGGAAGAATGTAACGACCGGGATTTGTACGCATACAGGAAATTAAATGTCAAATATTAAGCAGGACGAAATTTTATTTAAAGGGGTGGTAAATGTAATACCCTAACCCTAATTTAGAAAGCAGGAAAACAAATAAAATATATAATTAAGAATGAAAAATATATAAATTTAATAGGAAAATCGGGTGGAAATTTAGAAGGGGAAAAAATAGGAAATTTATTAATTATCCAAAAATAATGAATAAGGGAGTAGATTCATAGAGGATTAATTAGAAGTTGGACTCTAGCTAATTCAGAAGATAACGGGCAGTAGATAACTTTTTGTTTGGGCACTGCTTATTGGAAGAATTGGAGGTTAATTAATTGTCCATATACTCTTAAAATTTGAAAGAGTTAAAAAGGGGAAATGGAATCCACAAGCAGTGAAGACAACCACGCGTGAAAACTAGCGAGATTGGAGAGAAAATTGGAGCGGGAGCAAGAGCGAGACTAGTGACAGCGAGAGTCGCGAGAGCCAAACCAGCAAGAAAGCTGAAGAGAGCGAGATTCTGAGAACAAAGAGAACGAGATTTGGACAGAAGCGTGGATTATGCATTGAATTTGGCCACGATCTTATAGATTATACATGGAGAACCCTAAACTTGAATACAAACAAAGGTTGAAGACGTAAGGGCAAACGTTAGCCAAAATTATGTATTTTATTAAGAGAAATTCTTAAACCTAAGTAATTTTAAAGAAGCCATTTGTAGGATGAGTTGTCACACTGAGAAGAGCCGAAAACCACTATAAATAGGACCCTTTGCCGGAAGATTTAACCCATTCTCAAACAAATCTCAGTAACAAAGAATCATGTGAAAGTAAGTGTGAGTGAGGAAGTTCTGTGAGGTTAGAAGAGATAAAAGCTCGGATGAGGTGCTGCCCAAATTTCCTTCTAGTTTAAGAGGGAAAGCTCTACTGATTAAACCATAGGGAATAATAAGAAATAACTAGGATCGCAGTCAAGGTAAGTAGTTATCTCACCAGTGTTTCATGGTAGTGTACCTTTAATATGTTGCATAATTATGTTATTGTTATGTTGCATTACATGTTTAAAATACGTTTATCGACAAGAGACCCCATGCATTATGTTTGTTCATAAGATTAAATTTTAATTAGATAAAGGTTATGCTTATAGGGCTAACAGGGCATGTATGGTTGTACCCCTCTAGACCCAATTCTATGTCATGATTATGCTAGGGACTAACAGGGTATGTATGGTTACAACCCTCTAGTCCAATCTTACGTTGATGTTAATGGTTGATGTTGGATGCGACTCTAGCCCTATTGACTGCATAACCCACTAATCATCAGATGGGATAGTTTCCACCTAAGTCCTCATCTTCCTATCAGGGTGGAGAAATTTACGTTAGTGATGTTGGATGCGACTCTGGCCCTACTGACTGCATGACCTGCTAATCATCAGATGGGCTAGTTTCTGCCTAAGTCCTCATCTTCCTATCAAGGCGGAGAAATTTACGTTAGAAGCATAACCGACCACCACATGTTATTATATGTTTTCGGTCCCAATCATATGTTTTCAAGACATGTTGCATGTGATTGTGCATTTAGTCACTACCTTATGTGAGAACTACTTACTGGATATATTATATACTCATCCTATTTTTACAGATTTTGTAGGTAAGGACACAGCGTAGGTGGCAGAACTAGACGTCGCTCAAATAGCCAACCATCAAACTCACTATTATAGGCATATGCATTTTTGTATCACCACGCTGGTGTTTTATGGATCCTGGTGTTTTGTAAAATAAACTTTTTATATAGTTTTCTACCTAATTAATAAAATCTTAGATATGTTCTTTTGAGATTTTTACCAAAACTCATCTCATAATAGAAAAATCTAAGCATGCATGTCGTAGCGGTCAGACCATAGTATGTAAGGATCCGGTTGTTACAAGTTGGTATCAGAGCATTTGAGCCAATTAGGCTCTACTAATTAGAAGAGTCGTGGTGTTTGATGGTTCGGCTGGTTAAGTGATGCCCACAGTTACTCCAAATACACTGGTAAGTAGAATTTTCAAACGAGTAATTTAGTAAATAATTTAGTAAACATAAGGTATGAGTTAAAAAAAAATTTAAAATTAGATTGCTTCTTTATTATGAAAATAAAATGTGTGTACCAGATGCCACCACAAAGGGCTCCAACACGACGAGGCAGACCTCGAAGTGAATCCACAAGGGATCAAAATCAAGGACATGGGCAGACGCCTTACGTGTTACTTACACCAGAGGTGCTACAAATACTAGTACAAAATATGAGTAATGGAAACACAACCTCGTCCCCACACCAACAACCAACGATACAAATGACTCGAAGATCATTCGAGAATTCAGGAAGTTCAATCCTTCAACATTTGATGGATCATCTGTGGATCCAATTATAGCAGAGAATTGGATAACAGAAGTAGAAACTATTTTCCGCCATATGAACATCCCAGAAGAACAGAAAGTAAATTGTGCTACCTTCATGTTAAGAGGCGATGCAAAGTTCTGGTAGGAATCCACACAAAGAACAATCAAAGATACAGTCTCATGGCAGCAATTCAATCAGGCTTTTTACAATAAGTATTTCCCTTTGACAGTGAGAAGTCAAAAGGAAGTGGAATTTCTTAATCTTCGTCAAGAGAACATGTCGGTGGCAGAGTATAAACGAAAATTTGATCGCTTGTCCCACTTTGTCCCTCGACTAGTGGACACAGAAGAGAAGAAGATGGAAAGGTTTATTTGGGGATTAAGAGAAGGCATTCGAGGCATTGTTACTACTTTCCGACACAAAGAGTATGCCCTTGCCCTCGAGTCGGCCTTACTCATGGAAGTAGATCTTGCTGCCAAAACCTCAACTTCTGAACGAGGATTCATGCCAAATCAAAAGAGGAAATTCGCCCAACAAGGCTTCCAACGCTCATAACGGCAAGCAAAAATTTTCCAAAGCACTCAGGGCGTAGAGTCACAACAAAAGAGTCAAACATTTACATATCCTAAGTGCATAAATTATAGAAAACACCATCAGGAGCAATGTTTTCGGAACTTAGGGGTGTGTTTCAACTGCGGCCAGACAGGTCACTATGCAAAGGCTTGCCCAAAGCTTAATAACCAAGCATCAACTGCCCAGACCACCCAACCTACTAGTAATAAGGTTACCCAACAACAGAAAGGATGGGTGTTTG
Organism: Benincasa hispida; assembly: GCF_027475165.1. Taxonomy (NCBI): domain Eukaryota; kingdom Viridiplantae; phylum Streptophyta; class Magnoliopsida; order Cucurbitales; family Cucurbitaceae; genus Benincasa; species Benincasa hispida. The sequence goes on along the minus strand of NC_143488.1, from coordinate 74,070,441 downwards.
CTGTTACACATCAAGAGGCAGAGGATCAAGATGCAGTTGTTATAGGTACAATACCCATCCTCGAGTATTATGCCTTCACTTTATTTGATTCGGGCTCTAGTCATTCATTCATCTCTACAACATTTGCACAACATGCTCAATTAACATCAAAGGCCTTAGGCTACATTCTATCCGTAGCTACTCCTGCTGAAGTATCTATGTTGGCCCACTCAGTAGTAGAAAACTGTGAATTGTCAGTATCAGGACATAAACTAGGGGTGACCCTTATCATCCTAGACATAAGTGATTTCGACATAATACTAGGTATGGACTGGTTAGCAGTAAACTATGCAAGTATAGATTGCCATAATAAAGAGGTCATATTCATCTTTCCAACAGGAACCAAGTTTAAGTTTAAGAGTTCTAATACACAATCAGCCCCAAGAATAATTTCAGGCTTAAAAACTAAACATTTGCTCAACCATGGGGCTTGGGCATATTTAGCAAGTGTAGTGGATTTACGAGACCAAAAGGATGAAATTAAGGCCATTCCTGTAATAAGGGAATTTGAAGATGTATTCCCAGAAGAGTTACCAGGTTTACCACCTAGTCGAGAAATAGAATTTTGTATAGATCTAATTCCCGGAGCTGAACCAATGTCTAAAGCACCATATAGAATGGCACCTGCAGAATTAAAAGAACTCAAAATAAAATTACAAGAATTATTAGATAAGGGATTTATACGCCCTAGCGTATCTCCATGGGGAGCACCTGTCTTATTTGTTAAGAAAAAGGATGGATCCATACGTTTATGTATAGATTATCGGGAGTTGAATAAGTTGACAATAAAAAATAAGTACCCACTCCCATGAATTGATGACCTATTTGACCAATTACAAGGAGCCTCAGTATTCTCCAAAATAGACTTACTATCTGGTTATCATCAACTACGAATCAAGGAGTCTGATATACCCAAGACTGCTTTCCGAACAAGATATGGGCATTATGAATTTGTTGTGATACCCTTTGGATTAACAAATGCCCCAGCAGCCTTCATGGACTTGATGAATAGAATTTTTAAGGACTATCTTGATAACTTCGTGATCGTATTTATAGATGATATTTTGGTCTATTCCAAGTCTGAGGCAGAACATGGAAAACATCTTAGGGACGTTTTTTCCATACTAAGGAATGAAAAGTTATATGCCAAATTCTCCAAGTGTGAGTTTTGGACGCGACAAGTCGCCTACCTAGGGCATATTGTAAAGCAAGAAGGAATCTCAATAGATCCTGCTAAGACGAAAACAGTTAGCAAGTGGCATCGCCCAACAATAGTTAGCGAAGTGCAAAGCTTCCTTGGATTAGCAGGATATTATAGACGATTTGTGAAGAATTTCTCAAGTATAGCATTACCCTTAACTAACCTCACTAAGAAGAATAATCCTTTTGTTTGGAATCAAGCATGTGAGCAAAGCTTCCAGGAACTAAAAGAAAGGTTGACCACGACCCCTATTCTCACTATACCTGACGGATCAGGGGGTTTAACTGTGTACAGTGACGCATCGAAGAAGGGGCTTGGTTGTGTATTGATGCAACACGGAAAGGTAATAGCGTATGCTTCAAGACAACTAAAACCTTATGAACAAAATTATCCTGTTCATGACTTGGAGTTAGCTACCGTAGTCTTTGTTTTAAAGATATGGAGACATTACTTATATAGGGAAAAGATCCAAATTTATACAGATCATAAAAGCCTTAAGTACTTCTTTACCCAGAAAGAGTTAAATATGAGGCAACGAAGATGGTTAGAATTAGTCAAAGATTATGACAGTGAGATTCTTTATCACCAAGGAAAAGCTAACATTGTTGTTGATGCTCTTAGCAGAAAGTCAGCTCATACTGAGCAGCTCTAAGTACCATCTCCAAACACATAATGGATGACCTTGAAAGAGCTGAGATCGAGAGAAAATTGGAGTGGAAGCGGGAGCGGGAACGAGAGCGAGACCAGCGAGTGCGAGTGCGAGAGCGAGAGCGAGAGCGAGAGCGAGAGTCTAGGGCTAGCAGGGCATGTATTGTTGCACCCCTCTAGACCCAATTCTATGTCAAGATTATTCCAGGGCTAGCAGAGCATGTATGGTTGTACCCCTCTAGACCCAATTCTATGTCATGATTATGCTAGAGACTAATAGGGTATGTATGGTTGCACCCCTCTAGTCCAATCTTACGTTTATGTTAATGGTTGATGTTGGATGCGACTATGGCCCTACTGACTGCATAACCCGCTAATCATCAGATGGGCTAGTTTCCGCCTAAGTCCTCATCTTCCTATCAGGGTGGAGAAATTTACGTTAGTGATGTTGGACGTGACTCTTGCCCTACTGACTGCATGACCCACTAATCATCAGATGGGCTAGTTTCTGCCTAAGTCCTCATCTTCCTATCAGGGCGGAGAAATTTACGTTAGAAGCATAACCGACCACTACATGTTCTTATATGTTTTCGGTCCCATTCATATGTTTTCAAGACATGTTGCATGTGATTGTGCATTTGGTCACTACCTTATGTGAGAACTACTTACTGGGTATATTATATACTCATCCTAGGCATATGCATTTGGTCACTACGTCGCTCAAATAGCCAACCATCAAACTCACTATTATAGGCATATGCATTTTTGTATCACCACGCTAGTGTTTTATGGATCCTGGTGTTTTGTAAAATAAACTTTTTATATAGTTTTCTACCTAATTAATAAAATCTTAGATATGTTCTTTTGAGATTTTTACCAAAACTCATCTCATAATAGAAAAGTTTAAGCATGCATGTCGTAACGGTCGGACCATAGTATGTAAGGATCCGGTCGTTAAACATACGTTTTTCCCTTTATAACATGTCCCTTGATGACGCTTACCACAATTCGTGCATAATGGTTTCTTACCCGTACCAGCTACCAGCTCGGTAGGATGCCAAAACCTTGATCTATCATCCATATTAACCACAAGTCTTGGCTTCTTCTTTCCTACCCTATGCTGACTTGTAACTCTCTGTCCTTTATCAATACCTATTAGGTCATTCTCAATACCGTACTTCCTTTTCGAATCCATCAGAATGGATTCGACACATTCCGCCAACCTCTTGTTAAATATTATGTCCTCTAACTGAGGATCTGTTCCCGTCTGCAGAATCCTCGACTCCACGCCTGAAGTCGTTTCCTAATTTACCAGGTCTTTACTTTTCTGTTCACTAAAATCTGAATTCCCTCGAGCATCGACACTTCTAAAGGTAGGGTCAGGGTTCCCGTTATCTGTCTGCCTGCTCTGCTTGCCACTTTTCTTCACATCTTCCTCTTACTTAGGTAGTACACATGCTAAGGACTCAGGGCTCAGACTTACATAATATAAACTTTTCCCCTCTCTTCCCAAAACCTTTTGCTCTGATACCAACTTGTCACACCCCGCACCAGATTATCCTCCTAACCTAGACGGAATGATGACTGCAGCAGTTACCAACCCTTTTGCTGGCACTTACTACCTATCTTACCTGTTAAAGATTGCTCAAAACCCTGAATACATTCAAATTAACTTAGAACTTAACACAGTTACATTACAGGGTTTCGCAGCATTATTCATACATGAATATTACAACTTAGTGAGCCCCAACTAGAATACTAGTCACTAGTCAAATACATGTGTACTAGCTAATACCGATCTTCAATTATGCTTCCTTTAACCTATTTCTTTGAGTGGCAGAGCAGCAACAGAAAAGTCTTCTGGGAACTGACTGCTACCTGGAAAGGAAAACATTTGAAAACTTGAGCCAGAAGCCCAGTGAGTGACTTAATAAAACGTAAAACTCATGCTTAAACTGAAAGCTTGAAAACATAATACTGGATCTTAAAATATACCAAGCAAACGTGTACATAAAACCTTTTAAACCGTTGTATCTCCAACTTGAATCTTAGTTGAGAATGAACATTCACTGCTCTAATTCCCATCGTCAAGCCATGGCCAGGTGAGACCTCTACTTCGACCTATTCACGTTAAATTATGGCTAGAAGGGATCCCTACGTTGATCTCTTTAAATATACCGATGGCATCTCAAGCAACATCCTTAAAACATAAACATTGATAACAACTCTTAAATATCAATAATCATCATTGTTCCTTAGTTGAGAAGGAGCATACACTACTCTAGCTCCCAACATCTATTATCGGCCAAGAAACCCATACCTTGGCCTCTCGTTCAGACCTACCTACATACACATGGAGTTTGCTATGTACCGTCAATACCTTAGGTACATTTATTAAGATACCTTCCCTACCTTCAATATCCCTATTCATTATGTTTAGAAATACCAATGCATGTACTTTGGCAACCTTAGGTATTTAAAACATAGTACGTCAAGCTTCATTCAACCTTAGCTTTAACCTTAGTGCATGTTTCATACTTTGTGAAATAAATTGGCTTAAAACATATTGAACTAGCATGTAAAACCACTAGCATGCGTTAGACATGGAAAACATACTTGGAAAACTCATACATTGATAAACATTCATAAGCATTGGAAATTTCAAACTATCCTTCTAGTCTAGAAGAATATACGACTGCCTTTATCCTTAGTTGAGAGTGAACAACTAGTTCTAACCCTCAACGTCAACCTTAGTCGGGGAGAACCCCTTTTGCTCAGTCCCTCGACGTTGTATTACCCACGTGCACGTGGTTATAGCTGAGTACTGTCGTACCTTATGTACCTGACTAGGATACCTTCTCATTGTCCTTCAGTATCCTTAGGTACTTGATGAGGATACCTTCTCATTGTCCCTCATTATCCTTAGGTACTTCTGCTCAGATACCTTCTCAAACGTCCTTCAGTATCGAGCTGCTAAGATACCTTCTCAAATGTCCTTCGGTATCAAGTTGGTTCGGTACCTTCTCGAACGTCCTTCGGTACCAAGTTGATCAGATACCTTCTCAAATGTCCTTTGGCATTTGGTTGGGTGGATACCTTCTCAAATTTCCTTCGGTATCGCGTTTTAAATAAAACTAGTCATAAACATTTAGTTGAACACTAAGGCTTAGTGCTCAAATCATCATAAAAATGGAGTTACTTAAACATGCTGAAAGTATTTGGACAAAATAACATATTTAAATCATGCTTTACTTAGCATGAGAAACCATTTGATGAATACGTTGCTTGGCACTTCTTTTAAACACTTAGCATGAGAAATATCTTCAAGAAATCACAGTTTCTAAATCATTAAAACAGTAAGTCATCACATAGTGACTCACAGCTCGTTGGCCTCTTAACGGGTCATACGCCTCTCCTAGCTCTTCTTTGCCTGAAAGAACATAATTCCCGGCTAAACTACTTAGAATTCTTAGCAAAATACCTCAAAATAGTTCATTTACTAATGGAACTTTTATCAACAAAATCAGTATTACTAGCGAGAAAATCATCATGAGCGAGATCACCCATATGAGCGAGATCATCCTTATGAGCGAGATTTACCATTCCCAGCGAGATTTGGCACTTTCCAGTGAGATTTGGCGCAAAACCAGCGAGATCCAGTGCAAACCAGCGAGATTCAGTGCAAACAACGAGATTTCCATCCCTAGCGAGATCCACCTCTCGCTCTCGCTTCCTCTTGCTCTCTCTCACTCTCGCTCACTCTGCTCACTCTCACTCCCTCTCGCTCTCGCTCACTCTCGCTCTTGAGCTGCCTGTTTAATCCTTCTAAGCAGCTGTCTGCTTATGCCCAAATCCTTTGTTATAAATTCAAAAATTCATAACTCAAAATCCAGTCCTCTTTTGAAGAAACTTCCTTCTACAAACATGTTTAGAATTGAGTTATCAAAATTATCTTAAAATTTCAGCTCAAAATTCTTCGTTGTTTAATCTAGAGATTCAAAACTTCATCATTGGCCCTAATTCAAACAGCTGCCTGCTTGTTCAACAATTTCCAGTTCAACCTTCAAAACTATATAACTCAATTCCAGGCCTCATCTTAATAAGTTTCATTGTACAGAGTTGTTTATAATTGAGTTAAAAATATTACCTCAAAACGCTTCGTAATTTGTCCTCGAGCTTCAATTCTTCACTAATGGCCTAGATTCACCCAAGAAACGAACCCTTCGTCTTTATTTTTCCCCTCCGGCTTTATTCCAGCGAGTTTTCCTTCCAGCAGCCCAGCCATAGAAAATAGACACAAAGCTTTTGAATGCCACTGGAATTACACAAGTAGCCTAAGTAGTTTGTCCAAACCGATCCCAATGAACTCGACGTTCTTGCTTATATTATCGCCCAAAATCCAGCATGAACCCTCCTTGTGCCACCTGGCCCACTATTGGTGATGAAGGGCTAGGATTTAGCAAATTTCCTTTTGTAACTTCACTCACAATATTACTTCAGCACTACTCCTCATTAGATGGCATGGTCTCATTCATATGCTTATTATGCATTCCATCTTCTATCCTTCCTGAGACATGACATTATTTAGCTCATTAGAAGACATCACATTACTTAAAAGTAATTAGGGTTTGAGTTTTACGCTAACTCTTAATTGGTCACAAATTTGACAATTTCGAAATTCCATTATTAATTTAGCAAATGACGTGGTGGTCCGCAATTTCTCCTCCAACAAGAGGAAAGCTAAGAACGAGATCAAAAGATCAATCCACATGCGCAAGATTCCATTTTAATAATTTCAAAAACCCTTAATTTTGAAAAAGAAGACATACAATCTATTTTCACTTTAATTTTAGGTCATCCATCCATCGGACCTTAAAATCATAGAGTTCGAAAATCCAAAGATTAAGAAAATAACTTAGACCAAAATAAACATTAAAATAAAGAATTCATAAAGTAAAACTTGTAACATTTATATCCCCATGGTTTAATCACGACCCTAGTGTTGTAACAAGACGAACAATACCCAATGAAAGTGACAACTAATTTGTTTTTACCATAGTGGGGCCCACCATTTGTATCTGAATTAGAAAAAACCATATTAGCTTTGTTCAAATACTCTTCTCTTTTGTGAATTTTATGCTCTCTAATCATATAACTTCCCACCCATCCTTATCTTCTCTTTCTTTGCTTTTTTATTTTTTTATTTTACCCTTTTCGTTAGACAATGGTAGGGTCTAGAGACAAATGAGGCCAAAAAAATATATAAAAAAATTAAAATAAAGGTTAAAATGTCAAGTAGGAAAACTTGTGGACCAAAATACTACTAAAATCAAATCATATATTATATAAAATTAATTTTAAAAAAGAAAAAATAAATTGATTTTTTTTTGGCGGGTGTAGATTTATACAAAGTAAACAAGTAGAAAGGAAAAGAAGAGAAAGAAACAAAAACTAAGGGTGGAAAATGGAGGAGAATTTAGAGTTGTGGCTGGTTTAGAAAAGACATTTATTCCTATTAAATGCTTGGTGTTAGAATCATATCTGAACCTATTAAAGTTAAACCATAGTTTGTTTCACTGCTTTAAATTAGTTTGTCTTAATCTTTATTAGGTTTTCATAGTCTTTAATATATATATATATATATATAAGAAAAACAAAATCCATTTCAATAGACAAGCATTTTTGTTTATTACTTTTGGCATGATATTTTTTTTAGTAGACTGGGAGACTGGGTGGGTGAAGTAGTCAAATTTAATTATTTGCATATATTGAATTAAAATTAATATCTCAATTTCAATTTATATAATGAATTTTTTACTAAAATGCTAAAACAACTATTTTTAGGAGTTTTTAGAGAAAAAACTATCCAAAATATAATGAAATCAAATAAAACTAAAATAAATATATGTATATATAATTGTCGTCTATGTAAAAAATGTATAAATTTTAAAGTTAATGATAAGTTTATTGAATTTTCATAAATTTATCGATTAATCAACTATTAATAGCCTTACTTTAAAAATATTAGTAAAAATACAAATAACAAAGCAAAAAAATTTATAGCCTTAATTTTAAAAAACCAAGTATTTATTAAACAGGACCTAAATCATTAGTCTTCATAAAATTTAATGACTAAAAATGTTTTTTCAACCTTTATGTTTTTAAGTTTAGATGGTTTAAGTCATTGCTTTTCAGGGTTATTATTTTTATCGATGTCGCGTGTGGAAACTCTGACTAGACATATTCTATAATAATATGATGTCTTGTTGTGCACGCGCTATTTGAATACTATAAAATCAATGATCTTATCATGTCATTCAAAACCAACGTACTAGATATGTAAGTTACGTCATTTTTGACTTATTTAGAATGTCAATTATTGAAATACCATATCGTTCGTTATCAATCAAATGTAATACATAATTGTAATTATTAATAATATATTTTAATATTAATAGATATAGTAAAAATAACAAATGAGTAACCAATAAATATTCTCAAATAATTACTAAATTTTGTTTCGTATCATCATTGTCTCTCTTTACTCCCAAAACAAGACAAGATATACCTCACAATGAGATTAATTTAAAAAATCAGTCATTCTCATTTTGTAATAATATGTTTATAAGATTTCACATATGTTCTATGGTTCAAATACCCATTATTATTCCTAAAAAAAATATACCCATTATTACTTAAAAGGAATATTCCTCAAATTCCAAGAATAAGCCAAAAGAAGAATAATTATCCAAAATATTGCCACCCTCATGTTCTCACGTTTCACAATCTTCCGCAATTGCATGCATACGAGACCATTGCGGGAGTTACAATAATAATAATAATAAGAACAACAACAACAACAACAACAACAACAACAACAACAACAACAACAGAAGCATTTACAATTTTATTAAAATAAACCTAGTTCATGAATTCGAAGCTAGATCTTCCATTCTTCCCTTCTAGATATTATAAAAAAATTGGAAGAGATCGAAAATTGAATTTCCGAATTCACTAAATAAGTATATATCAATAATATATAAAAAATCAGATATTTAAATTCTTATAAAAAGAGACAATTTAAACTTCACTCAATTAACTTAGACAAACTTGATACAGAATTATATGGACAAATACTAAAATAGTGATCATTAGCCCTGATGATCATACATTTTTTTTTAATCTCTAGAAAATGCTTAAGTGGACTACTCCAAATATTTCGATTAATCCACACTTAAAAAAGGGAACTAGATTTTAACTACTTATAAGAAACTAACACATTATTCTATTTTCTTTAGACACTAGATCATAATTCATACCATCATAATATTTTTATATATATAGAGAGAGAGAAAATTGGAGTAATCCCCAAATTCCTCCATTATTTAGAGCTTAATTAAGAAGAAGAAATCATGGAGTAAAGTTGTTTTGCCATTCCTTACTTAGAAGATCATCTTTAACGTCTTTACCTTCATTATTCTTATTCTCATTTCCATTTCCATTGCTACAGCTTATTCCACTTTCAAACAATCCTTGAAGCAACATCTCTGCATCATCATTCATATCAATCCCTACACTACCACCGTCGCCATAGTAGCAGCCATCGGAATACAGACTTCCCATAGGGTCTCCATCATTGACGTCACCATCGATTCCAAAACCGACTTGGTGAGTGAAATCCATAGGACTAACAGTAGCCTCAACTCCAACGCCATTAATGTCGTTCACAAGCTTCTCAATCTCACTCATTCCAGAATTGTTATTTACCCCAAAATTCCACTCCGATAACAAAATGTTCTCATCGCCATCTCCTTCAACAATAATCGTTTCCATTTCGCCTAATTCGCCAATAGCCACCATCGAATTTCCTCCATTCATCAAATCGCCCATATTCACTTCCGATTGAACAATCCCTAACTCCCCCACCATACTGCTACTACTTCCCCCAATTTTATCATTCAAATTCATCACCATATCAATAAACTATTGATCCATCAAATTCCTTCCATTATCAACCAGATCCATCCATTGCTCCCTATTTCAAGCGGAGGAGAGTTATAAGGAACAAAATCAATAGGAGGAGGAGGAAGACGATGAACCTATTGATGATACTCGATTCGTTTTTGACAGTCTCTTACCTCCCTCCGACCATCCAGAACAATGCGAGCAGTTCCTCGTTAGTGAGTTGGGAAATATGATGACCTTGATGCAATTGATGCATTAGAAGATCGAGTTTGAGTTCTTGATTCTTCTTGATGAGTTTCTTTAGCATATCTTGAGCTTTGGTGGCTCGTTCCTTGAGATATGTCTCTTGATTCGTCATTTTCTTCTTGCGTTCAACTTCCAGAAGGCTAAGAAAGTGACAGTAGAGGTGTTGAGCGGCAGAGAGAGATGACCAGATGACGAGATGGACCTCGTCAGGGCCATTGACGACGGCAAAGGCAAAAAAGCCGTAGAGAGTGGTGAGTTCACTTACTTTCTTTAACAATCCGAGCCTTCGTTTCTTGAAACAGAATTTTCTTGCATTATCGCTTGCAATCCAAACCAACTTCACTTTCTTCCTCGTCATTGAGACTCTCTCTGGCTTTCTTGTTCTTCCTCTTCTTTCTGGGCTCTGATTTTAAGGTGCTACAATGGAGTTATAAGCCTTGGGGTTAAACTTTTTATTTTTATTTTTCTTTTTCTCAGTTTTTCTATTCTCTTGGTAAATGAATTACTAGGGGCATTTTTGTCCTTTAGTAACTAGTGGTAATTAAAGATGAAAAATACACTACTGCATCTTGCATTCCACCTATCTTTCTGTAGCTATCCAATAGTCCAATCATAGTTTACCATATGATTAAAAAAGTTGTATCAGTATGATACTCGAGTGAGTTGTACAAAAATGAGTGCAACACGGGATGCACCCAAGTGTGTATATATGTATATATGAGAAGAGTTGATCGTGTGACAAACTATGATTTTTTTTTTTTTTTTTTAGGAAGAAAGAACGAGCGGTTACACACCCATAAGAGGTAGTCCAATCCTGGTGTTACAATATGTGCGGTAAGGGAGTTGAATCTCTCACTTTGAGGATAATAATACAAACACTTTGCCAGTTGAAGCTATGTTCATTTTGGCAAATTGTAGCCGGATGATAGAGTGAGCTACACAAAGTTGGCTATGAATGCAATTTTTTCTTAAGGATAGATGAAAATTACTGTAAAAAAATTAGGGGAAAACAAACATAATTTTCAAAGCTTAAAATCCAAAAAAAACTAATTATTAACCAAAACCTAAATTTGATGTTTAATTATAAGCAAATGTTGTGTAGCCTATATAATTAAACTCCTTTAGAGAAATCATTAAATCTACCAAACCTTACTTTAAAAAAAAAAGGAAAAAGAAATAGAATTATCAAAAAAGCTATACAAAATTCATACCCTACAAAGTTATAAAGAACTTTAAAAATTTTATTTTTGAAATAAAAATTCATATTTTTGTCGGTCAACATTGGAATTGTGATTGGTAATAAAGATGAGTTGTCAAAAGGAAAATCTGTAATAGTAGGGGTAGTTATAAAGCAATTAACCCAAAATTAAATATTACTATATCATTATGAGTTGTCATTTTAACTAAAAACAAACTTTATTATTATTTATGATGCCAAAAATATATATTTATATATTATATTAGGTGTGAAATGGGAATTACGGTTAAGTTTGAATTGATATTGAGACAATTGGTTGATGAACTGTTGTTTTTTTCTTTTCTTTGTTTTTATGTGAAAAAAAATTATTATTTTTAATTTTTTTTATAATCTATTAATACATTTTCTTTTTCTCTTTTTCTTTTGTTCTTATTGCTATTAATCTTTTATAATTTTAAGGCTATGAGTACCAAAGGTTAAAATATCTTCTCTTCTTTAGTGATGAAATGTACCGAGATCTGTAATATGATTTCTTTCCTTTCGTGAATTTCGAGGCATGTATTTTTTTTCTCAATTAAACGATAGTGAATTTTATGAAAGTAATAATTTAATTGCTAGATTTTAGTGGGTAATGAATTTAAGGGTAATTATTTTAAATGGTAAAACTCTTGAAAATATTTTTAGTATAACAAAATATTACTGTCTATCAGTGATAGATCGCGATAGACATCTACAATGGACGACAGATCACGATGGACATCAATCTCGCAGTCTATCATTGATAGATAGTAACGTTTTGTTATATTTGTAAATAAGTTGGTTCATTTTCCTTTATTTGAAAATACCTCATGATTTTGTCTCTATATTTTTAGTTTTATAATAATTTAGTACTTTTATTTTGAAATTTTTAATGATGTCATCCGTATCTTGAACAATCGTTATGTATTTAAAAGTGCATAGGCTAATGGCGTTTAGGGAAATAGTTGGTTATTATAGTCCTAGGTTATTATAATTAAGTTATAATATTTTGTGCGTTGAGTATAGATTATTTTAATTAGGTTATAATAGTATGTGTTTGAGGTATAAACTATTTTAATTTGAGAAGAAAATAGTAAACACTGTAGCAATGAATAAAAAGATATGAATGTGAAATAGTAAAAGCCATAACAAATAGTAAATACTATAGCAAATGAGGGTTTTGAAATAATGTTGACTGTAACTAATTGGGGAATACAAAATAGTATTTACTGTAGGAAAAGATAGTTATTATAATCTTAGGATAGTTTTCGCCCCAAACACACCCTAAATTGTTACATACTAAAGATCAAGAGACTAAATTGTTACTTTCCATAAATATTCATGATTAAGATTGTTTTAACTTTTAAGAGTGTGAATGCTTTGAGTTGTTAGTTTTTAGGATTATTATTTTTATCGATGTCACTTCTGGAAATCTGATTAAACATATTCTATTAAAGTATGATGTCGTGTTCTGCATGTGACATCTGAATATCATGAAATAAATGTTCTTATTGTATCTTTTGAAACCGACGTACTAGATATGTAAGTTACGTCATTTTTGACTTGTTTAGAAGGTCAATTATTAAAATATCATATCATTATTGTCAATGAAAGTATTACATATGATCAACGATTTATGATATATTTCAATATTAATAAACATAGTAAGTATAATATACAGATAATCGTTAATTTTTTCTTAATAATTATTAAATTGTTTTCTCTTTCAAATAAAGTAAAACAACATCAATCCACAGATTTAATATATATATTTATATATATGATAATTTCAAATTATCCATAATATTATTTAAAAAGAATATTCCTCAAATACTTTTGAAGAATAAGCGAAAAGAAGAATAATTAAATCCAAAGTATTACAATACAACTCTCACAGTCTCACGTTGTCACACTCCGCACCCGATTACCCTCCTAACCTGGACGGAATGGTGATTGCAGCAGTTACCAACCCTTTTTCTGGCACTTACTGCCTAACTTACCTTAAAATAATTTCAAACCCTGAATACATACATAATAACACAAAGCTTAACACATTTCCATTACAGGGTTCACAACATTGATTTTACATAGATTATACAACCTAGTGAGCCCTATCAAGAATACTAGTCACTAGACAGACATATGTGTACTAACTAATACAGGTCTTCGATTACGCTTCCTTCAACCTGTTTCTTTGAGTGGCAGAGCAGCAACAGAAAAGTCTTTTGGGAACTGACCGTTACCTGAAAGAAAACATTTGAAAACGTGAACTAGAAGCCCAGTGAGTGACTTAATAAAATATAAATCGCATGCTTAAAATCGAAAGCTTGGAATCATAATACTGAAACTAAAGTATTCCAAGCAAACGTGTACATAAAACCTTTAAAACCATTGCATTTGAAACCTGAATCTTAGTTGAGAATGAACATTCATTGTTCTAATTCCCAACGCCAAACCATGGCTGTATGAGACCTTTACTTCGACCTGTTCACATTAAACTATGGCTAAGAGATATCCCTACGTCGATTTCTTTCAATATATCAATGGGCATCTCAAGCAATTTCCTTAAAACATTAGCATTGATAACCACTCTTAAACACCATTAAAGATCATTATTCTCTAGTTGAGAATGAGTATACTTCGCTCTAGCTCCTAACATCTGTTATCGGCCAAGAGACCCATATTTTAGTCTCTTTTTGTTGGTATATGGCCTAGGAGATCCATACTTGGCCTCTCCTTCAAAACTACCCACGTGTACGTGGAGGTTTCTATGTATCGTCAACACCTTAGGTACATTTATTCATATACCTTTCTTACCTTCAGTACTCCTCTTCATTGTGTTTAGGAATATCAACGCATGTACTTTAGCAATCTTAGGTATATAAACATAGCATACCAAGCTTAGTTTTAACCCTAACGCATGCTTCATACTCTATAAAATAAGTTGGCTTAAATCGTGTTGAATTAGTCTGTAAAACTATTATCATGTGTTAGATATGGAAATGTGTTAGATACGGAAAACATACTTCGAAAACTCATATATTCGTAACATCATGCGTTGATAAACATTCATAAGCATTAGCAATTCCAAACAATCCTTTTAGTCTATGAGAAGATACGACTACCTTTATCCTTAGTTGAGAGTGAACAACTAAATCTAACCCTCAACGTCAACCTTAGTCGGGGAGAACTTTTGTTCAATCCCTCGACGTCGTATTACCTACGTGCACGTGGTTATAACTGAGTACCATCATACCTTATGTACCTAACTAGGATACCTTCTCATTGTCCTTCAGTATCCTCAGGTACTTGACTAGGATACCTTCTCATTATCCTTCAGTATCCTTAGGTACTTGACTAGGATACCTTCTCATTGTCCTTCAGTATCCTTAGGTACTTCTACTCTAATACCTTCTCAAACGTCCTTCAGTATCGAGTTGCTAAGATACCTTCTCAAATGTCCTTCGGTATCAAGTTGGTCCGGTACCTTCTCTATAGTCCTTCGGTACCAAGTTGGTCAAATACCTTCTCAAATGTCCTTCGGTATCTGGTTGGGCAGATACCTTTTCAAATGTCCTTCGGTATCGCGTTTTAAGTAAAATTAGTCATAAACATTTGGTTAAACACTAAGGCATAGTGCTCAAATCATCATACTAGTTCATCCATCATACTAGTTTATCATAAAAATGGAGTTACTTAAACATGGTGAAAGTATTTGGAAAAGATAACATATTTAAATCATATCAATTCCATGGAAGACATGCTTTACTTAGCATGAGAGACAGTTTCACAAATATGTTGCTTGACACTTCATTTAAACACTTAGCATGAGAATAACTTCAAAGAAATCATAGTTTCCAACACTTAGCATGAGAAAGGACTTCAAGGAAACCATAGTTTTTAAATCATTAAAACGTTAATTCATCATATAGTCACTCACAGTACGTTGGCCTCTTAACGGGTTATACGCCTCTCTTAACTCTTCTTGGCCTGAAAGGATATAATTCCCGGTTAAACTACTTAGAATTCTTAGCAAAGTACCTCAAATTGTTCATTTACTAATGGAACTTTCATCATAAAAGATTGCCTTACTAGCTAGATCCCCCTGGGCGACATCAATGAGATCCCTAGAGCGACACTAGCGAGATCCCTATAAGCGACACCAGCGAGATCTCCATGAGCGACACCAGCGAGATCCCCTACCAGCGATGTCAGCGATACCAGCCCAAATTCTAGCGAGATTTCCTTCATTAGCGAGATCCTCTTCACAAAATTCGTGAGATCTTCTTTATTAGCGAGATCCTCTTCACAAAATTAGCGAGATCTCCTTCATTAATGAGATCCTCTTCACAAAATCTCGCTATAATCTCCACAGTGAGCTGTTTCCTTATTCTTCCTAAGCAGTTGTCTGCTTGTGCACAAATTCTCTGTTACAATTTTAAAAATTCATAACTCAAAATCCAGACATTTTTTGAATAAACTTCATTCTACAAACATGTTTAGAATTGAGTTAACTTTCTTATCTTAAAATTTCAGCTATAAATTCCTTATAATTTGGCCCAGAGCTCTCAATATTCACCTCGGGCCCTGATTAACCCGAGATTCTGTCTCTTTTGTAATTTCAACACTTTCCATCCTTCTTCTCCTGCCATCTTTCTCCGGCAAGACAACTTTGAAATCTAAATTCTCCCAGATTTCAAAGGGCACCGATTTCACTAAATTTTCTCATGTAGATTGCCAAAACCAAACTTTCGAAGTTTATTTTCCCTTTTAATCTTCCTGTCGCCTCCCAAATTCAAGAATTAATCGCCACGTGTCAAACCAATAAGTGAGCTTCCTTATTTTGTGTTTTCCTTTTCCTTTCTCTACAACTTATTTAAATAACATGAATTTTCACTTATATGATATTTAATATATATTCCTTTAGCCAAACATGCTTGTTTAGGACACTTTGAATTCGGGGTTTACACTTAGCTACACAATAGCTTATTTCTCCTTGCTTCCAGCCTCTAACCCTCCTAAAACATGGGTTCATTTAACTCATTAGGAGACATCTCATTACTTACTCTTATTTAAAGTAATTAGGGTTCAGGCTTTACACATGTCTCACCAGTTTTCAGAATTGCATGCATGATAGGCCACGTGGAAAATTTTGAAATCTATACATATGTATGTGAGGGCTATTCAAGAAACATGTGAGATCATGTTGTCTTTAATCCATTTTGGAGGAATTTTCATTTTAAATTATACCTATTTAAATCTTGAACTTTAATAAATTTATCGATTAATCATTTTTTTAAGATTTGGTTTGAAAAATATTGTAAAAATTATATAATTCTTTTTTAAATTTATCTTTTAAATTATTATAAGTGAATCAATTATTTAGACCCTTTATTAAGATTACATTTGAAAATTGTCGATGCATTTCATTCTTATACGTGTGTAGACTTTTCGAGATATTGAATTAATAAAATAGATGATTAAACTTGATGCATGGACACTCTTCAAAAGAAGTTTTAGTTGAGAGTCTAAATTGATTTGTTTATGAATGTTTAAGAGTTTAGAAAATTATATGTCTCACACGATATTTACCTAAAAAGAACGTATGGAGGGTGTAAAATTGATATATCTACGAAAGTTTAGGATTTAAATTGATATAATTATTGTTAACTTAGTATTTTTTTTCTAATTTAAAAAGAACAATTGGTTTTTGTTTGGCATGCAATAAATAAATATGATATAGTTTGTTTTAATAATTATCATCGATTTTTTTAAAAGTTAGATAATTTAATAAATTTTATTATAATATTTGTATATTATGGCATTCCATCTTAGAGAGTTGTACCAATGGTACCTATTCGACCTAATTTTTTTTTTTTAAAATGTTTTGTGAAATGGAATATTTGAATCGTCTCCTTCATTATTCTTTAAATGAACAACTACACATGAAAAGTTGAGTCCCATAGGTAAATTGTAACACATAAATTTACTAAAAATATAAAGGCAAAATGTATAGGTAAAGAGTTTTTCCTAATAACATTTTTTTTTCATATATAGGATAGATTTATAAATATAATATACGAATCCATTAACAACAATAATGAATCAGTATATAGTCTAGGCATAACAAACTTTAAGACCCATTCATTATAACATAAAATAAAATATAAAGTTTCTAACTCAACAAAATTGAAATAATTTAATTTATTTTGTTATAATTTAATTGATTAAGATACATATGTATATATATATATTTAAACATTAAAATAAAGAATTCATAAAGTAAAACTTCTAATGTTGATATGTTTAATCACGACCATAGTGTTGTAACAAGACGAACAATACCCAACGAAAGACACAACTAATTTGTTTTTACCATAGTGGGGCCTATCATTTGTAACTGAAATAGAAAAAACCAAATTAGCTTTGTTTAAATACTCTTCTCTTTTATGAATTTTATGTTCTCTAATTTAATCTTTAACTTCCAACCCATCCTTATCTTCTCTTTCTTTACTTATTCATTTATTTTTATTTTACCCTTTTAGTTAGACAATGATAGGTCTTAATCTTTTTTCTTTTTCTTTTTTCTTTTTATAATTTTAAGATTTCAAAAATCAAATCTTACCTTCTTTTATTTTATTTTTAAAATTGGCTCAGTTTTTTTTTATTTGAGTTAAATAACAAAACAAAGAAATTAATATGTAGAAGAATGTTTACTAAACTTAATTGTAAAAAATGAAATATCTGAAATCAAATAGTTACTAAACAGGACCTAAATCGTTAGTTTTCATAAAAGTTAATGACTAAAAATGTTTTTCAACCTTTATGTTTTTAAGTTTAGATGGTTTAAGTCGTTGCTTTTTAGGGTTACTATTTTTATTGATGTCGCGTGTGAAGACTCTAACTAGATATATTCTATATTAATATGATGTCTCGTTGTGCACGCGTCATTTGAATATCACAAAATCAATGATCTTATCATGTCATTCAAAACCAATACACTAGATACGTAAGTTACGTCATTTTTGAACTGTTTAGATTGTTAATTATTGAAATACCATATCGTTCGTTATCAATAAAACGTAATAGATAATTGTAATTATTAATAATATATTTTAATATTAATATACATAGTAAAAATAACACATGGGTAACCAACAAATATTCTCAAATAATTACTAAATTTTGTTTCGTATCATTATTGTCTCTCTTTACTCCCAAAACAAGACGATACCTCAAAATGAGATTAATTTAAAATATCTGTCATTCTCATTTTTTAATAATATTTTTATAAGATTTCACATTTGTTCTATGATTCAAACACCCATTATTATTCCTAAAAAAAATATACCCATTATTATTTAAAAGGAATATTCCTCAAATTTCAAGAATAAGCCAAAAGAGAATAATTATCCAAAATATTGCCACCCTCATGTTCTCACGTTTCACCATCTTTCGTAATTACATGCATGTGAGACCATTGTGGGAGTTACAATAATAATAATAATAATAATAATAATAATAATAATAATAATAAAAAATAATAATAATAATAATAATAATAATAATAATAATAATAATAATAATAATAATAATAACATTTATAATTTTATTAAAATAAACCTAGTTCATGAATTCGAAGCTAGATGTTCTATTCTTCCATTCCAAATATTATAAAAAAATTGCGAGAGATCGAAAATCGAATTTCCGAATTCACTAAATAAGTATACATCAATAATATATGAAAAATCAGATATTTAAATTCTTATAAAAAGAGACAATTTAAACTTCACTCAATTAACTTAGACAAACTTGATACAGAATTATCTGGACAAATACTAAAATAGTGATCATTAGGCATGATGATCATACATTTTTTTTAATCTCTAAAAAATGCTTAAGTAGACTACTCCTAATATTTTCATTAATCCACAGTTAAAAAAGGGAACTAGATTTTAACTACTCATAAGAAACTAACACATTATTCTATTTTCTTTAGACACTAGATCATAATTCATACCATCATAATATTTTTATATATATATAGAGAGAGAAAATTGGAGTAACCCCCAAATTCCTCCATTATTTAGAGCTTAATTAAGAAGAAGCAATCATGGAGTAAAGTTGTTTTGCCATTCCTTACTTAGAAGATCATCTTCAACGTCTTCACCTTCATTATTCTGATTCTCATTTCCATTTCCATTTTGAATTTCATTTCCATTTCCATTTCCATTTCCATTTCCATTGCTACAGCTTATTCCACTTTCAAACAATCCTTGAAGCAACATCTTTGCATCATCATTCATATCAATCCCTACACTACCACCGCCGGAAAGAGATATTCAATCAACCAAGCAAAGAACCACTACCACAGTCTTCACCAAGACAACAGGAAGGAAGAGAGTCAAGGGCAGGGTAAGAGGTAGTAGCAGCCATCAAAATACAGAATCCCCGTAGGGTCTCCATCGTTGACGTCACCACCGATTCCAAAACCCACTTGGTGAGTGAAATCTATAGGACTAACAGTAGCCTCAACTCCAACGGCATTAATGTCGTTCACAAGCTTCTCAATCTCACTCATTCCAAAATTGTCATTTACCCCAAAATTCCACTCTGATAATAAAATATTCTCATCGCCATCTCCTTCAACAATAATCGTTTCCGTTCCTCCTAATTCGCCGATTTCCACCATCGAATTTCCTCCATTCATCAAATCACCCATATTCACTTCCGATTGAACAAACCCTAACTCCTCTACCATACTGCTACTACTTCCCCCAATTTTATCAATTGAATTCATCACCATATCAATAAACCATTGATCCATCAAATTCCTTCCATTATCAACCAGATCCATCTCATTGCTCCCTATTTCAAGCAGAGGAGAGTTAAAAGGAACAAATTCAGGAGGAGGAGGAGGAGGACGATGAACCTCTTGATGATACTCGATTCGTTTTCGGCAGTCTCTTATCCACTTTCCGACCATCCAGAACAATGCGAGAAGTTCCTCGTTGGTAAGTTGGGAAATATGACGACCTTGATGCAATTGATGCATCAGAAGATCGAGTTCGAGTTCTTGATTCTTCTTGATGAGTTTCTTTAGCATAACTTGAGCTTTGGTGGTGCGTTCCTTGAGATACGTCTCTTGATTCATTATTTTCTTCTGGCGTTCGACTTCCGAAAGGCTGAGAAAGCGACGGTAGAGGTGTTGAGCGGCGGAGAGATATGGCCAGATGACGGGATGGTCCTCGTCGGGGCCATTGACGACGGCAAAGACGAAAACACCGCAGAGAGTGGTGAGTTCACTTACTTTCTTTAACAATCTGAGCCTTCGTTTTTTGAAACTGGCTTTCCTTGCATTATCGCTTGCAATCCAAACCAACTTCACTTTCTTCCTTGTCATTGAGACTCTCTCTGGCTTTATTGTTCTTCTTCTTCTTTCTGGGCTTTGATTTTAAGGTGCAACAATGGAGTTTATTTATAAGCCTTGTGGTTATACTTTTTATTTTTATTTTTCTTTTTCTAAGATTTTTTATTCTTTTGGTAAATGAATTACTAGGGGCATTTTTGTCCTTTAGTAACTAGTGGTAATTAAAGATGAAAAATACACTAATGCATCCTGCATTCCACCTATCTTTCTATAGTCACTCAATAGTCCAATCACAGTTTACCATATGATTAGAAGAGTTGCATCGGTATGAGAAATATTCAGATATATCTGGGTCTATATCTATCTTTGTGTATCCACCAAATTATCTTATCATAATTTGTTACGTGATAAATTCTTTTTATCTCTTTATTTAAATATTTTAATTCTTATTGTGTGTGATGAAAGTAAGATGCATAGAAATGTATACATCCTAGACCACATCTTTTTTTTTAGTCTTACTCTAACCATAGAAAATAAATAATTTAATATAGATATATGAGTAATATTTAAGTGCAGCCACAAGACTCTACTCATCTCCATGCACGCGTTGATACTCGAGTGAGTTGTACAAAAATGAGTGCAACACGGGATGCACCTAAGTGTGTATATATGTATATATGAGAAGAGTTGATTGTGTGATAAACTATGGTTTTTTTTTTTTTTTTTTGACTGGAGTAGGGGAGGCGAATCTCTCACTTCGAGGTTAATAATACAAACACTTTGCCAGTTGAAACTATGCTCATTTTGGCAAACTATAGTCGGATGATAGAGTGAGCTACACAAAGTTGGCTATGAATGCAAATTTTTCTTTAGGATAGATGAAAATTATTGTAAAAAGATTAGGAAAAAACAAACACAATTTTCAAAGCCCAAAATCCAAAACAAACTAATTAACCAAAACCTAAATTTGATGTACAATTATAAGCAAAAGTTGTGTAGCCTATATAATTAAACACCTTTAGAGAAATCATTAAATCTACCAAAACTTACTTGAAAAAAAAAAAAGAAAAAGAAATAGAATATATCACAAAAGCTATACAAAATCAAACCCTACAAAGTGTTAAAAAAAATGAACTTTAAACAATTTATTTTCGAAATAAAAATTCATATTTTTCAACATTCAAATTGTGATTGGTGAATGTTAAAGGAAAATCTGGAATATTAGAGGTAGTTATATAGCAATTAACCCAAAATTAAATATTACTTTATCATCTTAGTTGTCATTTTGACTAAAAAGAAAAAACTTTATTATTATTTATTATTCCAAAAATATACATTTATATATTATATTAGGTGTGAAATGGGAATTACATGTAATCATTTGAATTGATATTTGAAATGAACTGTTGCTTTTTCTTTTCTTTGTTTTTATGTGAAAAAATTATTATTATTTTTAATTTTTTTTTATAATCTATTATTACATTTTCGTTTTCTCTTTTTGTTTTGTTCTTACTGGCATTAATCTTTTATAATTTTAAGGCTATGAGTACCAAAGATTAACAAATCTTCTCTTATTTAGCGATGAAATGTAGTGAGATTTGTAATATGTTTCCTTTCCTTTTGTGAATTTCGAGGCAGGTATTTTATCTCAGTTAAACGATAGTGAGTTTTATGAAAGTAATTTAATCACTAAATTTTAGTGGATAATGAATTTAAGGGTAATTATTTTATATGGTAAAACTATTGAAAATATTTTTAGTATAACAAAATATTATTGTCTATTCGTGATAGATCGCGATAGACATCTATCAATGGACGACATTTCACAATGGACATCAATCTCGCAGTCTATCATTGGTAGATAGTAATATTATGTTATATTTGTAAATAAGTTGGTTCATTTTCCTTTATCTGAAAACACCCCATGATTTTGTCTCTATATTTTTATTTTTATAATAATTTAGTACTTGGATTTGAAAATTTGTAATGATGTCATCCGTATCTTGAACAATCGTTATGCTTTTAAAAGTGCATAGGCTAATGGGCGTTTGGGGAAAATAGTTGGTTATTATAGTCCTAGGTTATTATAATTAAGTTATAATAGTTTGTGCATTAAGTATAGATTATTTTAGTTTGAGTTATAATAGTATGTATTTGAGGTGTAAACTATTTTAATTTGAGAAGAAAATAGTAAATACTATAGCAATGAATAAAAAAGAGATGAATGTAAAATAGTAAAAGCTATAACAAATAGTAAATACTGTAGCAAATGAGAGTTTTGAAATAATGTTGATTGTAGGTATTTAATATAACAAAAGATGCTTATTATAATCTTATGATAGTCTTCGCTCCAAACACACCTTAAATTGTTACATACTAAAGATCAAAAGACTAAATTGTTACTTTTCATAAATATTCACGATTAAGAATATTTATTTTAACTTTTAAGAGTGTGAATGTTTTGAGTTGTTAGTTTTTAGGGATACTATTTTTATCGATTTCACTCCTGGAAATCTGATTAAACATATTCTATTATCGTATGATGTCGTGTTCTGCATGTGACATCTAAATATCATGAAATCAATGTTCTCATCGTATCTTTCAAAACCGACATACTAGATATGTAATTTACGTCATTTTTGACTTGTTTAGAGGGTCAATTATTAAAATATCATATCATTATTGTCAATGAAAGTAATACATATGATCAACTATTTATGATATATTTCAATATTAATAAACATAGTAAGGATAATACATAGATAATCGTTAATTTTTTCTTAATAATTATTAAATTTTGTTTCCTACCATTATTTTCTCTTTTAAATAAAGTAAAACAACATCAATCCACAGATTTAATATATATATATATATATATGATAATTTCAAATTACCCATATTATTATTTAAAAAGAATATTCTTAATATTCTTTTGAAGAATAAGCCAAAAGAAGAATAATTAAATCCAAAATGTTACAATACAACTCTCACAGCCTCACTGGTTTCCGAAATTGCATGCATGACAGACCACGTGGAAGATTTTTAAATCTATACATATGGGCGTGAGACCAGCTATTCAAGAAACATGTGAGATCATGTTGTCTTTAATCAATTTTTCAGAAATTTTCATTTTACATCCCTTAAATTATACCTATTTAAATCTTGAATTTTCATAAATTTACTAAAAATATAAAGGAAAAATGTATAGGTAAAGAGTTTCTCCTAATAACATTTTTTTCATCTATAGGATAGATTTATAAATGTAATATATGAATGGATATTAACAATGACACTTATGAATCAGTATATAGTCTAGGCATAACAAACTTTGAGACCCATTCGTTATAACATAAAATAAAATATAAAGTTTCTAACTCAACAAAACTGACATAATTTAATTTATTTTGCTATAATTTAATTATATATATAATTTCAACCAAAATGTCAAAATCTCACGTTTCGAAAATCCAAGGATTAAGAAAATAACTTAAACCAATATATATACACATTAAAATAAAGAATTCATAACGTAAAACTTGTAACGTTGATATCCCCATGGTTTAATCACGACCATAGTGTTGTAACAAGACAAACAATACCAATGAAACGGACAACTAATTTGTTTTTACCATAGTGTGGCCCCACCATTTGTGACTGAAATAGAAAAAACTAAATTAGCTTTGTTCAAATACTCTTCTCTTTTGTGAATTTTATGCTCTCTAATCTTATCTTTAACTTCCAACCCATCCTTATCTTTTCTTTCTTGCTTTTTAATCTTATTTTTATTTTTTATTTTACCCTTTTAGTTAGACAATGGTAGGATCTAGATTATCCATAATTGTTTTTAAAAATTGTAATCGATATTTTATCTACATAATTATATTAAAATTAATAGACCGTTTTTTAAATCTATTTTCAATAGATTCACTTTCTCCTAACTACCGACAAGTTTATATTTGGTGATAAATTAGGAATATTTTCTATGTTTGGAAGTAATTTTAGAATGTTTGAAATTACGTGTGTTTTAAAATAGTGATTATTGGGTAATGGTGTATACAGGTGAAACCCACAATTATTTAGACCTCGTTCATAACTATTTAATTTTTTAAAAGTTAGATTTGTTTTCTTCAAATTTATTTATTTATTTATTTTAAAATTTGAATTAGCATCAAATCTTTATTTTGAAATATCACTCTATATTCTATTTATCCTTTTTCTTCTTTCTTCTTTCTTTCTTTCTTTTTTTTTTCTCTCTCTCTCTCTCTCTCTTTTTTTAATTAGTATCAAAGCCTTTCTTTTGAAATTTTTATTTATCCATCCATTTTTTCTTGTTTTATTTTCAAATAATACTTTATCTAAATTTTTTCATACTTATCCTTTTTATTATTTATTATGTTTTCACACTATCATAGTTTATTTCCTCTCCATTTTTTTAATGATTTGCTGTAAAACCCGAATTACTTCAAGTAAGAGTAAGTAATGTGATGTCTTCTAATGAGCTAAATAAAACCATGTCTTAGGAAGGGAAGAAGATGTAAGCAAGAAGAAATAGGCTCTTGGGTAACTAAGTGTAAAAGTAGGACAAAACTCGACTAGACTAAGGAAAGTCATGCTTGATGGTGGAATGCATAATAAGCATATGAATGAGACCATGCCATCTAATGAGGTATGGTGCTGAAGTAATATTGTGAGTGAAGTTAGCAAAAGGAAATTTGCTAAATCCTAGCCCTTTATCACCAATAGTGGGCCAGGTGGCACAAGGAGGGTTCATGCTGGATTTTAGGCGGTAATATAAGCAAGAAGGTCGAGTTCATTGGGTCGGTTTGGACAAACTACTTAGACTATTTATGTAATTTCGCTGTGTGTCTATTTTCTGTGGCTGGGCTGCTGGAAGGAAAACACGCCGGAATAAGGCCGGAGGGTCAAAATAAAGATGAAGGATTCGTTTCTCGAGTGAATCTAGGCCATCAGTGAATAATTGAAGCTCCAGGACGAATTACGAAGCGTTATGGGCTAAAAATTTGAGGAAATATTTTTAACTCAGTTATAAACAACCTTGTAGAATGAAACTTTTTAAGATGAGGCCTGGAAATTGAGTTATATAATTTTGAAGTTTGAACTGGAAATTGTTGAACAAGCAGACAACTGTTTGAATTGGGGTCAATGATGAAGTTTTGAATCTCTAGATTAACGACGAGGAATTTTGAACTAAAATTTTAAGGTAATGTTGCTAACTCAATTCTAATCATGTTTGTAGAAGAAAGTTTCTTCAAAAGAGGGCTGGATTTTGAGTTATGAATTTTTAAAGTTGTAATAGAGAAGTTGTGCATAAGCAGACAGCTGCTTGGGAAGAACAAGCAAACAGCTCATATGAAGAAAGAGGATCTCGCTAATGAAGGAAATCTCGCTAATTTTGTGCTGAGAATCTTGCTAATGAAGGAAATCTCACTAATTTTATGATGAGGATCTCGCTCTAGAAGGGAATCTCGCTAGAAATTGGGCTGAATCTCGCTGGTAAGGTTATATCGCTAGGATGACAGTTTGCCCGGAAAAGCTTGATCTCGATCATGAGGATCTCGCTGATTTCACTCATGAGGAGGATCTCGCTCATGAGGAGGATTTCGCTAGCAAAGATGTCTTTGTTGATGAAAGTTCCTTTAGTAAATGAACTATTTGAGGTATTTTGCTAAGAATTCTGTGTAGTTTAACCGGGAATTATGTCTTTTCAGGCCAAGAAGAGTTAGGAGAGGCATATAACCCGTTAAGAGGCCAACAAACTGTGAGTGACTGTGTGATGACTTACTGTTTTAATGATTTAGAAACTATGATTTCTTGAAGATATTTCCCATGCTAAGTGTTTAAATGGATTGCCAAACAACATATTTGTGAAACTGTTTCTCATGTTAAGTAAAGCATGTTTTCCATGGAATTGACATGATTTAGATATGTTATCTTATCCAAATACTATCAGTATGTTTAAGTAACTCCATTTTTATGATGAACCAGTATGATGGATGAACTAGTATGATGATTTGAGTACTAAGCCTTAGTGTTCAACTAAATGTTTATGACGGATACTGAAGGACAATGAGAAGGTATCCTTTCAACTAAATGTTTATGACTAGTTATATGATGGATACTGAAGGACAATGAGAAGGTATCCTAAGGATACTAAAGGACAATGAGAAAGTATCCTAGTCAAGTACCTAAGCTATGACGGTACTCAGTTATAACTACGTGCACGTAGGTAATACAACGTCGAGGGATTGAGCAAAAGGGTTCTCCCCGACCATGGTTGACATTGAGGGTTAGATCTAATAGTTCATCTGAACTAAAGATAAGGGCGGTCATATCTTCTCCTAGACTAGAAGGATAGTTTGGAATTGCTGATGCTTATGAATATTTATCAATGCATGATGTTACTAATGTATGAGTTTTCCAAGTATGTTTTCCATATCTAGCGCATGCTAATAGTTTTTACAAGCTAGTTCAACATGATTTAAGTCAACTTATTTTACTATGAAGCATGCGTTAGGGTTAAAGCTAAGGTTGAATGAAGCTTGATGTACTATGTTTCAAATACCTAAGATTGTCAAAGTACATGCGTTGGTATTCCTAAACATAATGAAAAGGGATACTGAAGGTAAGGAAGGTATCCTAAAGAGTTTTCTATGCTATATTCGAGAACTTGATAGATTAAGTGAGCCGGATACTAAAGGTAAGGAAGGTATTTGAATAAATGTACCTAAGGTGTTGACGGTACATAGAAAACTTCATGTGCTGTAGGTAGTTTCGAATGAGAGGCCGAAGTATGGGTCTCTTAGCCGATAACAGACGTTGGGAGCTAGAGCGATGTATGCTCGTTCTCAACTAAGGAATAATGATGTTTAATGGTGGTTTAAAGGTTTTATGTACACGTTTGCTTGGTATACTTTAGTTTCAGTATTATGGTTTCAAGCTTCCGATCTTGAGCATGAGATTTATATTTTTATTAAGTTTCACTGGGCTTCTAGCTCATGTTTTCAAATGTTTTCTTTCAGGTAGCGGTCAGTTCCCAAAAGACTATTCTGCTGCTGCTCTGCCACTCAAAGAAACAGGTTGAAGGAAGCGTAATTAAAGACCTATGTTAGTTAGTACACATGTGTCTGTCTAGTGACTAGTATACTAAATGGGGCTCACTAAGTTCTAATATTCATGTATGTAATGTTTTTTGAATCTTGTTATGTTAGTTAAAGACCTATGTTAGTTAGTACACATGTTAGTTCTTTTCAGTTGTAAATTTAACAGAATCTTATTATGATTTGGATTTAATATTTTTTGAATTACTGTTTAATTGTTATATGATAACGGTATTTTGGTCATTTAAAAATTCTCGAATAATAATTTAAAAAAATAATGTTACGATTTTCTAATTTTGAATTTTTTTTTGCTATTTTTCAAAATGAATCTTCAAAATTTACTATTTCTTTTGTTGACCCAAATTTGAATTCCTTTTCTTTACCATCCATCACTTGATATAGTTTTTGATGTACTAAAGGAAATTAACATATATCCCTAAACTTTTTATGTGTTAGTCAATATACTCCTAAAATTTGTAGTTGTATTAGTCAAAAGACTCAAAACCATAAGTTAATGATTGTATTAGTTTAGACCTTTCATAATTTAGATTTTTAGATAAAATTTTCTTTGAAAACTGTCCCTATTTTAATTTAAGAAGGAAATAGTAAATACTGTAACAATGAATAAAAAGATGATCAATGTAAAATAGTAAAATCTATAACAAATAGTAAATACGGTAGAAAAATGAAGGATTTGAAATAATGTTGATGGTAACTAATTGGCGAATACAAAATAGTATTTACCATAACAAGAGGTGGTTATTATAATCTTAGGATAATCTTCGCTCCAAACACATCCTGATTGTTACATTGTTACTTTTCATAAATATTCACGATTAAGAATATTTATTTTAACTTTTAAGAGTGTGAATGCTTTGAGTTGTTAGTTTTTAGGGTTACTATTTTTATCGATTTCATTCTTGTAAATCTGATTAAACATATTCTATTATAGTATGATGTCGTGTTCTGCATGTGACATCTAAATATCATGAAATCAATGTTCTCATCGTATCTTTCAAAACCGACGTACTAGATATGTAATTTACGTCATTTTTGACTTGTTTAGAAGGTCAATTATTAAAATATCATATCATTATTGTCAATGAAAGTAATACATATGATCAACTATTTATGATATATTTCAATATTAATAAACATAGTAAGGATAATACACAGATAATTGTTAATTTTTTCTTAATAATTATTAAATTTTGTTTCATATCATTATTTTCTCTTTCAAATAAAGTAAAACAACATCAATCCACAGATTTAATAAATATATATTTATATATGTGATAATTTAAAATTACCCCTATTATTATTTAAAAAGAATATTCCTCAAATTCTTTTGAAGAATAAGCCAAATGAAGAATAATTAAATCCAAAATGTTACAATACAACTTTCACAACCTCAATGGTTTCCGGAATGCATGCATGACAGACCACGTGGAAGATTTTTAAATCTATACATATGTGCGTGAGGCTAGCTATTCAAGAAACATGTGAGATCATGTTGTCTTTAATCCATTTTTCAGAAATTTTCATTTTACATCCCTTAAATTATACCTATTTAAATCTTGAATTTTCATAAATTTACCGATTAATCGTCTTTTTTTAGATTTTATTTAAAAAATATTGTAAGAATTATATAATTTTTTTAAATTTATCTTTTAAATTATTATAAGTGAATCAATTATTTAACTCTTTATTAAGATTACATTTGAAAATTGTCGATGCATTTCATTCTCATACGTCTGTAGACTTTTCGAGATGTTGAATTAATAAAATAGATGATTAAACTTGATGCATGGACACTTTTCAAAAGAAGTTTTAGATGAGAGTCTAAATCGATTTGTTTATGAAAGTTTAGGAGTTTAGTTGATAAAATTATATGTCTCACACGATATTTACGTAGAAAGAACGTAATGAAGGGTGTAAACTTGTGGACCAAAATACTACTAAACTCAAATCATATATTAAATAAAATTAATTTTAAAAAAGAAAAAATAAATTGATTTTTTTTTGGTGGGTGTATATTTATACAAAGTAAACAAGTAGAAAGGAAAAGAAGAGAAAGAAACAAAAACTAAGGGTGGAAAATGGAGGAGAATTTAGAGTTGTGGCTGGTTTAGAAAAGACATTTATTGCTATTAAATTCTTGGTGTTAGAATCATATCTGAACCTATTAAAGTTAAACCATAGTTTGTTTCACTGCTTTAAATTAGTTTGTCTTAATCTTTATTAGGTTTTCATAATCTTATATATATATATATATAAGAAAAACAAAATCCATTTCAATAGACAAGTATTTTGTTGATTACTTTTGGCATGGAACTTTTGTTAGTAGACTGGCAGATTGGCTGGGTGAAGTAGTCGAATCTAAGGTTTTCGTAGATTGAGTTGGATTGCATGACTTATCAAACCTAATTGTTCGGGTTGTAAATATCTTCAACCTAAATAACTTTTATTAAAAAGTGTACTCAACCAACCTAAAATGAAATATTTGGATTGAGTTAGTTCTTCGGGTTAATCGGATAATTTATTTAAATTTTTATTCTAGAAAGAAGCAAAATGTTCATATATAATTTTTTTTAAAGAGGTATTGTAATTAAAGTGTCGGGTGGGGGAATCAAACCTCAAACCATAAGGTTGATAGTATGAACATTATGCCGGTCAAGCTATGCTCTTGTTGGCCATATGTAAAAATTTAATTTAATTATTTGCATATATTGAATTAAAATTAATATCTCAATTTCAATTTATATAATGAATTTTATTCTAAAGTGCTAAAAACAACTAGTTTTAGGAGTTTTTAGAGAAAAACTATCCAAAAAATAATGAAATCAAATAAAACTAAAATAAATATATGTATATATAATTGTCGTCTATGTAAAAAATGTATAAGTTTTAAAGTTAATGATAATTTTATTGAATTTTCATAAATTTATTGATTAATCAAATATTAATAGCCTTACTTTAAAAATACTAGTAAAAAAACAAATAACAAAGCAAAAAAATTTATAGCCTTAATTTTAAAAAACCAAGTAGTTATTAAACGGGACCTAAATCGTTAGTCTTCATAAAATTTAATGACTAAAACTGTTTTTTCAACCTTTATGTTTTTAAGTTTAGATGGTTTAAGTCGTTGCTTTTCAGGGTTACTATTTTTATCGATGTCACGTGTGGAGACTCTGACTAGACATATTCTGTAATAATATGATGTCTCGTTGTGCACATGTCGTTTGAATATTACAAAATCAATGATCTTATCATGTCATTCAAAACCAACGTACTGGATACGTAAGTTACGTCATTTTTGACTTGTTTAGAATGTCAATTATTGAAATACCATATCCTTTGTTATCAATCAAACGTAATACATAATTGTAATTATTAATAATATATTTTAATATTAATAGACATAGTAAAAATAACACATGAGTAACCAACAAATATTCTCAAATAATTACTAAATTTTGTTTTGTATCATCATTGTCTCTCTTTTCTCCCAAAAGAAGACGAGATATACCTCAAAATGAGATTAATTTAAAAAATCAGTCATTCTCATTTTTTAATAATATGTTTTTTATTAGATTTCACATTTGTTCTATGATTCAAATACCCATTATTATTCCTAAAAAAAAATATCCATTATTATTTAAAAAGAATATTCCTCAAATTCCAAGAATAAGCCAAAAGAAGAATAATTATCCAAAATATTGTCACCCTCATGTTCTCACGTTTCACCATCTTCTGCAATTGCATGCATGCGAGACCATTATGGGAGTTACAACAACAACAATAACAACAACAACAATAATAATAACAACAACAATAGAAACATTTATAATTTTATTAAAATAAACCTTGTTCATGAATTCGAAGCCAGATGTTCTATTCTTCCATTCCAGATATTATAAAAAAATTGGGAGAGATCAAAAATCGAATTTTTGAATTCACTAAATAAGTATATATCAATAATATATGAAAAATCTGATATTTAAATTCTTATAAAAAGAGACAATTTAAACTTCACTCAATTAACTTAGACAAACTTAATACAGAATTATCTGGACAAATACTAAAATAGTGATCATTAGCCATGATGATCATATATATTTTTTTAATCTAGAAAATACTTAAGTAGACTACTCAAAATAGTATCTATTTGAAGTATAAACTATTTTAATTTGAGAAGGAAATATTAAAAAGATATGAATGTGAAATATTAAAAGCCATAACAAATAGTAAATACTATAGCAAATGAGGGTTTAGAAATAATGTTGACTGTAACTAATTGGGGAATACAAAATAGTATTTACTTTAGTAGTTATTATAATCTTAGGATACTCTTCGCCCCCAACACACCCTAAATTATTACATACTAAAGATCAAAAGACTAAATTTTTACTTTCCATAAATATTCATGATTAAGAATATTTGTTTTAACTTTTAAGAGTGTGAATGCTTTGAGTTGTTAGTTTTTAGGGTTACTATTTTTATCGATGTCACTCCTGGAAATCTGATTAAATATATTCTATTAAAGTATGATGTCGTGTTCTGCATGTGACATCTGAATATCATGAAATCAATGTTCTTATCGTATCTTTCGAAACCGACGTACTAGATATGTAACTTACGTCATTTTTGACTTGTTTAGAAGGTCAATTATTAAAATATTATATCATTATTGTCAATGAAAGTATTACATATGATCAACTATTTATAATATATTTCAATATTAATAAACATAGTAAGGATAATACACAGATAATCGTTAATTTTTTCTTAATAATTATAAATTGTTTTATCTTTCAAATAAAGTAAAACAACATCAATCCACAGATTTAATATATATATTTATATATATTATAATTTCAAATTACCCATAATATTATTTAAAAAGAATATTCCTCAAATACTTTTGAAGAATAAGCCAAAAGAAGAATAATTAAATCCAAAATATTACAATACAATTCTCACAATCTCAAGTCTCACCAGTTTCCGGAATTGCATGCATGACAGGCCACGTGGAAGATTTTTAAATCTATACATATATGTGTGAGGGCTATTCAAGAAACATGTGAGATCATGTTGTCTTTAATCCATTTTGGAGGAATTTTCATTTTAAATTATACCTATTTAAATCTTGAACTTTAATAAATTTATCGATTAATCATTTTTTTAAGATTTGGTTTGAAAAATATTGTAAAAATTATATAATTCTTTTTTAAATTTATCTTTTAAATTATTATAAGTGAATCAATTATTTAGACCCTTTATTAAGATTACATTTGAAAATTGTCGATGCATTTCATTCTTATACGTGTGTAGACTTTTCGAGATATTGAATTAATAAAATAGATGATTAAACTTGATGCATGGACACTCTTCAAAAGAAGTTTTAGTTGAGAGTCTAAATTGATTTGTTTATGAATGTTTAAGAGTTTAGAAAATTATATGTCTCACACGATATTTACCTAAAAAGAACGTATGGAGGTTGTAAAATTGATATATCTACGAAAGTTTAGGATTTAAATTGATATAATTATTGTTAACTTAGTATTTTTTTTCTAATTTAAAAAGAACAATTGGTTTTTGTTTGGCATGCAATAAATAAATATGATATAGTTTGTTTTAATAATTATCATCGATTTTTTTAAAAGTTAGATAATTTAATAAATTTTATTATAATATTTGTATATTATGGCATTCCATCTTAGAGAGTTGTACCAATGGTACCTATTCGACCTAATTTTTTTTTTTTTAAATGTTTTGTGAAATGGAATATTTGAATCGTCTCCTTCATTATTCTTTAAATGAACAACTACACATGAAAAGTTAAGTCCCATAGGTAAAGTGTAACACATAAATTTACTAAAAATATAAAGGCAAAATGTATAGGTAAAGAGTTTTTCCTAATAACATTTTTTTTCATATATATGATAGATTTATAAATGTAATATATGAATCCATTAACAACACTAATGAATCAGTATATAGTCTAGGCATAACAAACTTTAAAACCCATTCGTTATAACATAAAATAAAATATAAAGTATATAGTCTAGGCATAACAAACTTTAAGACCCATCATTTGCCTTAGATTCGACTAATGAATCAAGTGATTGACAAAGAAGAACTTGAAAAAAATATTAATTTCTTAGATTTTTTTTGGGAGTGATGTGAAGATTGTAAAACCAATTTTAAAACTAAATGTCAATAATTCATAATCACATTTGATTATTTTTTAAGATGAAAAAATTAAAATGATTTATCACAAAAAAATAATTTTAAATAATTAATAATATTTGAGTGAAGGACTCGAATCTTCAACTTTAAAATTAAAAAGAAAATACAAATTTTATGCAGTTGAGTGATGTTCACCAAACTCATTTTTCTTCTATTTCAAAAATTTATCTCAAACATTATTTTAGCTTTCTCGTTCATCATAAAAACAAATAAGTGAGAAAAAAAAGTCTTAAAACATGCTTTTACACCTAATGAAAATTATTTTTTCTTAAACATTAAACACTTAAAAAAAAATTCAAATCATTCTAATTCTTTTAACTCCTTGATTTGATTATGGGTCTTAACAAACTGATCATATTCATTCATATGCATTTTCATAATCTATTGACTTTGTCCTACTTTGTATTATTTATTTATTTCCTCTAATTTAGTTGTTTCTTACCTGCATGTATTTCCTCTTATTCTCAATACCCTTTACCCTTTTCAACCATAACAAATTTTTAAAAACCATTTATTATTTTTTAAAAATTGGCTTAGTTTTTTTTTTTAAAAGGAAAAATGTTTCAAATGGTAAAATTGTTAAAAATATTTATAAGATGGAACAAAATTTTAGAACTATCAATGATAGACGCTGATAGACTTCTATTAGTGTCTATCAACGTCTATCATTGATAGTTCTAAAATTTACTATATTTTGTAAATATTTTGATTTATTTTTTATATTTGAAAACAACCATTTTTTAAATTTAAATAACAAAATAAAGAAATCAATGGGTAGAAAAGTGTTTATTAAATTTAATTTTCAAAAACGAAAGACTATAAATTAAATTGGTATGCCTTAATCTTTTTTCTTTTTCTTTTTTTTTTAATTTCTAGATTTCGAAAATAAAATCTTAAGAATACTACTTTCTTTTTTTTAAAAAAAATTTGGCTTAGTTTTATTTATTTATTGAATTCTTAGATTTTGAAAATCAAATGACATGCTATTTCTACTTATTTCTTTCTTTATTTTTGTTATCTACTTTAAAAACAAAAAATAAAAGTTTATTTTTTAAAAAAATTGTTTTAGAAAGTTGACTATGAATCCATATATTTTATAAGATAGATGTAAAACATCATAAAGAAATTAGGAAAAACGAACACAATATTTTTCAAAAATAAGAAATTCAAAATTAAATAATTATTAAATAAAACTAAATTAGACATTTAATTATAAGCAAAAGTACTTTGTGTCTTTTGAGAAATTATAGGAGCTTGCACATTTTAAATATCCCAAAAACAACACAAAATTCATACATTAAAAAGTTAAGAGAAAAAAAGTTAAGAATATAAAAAAAATTAAGAATATAAAATATTTGAACTTTGAATAAATTCTTTAGAAAAATTGATTTTTTGTCGGTAAACCGACGATTTATTGTGATAGGTGAATGTTAAGGATGAGTTAACACATCGAAAAATCTAGAACAGAAGTGGTTTTTATTGTTTTTATTTATTATTATTTTTTAAAATAAAGCCAAATTTAAATATTTTACAATATCATTCTTAGTTGTCATTTCAAATTTAAAAAACTATATTATTATTTAACAATAAAACGTGTGAATTGAGAACTGCGATTACAAAAACAGTTTGAATTGATATTTGAAACAATTGGTTGATGAATTATTATTTTTTATTTTGTAATAATCAATTATTACAGTTTTCTTTTTCTCTTTTTGTTTTGTTCTTATGGCCAGTTATTAATTCTTTTTTTAACAAATTTCTAAGGATTTAACTTTTATCTCTTCTTAGAGATGAAATGTATGATACTTGAGATTTGTAATATGATTCCTTTTTCTTTTGTTGATTTCATGATTCTGTATTTTTATCTATTGTTAAAAAACACTTTTTATCACTAAATTTTATAAAATTAATTATTTCATCTATAAATTTTAGTTAATGATGATTTAAATTCTTCTTTAAAAGTGATATTGAAATAGTTAAAATCATCTTAAAATATATATTTAATCACTCGAGGTCAATTCAATATTTAGTATTACACTTTTAAATACAATTTTGATATTATTAAATTGATTTTGAATGATTATATGATTTTGAAAATAAAAAAGTAATTTTAATCATTTAGGAATCAATTTCAAACATACTATTAAAATTTCTTGAAATTATTCATTTTATGAGTGTTAGGAGTGATTATGTAAAAATTTCAGTCGATTTTAGTGCTTGGTAAGACTGATTTGTTCTCATCCTTTTAAAAATTTGTTTCTGACCAACTTTTAAGCAAAATTTCAATTTTATTATTCATAGATTAAGATTTATTTTGTATATTTAGTATATTCCTTACGCAGTGAATTTCTATATCCTAAAATTTTAAATTGGTTAGTGCAATGCTGTAACAACCCAAATTTGTACGCATACACTACAGGAAATTAAATGTCAAAAATGTTAAGCAGGACGAAATTTTATTTAAGAGGGTGGTAAATGTAATACCCTAACCTTAATTTAGAAAGCAGGAAAAAAAATAAAATATATAATTAAGAATGAAAAATATATAAATTTAATAGAAAAATCGGGTGGAAATTTAGAATTGAAAAAAATAAGAAATTTATTAATTATCCAAAAATAATGAATAAGGGGGCAGAATCAAGGAGGATTAATTAGAAGTTGGAGAGAGTGAGATTCTCAGCGAGAAAGTGCCTGGAGAGAGCGAGATTGGAGAGAAACCTGGAGAGACGAGATTGGAGAGAAAAATATTGGAGAGAAAGAAGGAGACAGCCACACTGGCGAGATTGGAGAGAAAATTGGAGAGAGAGAGTGTGGAGAGAGCGAGCCACGAGAGTAAAACCAGCGAGAAAGTTGGAGAGAGCGAGAGCCACGAGAATAAACCAGCGAGAGATCTGGAGAGAGCGAAAGCCACGAGAGTAAACCAGCGAGAAAGCTGGAGAGAGCGAGAGCCACGAGAGTAAACCAGCGAGAAATCTAGAGAGAGCGAGAGCCACGAGAGTAAACCAGCGAGAAATCTGGAGAGAGCGAGAGCCACGAGAGCCAAACTAGCGAGAAAGCTGGAGAGAGCGAGATTCTAAGAACAGAGAGAGCGAGATTTGGACAGAAGCGTGAATTATGCATTGAATTTGGCCACAATCTTATAGATTATACATGGAGAACGTTAAAATTGAATACAAACAAAGGTTGATGATGTAAGGGCAAACGTTAGCCAAAATTAGGTGTCTTATTAAGAGAAATCTTAAACCTAAGTAATTTTCAAGAAGCCATTTGTAGGATGAGTTATCACATAGAGAAGAGCGGGAAATGGCTATAAATAGGAGGCTTTGGGCTAAAAGTTAAACTGATTCTCAAACAAAACTCAGTAGTAAAAATCGTGTGAAAAGGGTGAAGTAATTCTGTTAGTTAGAAGGAGGAAACGCAAGGGAAGTGCTGCCCAAATTTCTTTCTGGTTTAAGAGAGAAAGCTCTACTGATTAAACCATAAGGAATAATAAGGAATAACTAGGATCGTAGTCAAGGTAAGTAGTTTATCTCACCCTCTCTTTAAGTGTTTCATGGTAGTGTTATTGTTATGTTGCATAATTATGTTATTGTTATGTTGCATTACATGTTTAAAATACGTTTATCGACAAAGGACCCCATGCATTATGTTTGTTCATAACGATGAAATAAGATTAAATTTTAATTAGATAAAGGTTATGCTTTTAGCGCTAGCAGGGCATGTATGGTTGCACCCGTCTAGACACAATTCTATGTCAAGTTTATGTAAGGACTAACAGGGTATGTATGGTTGCACCCCTCTAGTCCAATCTTACGTTTATGTTAATGGTTGATGTTGGATGCGACTTGACTGCATGACCCGCTAATCATCAGATAGATTAGTTTTCACCTAAGTCCTCATCTTCCTATCAGGGCAGAGAAATTTACGTTAGAAGCATAACCGACCACCACATGTTATTATATGTTTTCATTTCCAATCATATGTTTTTAGGACATGTTGCATGTGATTGTGCATTTGGTCACTACCCTATGTGAGAACTACTTACTGGGTATATTGTATACTCATCCTATTTTTACAGACTTTGTAGGTAAGGACACAGCGTAGGTGGTAGAACTGGAAATCACTCAAATGGCCAACCATTAAACTCACTATTATAGGCATATGCATTTTTTGTATCTATACGCTAATGTTTTATGGATCCTGGTGTTTTGTAAGATAAACTTTTTATATAGTTTTCTACCTAATTAATAAAATCTTAGATATGTTCTTTTGAGATTTTTACCAAAACTCATCTCATGATAGAAAAGTCTAAGTATGCATGTGGTAGTGATCGGACCATAATATGTAAGGATCCGGTCATTACAAATGCTATCATTTTTTTTTTCTTTACATAATAGCACATATTTCTCCTATATTTATAAAATAATCTTATATTTTTTCTTTAAAGAAAATAGAGCAAAGAATATATAAATTTAAGTTTTCAACATATATGATATAACATCGAAGGAGGCGTTTGAGGCAATAAACTAGTTATTATAGTTCTAGGTTGTTATAGTTGGGTTATGATAGTTTGTATTTGGGTATAGATTATTTTAGTTTAGGTTATAATAGTATGTATTTGAGATGTAAACTACTTTAGTTTGAGAAGGAAATAGTAAATATTGTAGCAAATGATAAAAAAAATGATGAATGTAAAATAGTAAAAATTGTAGTAAATAGTAAATATTGTAGCAAATGCGGGTTTTGAAATAGTGTTGATTGTAGTTAATTGGAGGTTTTGAATTAGTTTTCTTGTAGCAAGAGGTGGTTATTATATTTTGATGATAACCCTTGTCCTAAATACTCCCTAAATAATTATAAAAAAATATAAATTTTGAAAATGGGTCTATTTAATTTACGCATTATTATCCATCACGACAATTTACTATTATTTATCCAAAAAATGTAACATACTTTTCATGTTTAAAATTAAAATTTATCAAATACTACTAATTTTCTTCATTTTACAATTTTTTTTTAGAACTACAATCACGAGAAATTATTTTAGAAGTTACAACTCCAAACTAAGCCTCAATATCTCTCTCTCTATATTTTTTATTTTGTAATAAATTAGGTCTCATTTGGTAATCGTTTTGTTTTTTGGTTTTGGTTTTTTGACAATTAAACATATTTCATCTTAATTTCTTACAATCATTTGCATATTTCTCAAGTACAAGAATTGATTTTTTAGCGGAATTCTAAAAAGAAAAACAAGCTTTTAAAGCTATTTTTTTTAATATTCGAAATTTGGCTTGATTTTTTAAAACACAAGTAAAAAGTAGATAACAAATTAAAAAGTTAGAGGTGGAAGAACTGTTTATAGGCTTTTTTTTTTAAAAAAAAAAAAATTAAATGATTATCAAATGAGGTCTTAGTCTTCAATTTATTATGTAACAATTTAGTATATGTATTTTAACATTTGTCATGATGTAGTCCCTGCCCTGTACAATTGTTAAAAATTTGAAAGTGTATATGGACTAAATTGTTGCAAAATTAAAAATATAAAAATAAGTGTTTGTTATATATTAAAATAAAAAGAGACTAATACTTCATTTGGTAACCATTTGATTTTTTATTTTTAAAAATTAAACCTAATTCTTCGTAATTTCTTTTTTGCAATTGTTTGCATATTTCTTAGGTAAAGAGTTGAATTCTTAGCCAAATTAAAAAAAAATATACCCATTATTATTTAAAAAGAATATTCCTCAAATTCCAAGAATAAGCCAAAAGAAGAATAATTATCCAAAATATTGCCACCCTCATGTTCTCACGTTTCACCATCTTCTGCAATTGCATGCATGTGATGTCATTGTGGGAGTTCCAACAACAACAACAACAACAACAACAACAACAACAATAACAACAACAACAACAACGACAATAATAACAACAATAATAGAAACATTTACAATTTTATTAAAATAAACCTAGTTCATGAATTCGAAGCCAGATGTTCTATTCTTCCATTCCAAATATTATAAAAAAATTGGGAGAGATCGAAAATCGAATTTCCGAATTCACTAAATAAGTATATATCAATAATATATGAAAAATCTTATATTTAAATTCTTATAAAAAGAGACAATTTAAACTTCACTCAATTAACTTAGACAAACTTGATACAGAATTATCTGGACAAATACTAAAATAGTGATCATTAACCATGATGATCATACATTTTTTTTTAATATCTAGAAAATGCTTAAGTAGACTACTCCAAATATTTCCATTAATCCAGACTTAAAAAAGGGAACTAGATTTTAACTACTCATAAGAAACTAACACATTATTCTATTTTCTTTAGACACTAGATCATAATTCATACCATCATAATATTTTTATATATATATAGAGAGAAAATTGGAGTAACCCCCAAATTCCTCCATTATTTAAAGTTTAATTAAGAAGAAGCGATCATGGAGTAAAGTTGTTTTGCCATTCCTTACTTAGAAGATCATCTTCAATGTCTTCACCTTCATTATTCTGATTCTCATTTCCATTTCCATTTTGAATTTCATTTCCATTTCCATTTCTATTGCTGCAGCTTATTCCACTTTCAAACAATCCTTGAAGCAACATCTCTACATCATCATTCACATCAATCCTTACACCACCACTGTCGCCGTAGTAGCAGACATCAGAATACAGACTCCTCATAGGGTCTACACCGTTGACGTCTCCACCGATTCCAAAACCCACTTGGTGAGTGAAATCCATAGGACTACCAGTAGCTTCAACACCAATGCCATTAATGTCGTTCACAAGCTTCTCAATCTCACTCATTCCAGAATTGCCATTTACCCCAAAATTCCACTCCGATAACAAAATGTTCTCATCGCCATCTCCTTCAACAATAATCGTTTCCGTTCTGCCTAATTCGCCGATTCCCACCATCAAATTTCCTCCATTCATCAAATCACCCATATTTACTTCTGATTGAACAAACCCTAACTCCCCTGCCATATTGCTTCTTGTCACTCACCCCCAGACCACCTTCTTAGCCTAGAGAAGAGCGTGACTGCAGCAGTTATTAACCCTTAGGCTGACACTTACTGCCTAAAAACTCTTGCGGAATAACTCTGATACCAAATACAAATTATATACAACGGGACGGCTGTAGAACCACAATTTATTAACTTAGAAACTTAATATGTTTAGAGTCATTACAACACTAGATTTACAAGTCCCAAAACCCACAAACCCTAGTCCTTATATGAACAATAGTAACATGTGTACAATATTAAATGTACCACCTAGCAAACGGTTACAAGTCTTTTGGTCCTTTAGTGGCAGAGCAGATACTGAGCTGTCTTCAGAGGATTTGACCGCTACCTGTAGGGGGGGGGGGGGAAACAAAAACATTTGAAAACAGGGTGAGCTTATGCCCAGTAAGTGACCAAGAAAACATAGTAAATTCTCATGCATAATTTCAGAAAATAGTTTTATCTGAAATATAAACTTTTGCAGCATAAATATTTTCCAAGCATAAATTATATAAAACTGTTTTAAACATAAAACAGTAAAATCATTTCTCAAGTCAAAGTACTGTATATCTGGTAAAATAATCCCAACACCAATTACTAGTCCAGAGAGAACCCTTTTGCTCAATCTCTAACTTTATCCACCTATGGCCACACTAAGTACCTTTACACATTAGGTACTACTGCTCAGATACCTTCTCCTTGTACTTCAGTATCAAGCTACTAGGATACCTTTTCCAACGTACTTCAGTATCCTGTTGGCTTGGTACCTTCTCAAACGTACTCCAGTATCAATAGATACCTTCTCCTTGTACTTCAGTATCTAATTGGGTGGATGCCTTCTCCTTGTACTTCGGCATCGCATTTTACCAAAACTATTTATAAACAACTTTTCTCTTTAAAGCATGTACAGTATAACACATATACAACATGGCTTTAAAGATGGTAACGCATGCTGGATAAAATCAACATATACATATGTAAATAGTTTTTCAACAATATGTATGCGTTCAAATCACAATTCAAACTTGCTTGGAAACCACTTTAGAAAACTAGTAGGCATGAGAATTATTTTCACAAACATGCTTTCTGTAAAATATTTGTAATTAAAACAGTTTAAAAACGTTTTAGTTCGAAAATATTTTAGCCACTCACCTCGAACTCTTAGGAACTTTTCACTCTAGTAGCTCCTCGGGTCTCTTTTTCACCCCTAGAATCCAGATTCAACTTACAACTTAGATTACTTATAGTTCTAAACCTTATTTGGAAATACTTCCTTCTACAAACTTATTCTCAAATGTCTTAGGAATCTTACCCTAAAATTTCAACTCATAATTCCTCGTGGTTTGGCCGGAATCTCAAAATCTTCAAGTCTGGCTCAGACTGATCTGACAATTTGACCCTTCTGCCTTCTTCTTAACCTCCAGCCCAGTTCCTTTTAGCCTTTTCCTCAACAGTCCTACTTTGAAAACTAGACTTCTAGAGCAAGATGGCTTTGTAATCACTCCAAACGCACAAGTAAATTGGAATATCTCCTCATCCAAATTTGACACATTCCTCTAAACCCTCACTGCCCTCTACTTTTTCTACGAAATTTATGATTTTTGTGTGATTTGAAAATGACATCCCAACTCCCTATTTATAGGCATTCAAATTGCTCGTTGGATTGGCAGCATCTATTTGGCTGCATGGCCAAATGTTTAATCCTCCCTTTATCAATGTAAGCTGACTTCACCTTGATTCAATGTGTTCTTCCCAAACGCATCCAACACAATTTCTTAGGGTTTAAGAATTTCTCTTAATCGGACACCTAGATTTTAATTGACATTTGTCCTTACGTCTTCAAGCTTTGTTTGTATTCAAATTAGGGTTTTTACATGCATAATCCACCCCAACGCGTCCAAATACATCGCTCAGAAGCTTGCTCGGCCGTTCAATGCATAGGCGAGGCGTGGGCGTGACGTTCGAATCGGACAAAGCAAGGCTAATGCATAGGCGCTCTCGCTCTTTCCGCTCTCGGCAGTGTCGCTCTCTCTACTCTTGGCAGTGTCGCTCTTTCCCACTTTCTCACTAGTCTCGCTCTCTTCACTCTCACTCTCTCCAGAAATCTCGCTGGTATTGCTCTCTCTAATCTCGCTCTCCCTCTCGCTCTCTCCAGCTTTCTCGCTGGTCTCGCTCTCTCCCATCTTCTATCCAATCTCACTCTCTCCCATTTCATCTCAAATCTCGCTGGTCTCGATCTCAATGATCTCGCTCTCAACGATCTCGCTAATCTCACTCTCAAAGATCTCGCTTTTAGCTACTGCAAACATTGTTCTCCGTACACGTTTGCTCACAACTTTGTGATACTTTTACACGGATCTTCCAGGATAATTTCAAAATAATATTTTCTATATTTTTCCTTAATTCCTTACTCTGTACTTCACCTAATTTTTCATACTTAGCCGTATTCTTCCCCGAATTTTCCAAACTCAATCTTCATATTATTCCACATTAATTCTACGTACTTAATTTCTATATTTATTCCCACATAATATTTTCCCCCAACTTTTCCTATATTATTTTTTCCTTTTAAATCTCCATTCCTTCTTTCACCAATCACACTAACTGTTTTCAACAACCTATTTATTATTTATACAAATTTAAATAGAGACACACAATTAAGTGAAAAATTAAGACAATTTAAATAAGAAAACACACTTAAGTGTAAAATTGGGATTCGGGGTTCACACTTCTACTTCCCCAAATTTTATCATTCGAATTCATCACCATATCAATAAACCATTGATCCATCAAATTCCTTCCATTATCAACCAAATCCATCTCATTGCTCCATATTTCAAGCAGAG
The DNA here is from genome assembly GCF_027475165.1 of Benincasa hispida. Taxonomy (NCBI): domain Eukaryota; kingdom Viridiplantae; phylum Streptophyta; class Magnoliopsida; order Cucurbitales; family Cucurbitaceae; genus Benincasa; species Benincasa hispida. The sequence continues at coordinate 74,026,518 of NC_143488.1, read as the reverse complement.
GAGAATTAGAAGGAACAAATTCAGTAGGAGGAGGAAGAAGACGATGAACCTATTGATGATACTCGATTCGTTTTCGGCAATCTCTTATCCTCTCTCCGTCCATCTAGAACAATGCGAGCAGCTCCCCATTGGTGAGTTGGGAAATATGACGACCTTGATGCAATTGATGCATCAGAAGATCGAGTTCGAGTTCTTGATTCTTCTTGATGAGTTTCTTTAGCATATCTTGAGCTTTGGTGGTGCATTCCTTGAGATATGTCTCTTGATTCGTCATTTTCCTCTAGCGTTTGACTTCCGGAAGGCTGAGAAAGTGACGGTAGAGGTGTTGAGCGGCAGAGAGAAATGGCTAGATGACGGGATGGTCCTCGTTAGGGCCATTGATGACGGCAAAGGCAAAAACGCCCCAGAGAGTGGTGAGTTCACTTACTTTTTTTAACAATCCAAGCCTTCGTTTCTTGAAACTGGCTTTTCTTGCATTATCGCTTGCAATCCAAACCAACTTCACTTTCTTCCTCATCATTGAGACTCTCTCTGGCTTTCTTGTTCTTCTTCTTCTTTCTGGGCTCTGATTTTGAGGTGCAACAATGGAGTTATAAGCCTTGGGGTTAAACTTTTTATTTTTCTCAGTTTTTCTATTCTCTTGGTAAATGAATGACTAGGGGCATTTTTGTCCTTTAGTAACTAGTGGTAATTAAAGATGAAAAATACACTATTGCATCCTGCATTCCACCTATCTTTCTGTAGCCACCCCAATACTCCAATCATAGTTTACCATATGATTAGAAAAGTTGTATCAGTATGATACTCGAGTGAGTTGTACAAAAATGAGTGCAACACGGGATGCACCCAAGTGTATATATATATGTATATATGAGAAGAGTTGATCGTGTGACAAACTATGGTTTTTTTTATTTTTACAATATATGTTGTAGGGGAGTTGAATCTCTCACTTTGAGGATAATAATACAAACACTTTGCCAGTTGAAGCTATGTTCATTTTGGCAAATTATAGTCGGATGATAAAGTAAGCTACACAAAGTTGGCTATGAATGCAAATTTTTCTTAAGGATGGATGAAAATTACTGTAAAAAGATTAGGAGAAAACAAACACAATTTTCAAAGTCCAAAATACAAAACAAACTAATTATTAACCAAAACCTAAATTTCATGTTTAATTATAAGCAAAAGTTGTGTAGCCTATCTAATTAAACTTCTTTAGAGAAATCATTAAATCTACCAAACCTTACTTGAAAAAGAAAAAGAAATAGAATATATCACAAAAGCTATACAAAATTCAAACCCTACAAAGTTATAAAAAAAAAAAAAAGAACTTTAAACAATTTATTTTCGAAATAAAAATTCATATTTTTGTCAGTCAACATTGGAATTGTGATTGGTGAATGAAGATGAGTTGTAAAAGGAAAATCTGGAATACTAGGGGTAGTTATATAGCAATTAACCCAAAATTAAATATTACTATATCATTATGAGTTGACATTTTGACTAAAACCGAACTTTATTATTATTTATTATTTCAAAAATATATATTTATATATTATATTAGGTGTGAAATGGGAATTACGATTAAGTTTGCATTGATATTTGAGACAATTGGTTGAACTGTTGCTTTTTTCTTTTCTTTGTTTTTATGTGAAAAAATTATCATTATTTTTAAATTTTTTTATAATCTATTATTACATTTTCTTTTTCTCTTTTTCTTTCTTTCTTATTGCCATTAATCTTTTATAATTTTTTTTTATATTTATATCAACTAAAATTTATAAAAATACAAAATAATCAATCATGAGAAGCCACAAAAACTTTGTCATGTTCAAATATGATATTCATATGCTTAATAATAATAATAATAATAATAATAATAATAATAATAATAATAATAAGAACATATGCTTAATTATATGCTAAAACTACAAATACATTATTTTTTTAATTATATATTATTTGATAAAATAAATCTATTTTAACCCTAGCCAATTAATTTGTAGAAATTCCTAATCCTATAGTATTGTATTCTATAGCTAGTTTCGCCATATATTGATTTATTTACAATATATTTGATAACTTTCTATTGACAATAATGTTTTCACCATTTTATAATACATAAATAGAAAAAAAAAAAGAAATGTTATGAGACCAACTAATTTGATATGCTTATGAAGTGTTATTTGGTTTCTTTTACAATGTTCATGATTTTTTTTATTGGAAATTAAGCATTTAAATAGAGAGTTTTCATGGAAAAAAAATCCAAAACATTTTCATTGAATTTTTTTATTAACAAAACTGAATGACCAACAATTCTTTGCGGAGAACACGATTTCCATAAATTTTTCACAAGAAATGTATTGAAGTAAACGAAAACTTTCGTGGAATGAAGAATAAATTAGAGAATGGAGACAAAACTAGGGAAGCTTATCCTTGCCCCCACCTCTATCCCAGGAACATCTGTTAAACATGTGAATAGCTCTCCTAGTTAGGACACCTACTATTGGTCAAGAAGCCAAAGTTTTGAATCTTTTCACCTCTACATGGTGTTGAGTGAATATCATTCAACAATATCAAATACACTTATTTATAAAAAAAAAAAAAAAAAAAAAAAGATAAATTATACATTTGATTTTTCAAGCTATTTTAGTTTATATAGCATTTTGTTCACTTTCCATCTGAAAATGAAAAGGAGAAGTTATATATATGTATGTGTATATATATATGTATGTATGTGTATGTGTGTGTGTGTATGTATGTATGTGTGTGTACTTGAACAAATAAAGACAAATGAGGCCAAAAAAATATATAAAAAAATTAAAATAAAGGTTAAAATGTCAAGTTGGAATACTTATGGACCAAAATACTATTAAACTCAAATCATATATTAAATAAAATTAATTTTAAAAAAGAAAATATAAATTGATTTTTTTTTTGGTGGGTGTAGATTTATACAAAGTAAACAAGTAAAAAGGATAAAAAAAAAAAAAAAAAAAGAAACAAAAACTAAGGGTGGAAAATGGAGGAGAATTTAGAGTTGTGGCTGGTTTAGAAAAGACATTTATTGCTATTAAATGTTTGGTGTTAGAATCATATCTGAACCTATTAAAGTTAAACCATAGTTTGTTTCACTGCTTTAAATTAGTTTGTCTTAATCTTTATTAGTTTTTGCATTGATATTTGAGACAATTGGTTGAACTGTTGCTTTTTTCTTTTCTTTGTTTTTATGTGAAAAAATTATCATTATTTTAAAATCTTTTTTTCTTTTTCTCTTTTTCTTTTGTTCTTATTGCCATTAATCTTTTATAATTTTAAGGCTATGAGTACCAAAGGTTAAAAATATCTTCTCTTCTTTAGTGATGAAATGTATCGAGATTTGTAATATGATTTCTTTCCTTTCGTGAATTTCGAGGCAGGATTTTATCTCAATTAAACGATAGTGAATTTTATGAAAGTAATAATTTAATTGCTAAATTTTAGTGGGTAATGTATTTAAGGGTAATTGTTTTAAATGGTAAAACTCTTGAAAATATTTTTAGTATAACAAGATATTACTGTCTATTAGTGATAGATTGCGATAGACATCTATCAATGGACGACAGATCACGATGGACATCAATCTCGTGATCTATCATTGATAGATAGTAACGAGTTGTTATATTTGTAAATAAGTTAGTTCATTTTCCTTTATTTGAAAACACCTCATGATTTTGTCTCTATATTTTTTGTTTTATAGTAATTTAGTAGTTGTATTTTGAAATTTGTAATGATGTCATCTGTATCTTGAACAATCGTTATGTATTTAAAAGTGCATAGACTAAGGGACATTTGGGGCAAAGAGTTGATTATTATAGTCCTTGGTTATTATAGTTAAGTTATAATAGTTTGTGTTTGGGGTATAGATTATATTAGTTTGGGTTATAATAGTATAAGTTTGAAGTGTAAACTATTTTAATTTGAGAAGGAAATAGTAAACACTGTAGCAATGAATAAAAAGATATAAATGTGAAATAGTAAAAGTCGTAACAAATGGTAAATACTATAGCAAATGAGGGTTTGGAAATAATGTTGACTGTAATTAATTGGAGAATACAAAATAGTATTTACTTTAGTAGTTATTATAATCTTAGGATAGTCTTCGCCCCAAACACACCATAATTTGTTACAACTAAAGATCAAGAGACTAAATTTTTACTTTCCATAAATATTCATGATTAAGAATATTTGTTTTAACTTTTAAGAGTGTGGATGCTTTGAGTTGTTAGTTTTTAGGGTTACTATTTTTATCGATGTCACTCCTGGAGATCTGATTAAACATATTCTATTAAAGTATGATGTCGTTTTCTGCATGTGACATCTGAATATCATGAAATCAATGATCTTATCGTATCTTTTGAAACCGATGCACTAGATATGTAACTTACGTCATTTTTGACTTGTTTAGAAGGTCAATTATTAAAATATCATATCATTATTGTCAACGAAAGTATTACATATGATCAACTATTTATGATATATTTCAATATTAATAAAGATAGTAAGGATAATATACATATAATCATTAATTTTATCTTAATAATTATTAAATTGTTTTCTCTTTCAAATAAAGTAAAACAGCATCAATCTAGAGATTTAATATATATAATTATATATATGATACTTTCAAATTACCCATAATATTATTTAAAAAGAATATTCCTCAAATACTTTTGAAGAATAAGCTAAAAGAAGAATCATTAAATCCAAAATATTATAATACAACTCTCACAGTCTCACATCTCACTAGTTTTCGGAATTGCATGCATGACAGGCCACGTGGAAGATTTTTAAATCTATACATGTGTGTCAGGGCTATTCAAGAAACATGTGAGATCATGTTGTCTTTAATCCATTTTGGAGAAATTTTCATTTTAAATTATACCTATTTAAATCTTGAAGTTTCATAAATTTATCGATTAATCATTTTTTTTAAGATTTGGTTTGAAAAATATTGTAAAAATTATATAATTTCTTTTTAAATTTATCTTCTAAATTATTATAAGTGAATCAATTATTTAGACCCTTTATTAAGATTACATTTGAAAATTGTCGATGCATTTTATTCTTATACGTGTGTAGACTTTTCGAGATGTTGAATTAATAAAATAGATGATTAAACTTGATGCATGGACACTCTTCAAAAGAAGTTTTAGTTGAGAGTCTAAATTTATTTGTTTATGAATATTTAGGAGTTTAGAAAATTATATGTCTCACACGATATTTACCTAGAAAGAACGTATGGAGAGTGTAAAATTGATATATCTATGAATGTTTAGGATTTAAATTGATATAATTATTATTAACTTAGTATTTTTTTTTCTAATTTAAAAAGAACATTTGGTTTTTTTTTTGGCATGCAATAAATAAATATGATATAGTTTGTTTTAATAATTATCATCAATTTTTTTAAAAGTTAGATAATTTAATAAATTTTATTATAAGATTTTTATATTAAGGCATTCCATCTCAGAGAGTTGCACCAATGGTACCTATTCGACCTAAAACTTTTTTTTCTAAAATGTCTTGTGTAATGGAATATTTGAATCGTCTCCTTCTATATTCTTTAAATGAACAACTACACATGAAAAGTTGAGTCCCATAGGTAAAGTGTAACACATAAATTTACTAAAAATATAAAAGCAAAATGTATAGGTAAAGAATTTTTCCTAATAACATTTTTTTTCATATATGAATCCATTAACATGTTGTCTTTAACAAGATTAATGAATCAGTATATAGTCTAGGCATAACAAACTTTAAGACCCATTCGTTATAATATAAAATAAAATATAAAGATTCTAACTCAACAAAATTGACATAATTTAATTGATTAAGTTATATATATATATATATATACATCAAAATAAAGAATTCATAAAGTTAAACTTGTAACGTTGATATGTTTCATCACGTCTTGTAACAAGACGAACAATTCGCAACAAAAGACACAACTAATTTTTTTTTACCATAGTGAGGCTCATCATTTGTAACTAAAATAGAAAAAACCAAATTAGCTTTGTTTAAATACTCTTCTTTTTTGTGAATTTTATGCTCTCTAATCTTATCTTTAACTTCCAACCCATCCTTATCTTTTCTTTCTTTGCTTATTTATTTATTTTTATTTTACCCTTTTAGTTAGACAATGGTAGGTCTAGATTATCCATAATCGATTTTTAAAATGGTAATCGATGTTTATCTACATAAATATATTAAAATTAATAGACAATTTTTTAAATCTATTTTCAATAGATTCACTTTCTCCCAACTACCGACAAGTTTATATTTGGTGATAAATTAGGAATATTTTCTAATGAGTACGTTTGGAAGTAATTTTAGAATGTTCGAAATTACGTGTGTTTTAAAATAGTGATTATTGGGTAATGGTGTGTACAGGTGAAGCCCACAATTATTTAGACCTCGTTCGGTAACTATTTAATTTTTTAAAAAAGTTAGACTCGTTTTCTTCAAATTTCTTTATCATAGTTTTAGTTTTTTTCCATCAACAACAAAATATTTGAATTGTTAACCAAATTATTCAAAGAAAAAAGCCATTTATTTTTTAATTTTTAAAATTTGACTTGATTTTTTAAAACAACACTAAAAAGTAAATAAACCAAACAAAGAAATCAATGAATAAAAGTAGTTCTTTAAGTTTAATTCTTAAAAATCAAAATTTAACCTAAAATGTAAATGGTTATCATTTGCCTTAATAATTTCTGGTCAATAAAAAGGTGATTTGTTTGTCAAGTGATTGACTAAAAAGAACTTGAAAAAAATATTAATTTCTTAGATTTTTCTTTGGGAGTGATGTGAAGATTGTAAAACCAATTTTAAAACTAAATGTCAATAATTTAAAATCACATTTGATTATTTTTTAAGATGAAAAAATTAAAATGATTTATCACAAAAAAATAATTTTATAAAATAATTTTAAATAATTAATAATATTGGAGTGAAGGACTCGAATCTTCAACTTTAAAATTAAAAAAAAAAAAATACAAATTTTATGCAGTTGAGTCATGTTCACCAAACTCATTTTTCTTCTATTTCAAAAATTTATCTCAAAGATGATTTTAACTTTCTCAAACTTCATCATAAAAACAAATAAGTGAGAAAAAAAAGTCTTAAAACATGCTTTTACACCTAATGAATTTTTTTTCTTTCTTAAACATTAAACACTTTAAAAAAAAAAAATTCAAATCATTCTAATTCTTTAACTCCTTGATTTGATTATGGGTCTTAACAAATTGATCATATTCATTCATATGCATTTTCATAATCTATTGACTTTGCCCTACTTTGTATTATTTATTTATTTCCTCTAATTTAGTTGTTTCTTACCTGCATGTATTTCCTCTCATTCTAAACACCCTTTACCCTTTTCAACCATAACAATTTTTTAAAAACCATTTATTATTTTTTAAAAATTGGCTTAGTTTTTTTTTTAAAGAAAAAATATTTCAAATGGTAAAATTGTTGAAAATATTTATAAGATGGAACAAAATTTTAGAACTATCAATGATAGACGCTGATAGACTTCTATCAATGTCTATCAACGTCTATCATTGATAGTTCTAAAATTTGCTATATTTTGTAGATATTTTGATTTATTTTTCTATATTTGAAAACAACCATTTTTTAAATTTAAATAACAAAATAAAGAAATCAATGGGTAGAAAAATGTTTATTAAATTTAATTTTCAAAAACGAAAGATTATAAATTAAATTGCTAGGTCTTAATCTTTTTTTTTTTTTTTTTTTTAATTTCTAGATTTCGAAAATCAAATCTTAAGAATACTACTTTCTTTTATTTTTTTTTTAAAAAAATTCGCTTAGTTTTATTTATTTATTGAATTCTTAGATTTTGAAAATCAAATGACATGCTGTTTCTACTTATTTCTTTCTTTATTTTTGTTATCTACTTTAAAAGTAAAAAATAAAAGTTTATGTTTTTTAAAAAAAATTGTTTTAGAAAGTTGACTATGAATCCGTATATTTTATAAGATAGATGAAAATCATCATAAAAAAATTAGGAAAAACGAACACAAAATTTTTTTAAAATAAGAAATTCAAAATTAAATAATTAAAAAATTCATACATTAAAAAGTTAAGAGAAAAAAAGTTAAGATTATAAAATATTTGAACTTGAATAAATTATTTAGAAAAATTGATATTTTTGTCTGTAAACCGACGAATTATTGTGATAGGTGAATGTTAAGGATGAGTTATCACATCGAAAAATCTAGAACATAAGTGGTTTTTATTGTTTTTATTTATTATTAATTTTTAAAATAAAGCCAAATTTAAATATTTTACAATATCATTCTTAATTGTCATTTCGAATTTAAAAAACTATATTATTATCTAACAATAAAAGGTGTGAATTGAGAACTACGGTTACAAAAACAGTTTGAATTGATATTTGAAACAATTGGTTGATGAATTATTATTTTTTATTTTGTAATAATCAATTATTACAGTTTTCTTTTTCTCTTTTTGTTTTGTTCTTATGGCCAGTTATTAATTCTTTTTTTATAATTTTCTAAGGATTTAACTTTTATCTCTTCTTAGAGATGAAATGTATGATACTTGAGATTTGTAATATGATTCCTTTTTCTTTTGTTGATTTCGAGATTCTGTATTTTTATCTATGGTTAAAAACCACTTTTTGTCACTAAATTTTATAAAATTAATTATTTCGTCTATAAATTTTAGTTAATGATGATTTAAATTCCTCTTTAAAAGTGATTTTGAAATAGTTAAAATCATCTTAAACTATATATTTAATCACTCGAGGTCAATTCAATATTTAGTATTACACTTTTAAATTCATTTTTGATATTATTAAATTGATTTTGAATGATTATATGATTTTGAAAATAAAAAAGTGATTTTAATCATCTAAGAATCAATCTCAAACATGCTATTAAAATTGCTTGAAATTACTCATTTTATGAGTGTTAGGAGTGATTGTGTAAAAATTTCAGACGATTTGAGTGTTTGGTAAGACTGATTTGTTCTCATCGTTTTAAAAATTTGTTTCTGACCAACTTTTAAGCAAAATTTCAATTTTATTATTTATAGATTAAGATTTATTTTGTATATTTAGTATATTCCTTATGCAGTGAATTTCTATATCCTAAAATTTTAAATTGGTTAGTGCAATGCTATCATTTTTTTCTTTACATAATAGCACATATTTCTCCTATATTTAAAAAATAATCTTATATTTTTTCTTTAAAGAAATTTAGAGCAAAGAATATATAAATTTAAGTTTTCAACATATATGATATAACATCTAAGGAGGCGTTTGGGAATATAAACTAGTTATTATAGTTCTAGGTTGTTATAGTTGGGTTATGATAGTTTGTCTTTGGATATAGATTATTTTAGTTTAGGTTATAAAAGTATGTGTCTGAGATGTAAACTATTTTAGTTTGAGAAGAAAATAGTAAATACTGTAGCAAATGATAAACAAAATGATGAATGTAAAATAGTAAAAGTTGTAGTAAATAGTAAATACTGTAGCAAATGCGGGTTTTGAAATAGTGTTGATTGTAGTTAATTGGAGGTTTTGATTTAATTTTCTTGTAGTAAGAGGTGGTTATTATATTTTGATGATAACCCTTGTCCTAAATGCTCCCTAAATAATTATAAAAAAAAATATATAAATTTTGAAAATAGGTCTATTTAATTTAGGCATTATTATCCATCACGACAATTTACTATTATTTATCCAAAAAATGTAACATACTTTTTCATGTTTAAAATTAAAATTTATCAATTACTACTAATTTTCTTCATTTTACAATTGTTTTTTAGAACTACAATCACGAGAAATTATTTTAGAAGCTACAACTTTAAACTAAGCCTCAACATCTCTCTCTCTATATTTTTTATTTTGTAATAAATTAGGTCTCATTTCGTAATCGTTTTGTTTTTTGGTTTTGGTTTTTTGACAATTAACATATTTCATCTTGATTTCTTACAATCATTTGCATCTTTCTCAAGTACAAGAATTGATTTTTTAGCGGAATTCTAAAAAGAAAAACAAGCTTTTAAAACTATTTTTTTAGTTTTCAAAATGTGGCTTGATTTTTTAAAACACAAAGAAAAAGTAGATAACAAATTAAAAAGTTAGAGGTGGAAGAACTATAGGCTTATTTTTTTTTTTAAAAAAAAACTAAATGATTATCAAATGAGGTCTTAGTCATCAATTTTTTTATGTAACAATTTAGTATATGTATTTTAACATTTGTCATGACGTAGTCCCTGCCCTGTACAATTGTTAAAAATTTGAAAGTGTATATGGACTAAATTGTTGCAAAATTAAAAATATAAAAATAAGTGTTTGTTATATATTAAAATCAAAAGAGACTAATACTTCATTTGGTAACCATTTGATTTTTTTATTTTTAAAAATTAAGCCTAATTCTTCGTAATTTCTTTTTTGCAATTGTTTGCATATTTCTTAGGTAAAGAGTTGAATTCTTAGTCAAATTAAAAAAAAAAAAAACTAAAAATATTTTTTTTTTATTTTCAAAACTTGGCTTGATTTTTAAAAATATTAGTAAAAAGTAAAAAACAAAGGCAAAAAAAAAATTATAGGCTTAATTTTAGAAAATCAAATAGTTACTAAACGGGACCTAAATCGTTAAAAGTTAATGACTAAAAATTTTTTTTTCAACCTTTATGTTTTTAAGTTTAGATGGTTTAAGTCGTTGCTTTTTAGGGTTACTATTTTTATTGATGTCGCATGTGAAGACTCTAACCCGACATATTCTATAATAATATGATGTCTCGTTGTGCACGCGTCATTTGAATACCACAAAAGTAATGATCTTATCATGTCATTCAAAACCAATGTACTAGATACGTAAGTTATGTCATTTTTGACTTGTTTAGATTTTCAATTATTGAAATACCATATCGTTCGTTATCAATCAAACGTAATACATAATTGTAATTATTAATAATATATTTTAATATTAATAGACATAGTAAAAATAACACATGGCTAACCAACAAATATTCTCAAATAATTACTAAATTTTGTTTCGTATCAGTATTGTCTCTCTTTACTCCCAAAACAAGACGAGATATACCTCAAAATGAGATTAATTCAAAATATCAGTCATTCTCATTTTTTGATAATATGTTTATAAGATTTCAAATATGTTCTATGATTCAAATACCCATTATTATTCATAAAAAAAATATACCCATTATTATTTTAAAAAAATATTCCTCAAATTCCAAGAATAAGCCAAAAGAGAATAATTATCCAAAATATTGCCATCCTCATGTTCTCACGTTTCACCATCTTCTATAATTGCATGCATTCGAGACCATTGTGGGAGTTACAATAATAATAATAATAATAAAATATTTATAATTTTATTAAAATAAACCTAGTTCATGAATTCGAAGCCGTTCTATTCTTCCATTCCTATGATAAAAAAATTGTGAGAGATCAAAAATCGAATTTTCAAATTCACTAAATAAGTATATATCAATAATATATGAAAAATCTGATATTTAAATTCTTATAAAAAGAGACAACTTAAACTTCACTCAATTAACTTAGACAAACTTGATACAGAATTATCTGGACAAATACTAAAATAGTGATCATTAGCTATGATGATCTTACATTTTTTTTAATCTCTAAAAAATGCTTAAGTAGACTACTCCAAATATTTCAATTAATCCACACTTAAAAAAGAGAACTAGATTTTAACTACTCATAAGAAACTAACACATTATTCTATTTTCTTTAGACACTAGATCATAATTCATACCATCATAATATTTATATATATATATATATATATAGAGAGAGAGAGAGAGAGAGAGAGAAAGAGAGAGAGAGAAAATTGGAGTAACTCCCAAATTCCTCCATTATTTAGAGCTTAATTAAGAAGTAGCAATCATGGAGTAAAGTTACTTTGCCATTCCTTACTTAGAAGATCATCTTCAACGTCTTCACCCTCATTATTTTGATTCTCATTTCCATTTCTATTTCGAATTTCATTTCCATTTCCATTTCCATTGCTGCAGCTTATTCCACTTTCAAACAATCCTTGAAGCAACATCTCTACATCATCATTTACATCAATCTCTACACCACCATCGTCACCGTAGTAGCAGCCATCGGAATACAGACTCCCCATAGGGTCCCCACCGGTCACCACCGATTCCAAAACCCACTTGGTTAGTGAAATCCATATGACTAACAATAGCCTCAACACCAACGCAATTAATGTCTTTCACAAACTTCTCAATCTCACTCATTCCAGAATTTTCATTTACCCCTAAATTCCACTTCGATAATAAAATGTTCTCATCTCCATCTCCTTCAACAATAATCGTTTCCGTTCCGCCTAATTCGTCGATTCCCACCATCGAATTTCCTTCATTCATCAAATCGCCTATATTCACTTCCGATTGAACAAACTCTACCTGCCATATTGCTACTACTTCCCCCAATTTTATCATTCGAATTCATCACCATATCAATAAACCATTGATCCATCAAATTTCTTCCATTATCAACCAGATCCATCTCATTGCTCCATATTTAAAGCAAAGGAGAGTTAGAAGGAACAAATTCAGTAGGAGGAGAAGGAAGACGATGAACCTGTTGATGATACTCGATTCATTTTCGGCAGTCTCTTAAGCTCTCTCTGACCATCCAGAACAATGCAAACAGTTCCCCGTTGGTGAGTTGGGAAATATGACGACCTTGATGCAATTGATGCATCAGAAGATCGAGTTCGAGTTCTTGATTCTTCTTGACGAGTTTCTTTAGCATATCTTGAGCTTTGGTGGCTTGTTCCTTGAGATATGTCTCTTGATTCGTCATTTTCTTCTGGCCGTCGAGTTCCAGAAGGCTGAGAAAGCGACGGTAGAGGTGTTGAGCGGCGGAGAGAGATGGCCTGATGACGGGATGGTCCTCGTAATTTGAGACATTTTATCTTTCAAATAAAGTAAAACAACATCAGGCCACAGATTTAATAAGTATATATTTATATATATGATAATTTCAAATTACCCATATTATTATTTAAAAAGAATATTCCTCAAATTCTTTTGAAAAATAAGCCAAAAGAAGAATAATTAAATCCAAAATGTTACAATACAACTCTCACAATCTCACCGGTTTTCGGAATTGCATGCACGACAGACCACGTGGAAGATTTTTAAATCTATACATATGTGCGTGAGGCTAGCTATTCAAGAAACATGTGAGATCATGTTGTCTTTAATCCATTTTTCAGAAATTTTCATTTTACATCTCTTAAATTATACTTATTTAAATCTTGAATTTTCATAAATTTACTAAAAATATAAAGGCAAAATGTATAGGTAAAGAGTTTCTCCTAATAACATTTTTTTCATATATAGGATAGATTTATAAATATAATATATGAATGGATATTAACAATGACACTAATGAATCGGTATATAATCTAGGCATATTAAACTTTGAGACCCATTCGTTATAACATAAAATAAAATATAAAGTTTATAACTCAACAAAATTGACATAATTTAATTTATTTTGCTATAATTTAATTATATATATATATATACACACAACCAAAATCTCAAAATCTCACCTTTCAGATGTTGAATATTAAAAAAAAAACCAAAGAATTTTTTTTTATATTTATATCAACTAAAATCTATAAAAATACAAAATAATAAATTATGAGAAGCCACAAAAACTTTGTCATGTTCAAATATGATATTCATATGCTTAATAATTCCTTGACCCAATATGCCTACCATTTTGATTTGCATGGGTGAGGGTGGCCAATTCCTTGATCCAATATGCCTGCCATTTTGGGATGAAACCGAGTGGATGAGTGTTCGCTCAAGTGGTGTCTCCAGGACTTGAACAAAAGGCCCTACCCTCTCATGACTCAAAAAGGATTTCTATTTATTGGTTGGATCATAAACATGTTGTTCATTAGAGGAGCATTGGTACTTAAGGAGTCAGAGGTAACCCAAGGGTAAAATAGTAATTTGACCCAGTTGGAGTTACGAACATGCTGCTTGCTGGAATGTAGCTGTGGGTCTTTATTGAGTGTTGATGAATTATCTCTAGCTCTCGGAATGTAGAAATGCTGACCATTGCAAATGAGGGAGCTTCTCTATTTATAGAGCTCCCTGATGGGCTTCATGGGTTTGGGCCTGACCTTCATTGGTCATGGGCCTAACCTTTGGGCCTAATTTAATTGGACTTGAGTCTGGCCTTTGGGCCTAATTAATAGAACTTAAGCCTAGTCTTTAGGCCCAATTACTGTAAAAAGATTTGGAGAAAACAAATTCAATTTTCAAAGCCCAACATCCAAAATCCAAAACAAACAAATTATTAACCAAAAACCTAAATTTGATGTTTAATTATAAGCAAAAGTTGTGTAGCCTATATAATTAAACACCTTTAGAGAAATTACTAAATCTACCAAACCTTACTTGAAAAAAAAAAAAGAAAGAAATAGAATATATCCCAAAAGCTATATAAAATTCATACCCTACAAAGTTATGAAAAAAAAATAAACTTTAAACAATTTATTATCGTAATAAAAATTCATATTTTTGTCGGTCAACATTCGAATTATGATTGGTGAATTTTAAAAAGAGTTGTCAAAAGGAAAATCTAGAATAGTAGGGGTAGTTATATAGCAATTAACCCAAAATTAAATATTACTTTATCATTCTTAGTTATCATTTTGACTAAAAAAAAAACTTTATTATTATTTATTATTCCAAAAATATATATTTATATACTATATTAGGTGTAAAATGGGAATTACGGTTACATAAGCAGTTTGCATTGATATTTGAGACAATTGGTCGATGAATTGTTGCCTTTTTCTTTCCTTTGTTTTTATGTGAAAAAATTATTATTATTTTTAAATTTTTTTATAATCTATTATTACATTTATTTTTTCTCTTTATATATATATATATATATATATATATATAATGCGATAATTTCAAATTACCCATATTATTATTTAAAAAGAATATTCCTCAAATTCTTTTGAAGAATAAACCAAAAGAAGAATAATTAAATCCAAAATGTTACAATACAACTCTCACAATCTCACCGGTTTCCGGACTTGCATGCATGACAGACCACGTGGAAGATTTTTAAATCTTTACATATGTGTGTGAGGCTAGCTATTCAAGAAACATGTGAGATCTTGTTGTCTTTAATCCATTTTTCATAAATTTTCATTTTACATCCCTTAAATTATACCTATTTAAATCTTGAATTTTCATAAATTTACTAAAAATATAAAGGCAAAATGTATGGTAAAGAGTTTCTCCTAATAACATTTTTTTCATATGTAGGATAGATTTATAAATATAATATATGAATGGATATTAACAATGACACTAATGAATCGGTATATAATCTAGGTATAATAAATTTTGAAATCCATTTGTTATAACATAAATAAAATATAAAGTTTCTAACTCAACAAAATTGACATAATTTAATTTATTTTGCTATAATTTAATATATATATATATATATATATATATATAATCTCAACTAAAATGTCAAAATCTCACCTTTCAGATGTTGAATATTAAAAAAAAAAAACCAAAGATTTTTTTTTATATTTATATTAACTAAAATTTATAAAAATACAAAATAATCAATCATGAGAAGCCACAAAAACTTTGTCATGTTCAAATATGATATTCATATGCTTAATAATAATAATAATAATAATAATAATAATAATAAAAAGAACATATGCTTAATTATATGCTAAAACTACAAATACATTATTTTTTTAATTATATATTATTTGATAAAATAAATCTATTTTAACCCTAGCCAATTAATTTGTAGAAATTCCTAATCCTATAGTATTGTATTCTATAGCTAGTTTCGCCATATATTGATTTATTTACAATATATTTGATAACTTTCTATTGACAATAATGTTTTCACCATTTTATAATACATAAATAGAAAAAAAAAAAGAAATGTTATGAGACCAACTAATTTGATATGCTTATGAAGTGTTATTTGGTTTCTTTTACAATGTTCATGATTTTTTTTATTGGAAATTAAGCATTTAAATAGAGAGTTTTCATGGAAAAAAAATCCAAAACATTTTCATTGAATTTTTTTATTAACAAAACTGAATGACCAACAATTCTTTGCGGAGAACACGATTTCCATAAATTTTTCACAAGAAATGTATTGAAGTAAACGAAAACTTTCGTGGAATGAAGAATAAATTAGAGAATGGAGACAAAACTAGGGAAGCTTATCATTGCCCCCACCTCTATCCCAGGAACATCTGTTAAACATGTGAATAGCTCTCCTAGTTAGGACACCTACTATTGGTCAAGAAGCCAAAGTTTTGAATCTTTTCACCTCTACATGGTGTTGAGTGAATATCATTCAACAATATCAAATACACTTATTTATAAAAAAAAAAAAAAAAAAAAAAAGATAAATTATACATTTGATTTTTCAAGCTATTTTAGTTTATATAGCATTTTGTTCACTTTCCATCTGAAAATGAAAAGGAGAAGTTATATATATGTATGTGTATATATATATGTATGTATGTGTATGTGTGTGTGTGTATGTATGTATGTGTGTGTACTTGAACAAATAAAGACAAATGAGGCCAAAAAAATATATAAAAAAATTAAAATAAAGGTTAAAATGTCAAGTTGGAATACTTATGGACCAAAATACTATTAAACTCAAATCATATATTAAATAAAATTAATTTTAAAAAAGAAAATATAAATTGATTTTTTTTTTGGTGGGTGTAGATTTATACAAAGTAAACAAGTAAAAAGGATAAAAAAAAAAAAAAAAAAAGAAACAAAAACTAAGGGTGGAAAATGGAGGAGAATTTAGAGTTGTGGCTGGTTTAGAAAAGACATTTATTGCTATTAAATGTTTGGTGTTAGAATCATATCTGAACCTATTAAAGTTAAACCATAGTTTGTTTCACTGCTTTAAATTAGTTTGTCTTAATCTTTATTAGTTTTTGCATTGATATTTGAGACAATTGGTTGAACTGTTGCTTTTTTCTTTTCTTTGTTTTTATGTGAAAAAATTATCATTATTTTAAAATCTTTTTTTCTTTTTTTCTTTTTCTTTTGTTCTTATTGCCATTAATCTTTTATAATTTTAAGGCTATGAGTACCAAAGGTTAAAAATATCTTCTCTTCTTTAGTGATGAAATGTATCGAGATTTGTAATATGATTTCTTTCCTTTCGTGAATTTCGAGGCAGGATTTTATCTCAATTAAACGATAGTGAATTTTATGAAAGTAATAATTTAATTGCTAAATTTTAGTGGGTAATGTATTTAAGGGTAATTGTTTTAAATGGTAAAACTCTTGAAAATATTTTTAGTATAACAAAATATTACTGTCTATTAGTGATAGATCGCGATAGACATCTATCAATGGACGACAGATCACGATGGACATCAATCTCGTGATCTATCATTGATAGATAGTAACGAGTTGTTATATTTGTAAATAAGTTAGTTCATTTTCCTTTATTTGAAAACACCTCATGATTTTGTCTCTATATTTTTTGTTTTATAGTAATTTAGTAGTTGTATTTTGAAAATTGTAATGATGTCATCTGTATCTTGAACAATCGTTATGTATTTAAAAGTGCATAGACTAAGGGGCATTTGGGGCAAAGAGTTGATTATTATAGTCCTTGGTTATTTTAGTTAAGTTATAATAGTTTGTGTTTGGGGTATAGATTATATTAGTTTGGGTTATAATAGTATAAGTTTGAAGTGTAAACTATTTTAATTTGAGAAGGAAATAGTAAACACTGTAGCAATGAATAAAAAGATATAAATGTTAAATAGTAAAAGCCATAACAAATAGTGAATACTATAGCAAATTAGGGTTTAGAAATAATGTTGACTGTAATTAATTGGGGAATACAAAATAGTATTTACTTTAGTAGTTATTATAATCTTAGGATAGTCTTCGCCCCAAACACACCATAAATTGTTACATACTAAAGATCAAGAGACTAAGCCAAAAGAATATTCCTCAAATACTTTTGAAGAATAAGCCAAAAGAAGAATAATTAAATCCAAAATATTACAATACAACTCTCACAGTTTCACGTCTCACCAGTTTCCGGAATTGCATGCATGACAGGCCACATGGAAGATTTTTAAATCTATACATATGTGTGTCAGGGCTATTCATGAAACATGTTTGATCATGTTGTCTTTAATCTATTTTGGAGAAATTTTCATTTTAAATTATACCTATTTAAATCTTGAACTTTCATAAATTTATCGATTAATCATTTTTTTTAAGATTTGGTTTGAAAAATATTGTAAAAATTATATAATTCCGTTTTAAATTTATCTTCTAAATTATTATAAGTGAATCAATTATTTAGACCCTTTATTAAGATTACATTTGAAAATTGTCGATGCATTTTATTCTTATAGGTGTATAGGCTTTTCGAGATGTTGAATTAATAAAATAGATGATTAAACTTGATGCATGGACACTCTTCAAAAGAAGTTTTAGTTGAGAGTCTAAATTGGTTTGTTTATGCATGGACACTCTTCAAAAGACTGATTTGTTCTCATCGTTTTAAAAATTTCTTTCTGACCAATTTTAAATTTTCATTTTACATCCCTTAAATTATACCTATTCAAGGCAAAATGTATAGGTAAAGAGTTTCTCCTAATAACATTTTTTTCATATATAGAATAGATTTATAAATATAATATATGAATGGATATTAACAATGACACTAATGAATCGGTATATTATCTCAGCATAATAAACTTTGAGACCAATTCGTTATAACATAAAATAAAATATAAAGTTTCTTACTCAACAAAATTGACATAATTTAATTTATTTTGCTATAATTTAATTATATATATATATATATATATATATATATATATATATAATTTCAACCAAAATGTCAAAATCTCACCTTTCAGATGTTGAATATTAAAAAAAAAAAACCAAAGATTTTTTTTTATATTTATATCAACTAAAATTTATAAAAATACAAAATAATAAATTATGAGAAGCCACAAAAACTGTCATGTTCAAATATGATATTCATATGCTTAATAATAATAATAATAATAAAAAGAACATATGCTGAATTATATGCTAAAACTACAAATACATTATTTTTTTAATTATATATTATTTGATAAAATAAATCTATTTTAACCCTAGCCAATTAATTTGTAGAAATTCCTAATCCTATAGTATTGTATTCTATCGCTAGTTTCGCCATATATTGATTTATTTACAATATATTTGATAACTTTCTATTGACAATAATGTTTTCACCATTTTATAATACATAAAAAGAAAAAAAAATGTTATGAGACCAACTAATTTGATATGCTTATGAAGTGTTATTTGGTTTCTTTTACAATGTTCATGTTTTTTTATTGAAAATTAAGCATTTAAATAGAGATTTTTCATGGAAAAAAAAAAAACCAAAACATTTTCATTGAATTTTTTTTATTAACAAAACTAAATGGCCAACAATTCTTTGCGGAGAACACGATTTCCATAAATTTTTCACGAGAAATCTATTGAATTAAACGAAAACTTTCGTGAAATGAAAAATAAATTAGAGAATGGAGACAAAACTAGGGAAGCTTATCCTTGCCTCCACCTCTATCCCATGAACATCTGTTAAACATATGAACAGCTCACCTAGTTAGGACACCTACTATCGGTAAAAAAGCCAATGTTTTGAATCTTTTTACCTCTACATGGTGTTGAGTGAATATCATTCAACAATATCAAATACACTTATTTATATATATAAAAAAAAAGATAAATTATACTTTTGATTTTTCGAGCTATTAGAGTTTAATATAGCATTTTGTTCATTTTCCATTTGAAAATTGAAAGGAGAAGTTATATATGTGTGTGTGTGTGTGTATGTGTGTATATGTATGTATATATGTATAGGTGTGTGTATATATATGTGTGTGTATGTATGTATGTATGTATGTATGTATGTATGTATGTATGTATGTATGTATGTATGTATGTATGTATGTATGTATATATGTATGTATGTGTGTGCACTTGAACAAATAAAGACAAATGAGGCCAAAAAAATATATAAAAAAATTAAAATAAAGGTTAAAATGTCAAGTTGGAAAACTTGTGGACCAAAATACTACCAAACTCAAATCATATATTAAATAAAATTAATTTTAAAAAAGAAAATATAAATTGATTTTTTTTTTTTTGGTGGTTGTAGATTTATACAAAGTAAACAAGTAAAAAGGAAAAAAAAAAAAAAGAAACAAAAACTAAGGGTGGAAAATGGAGGAGAATTTAGAGTTGTGGCTGGTTTAGAAAAGACATTTATTGTTATTAAATGTTTGGTGTTAGAATCATATCTGAACTTATTGAAGTTAAACCATAGTTTGTTTCACTGCTGTAAATTAGTTTGTCTTAATCTTCATTAGTTTTTCATAATTTTTAAAATATATATATATTAGAAAAACAAAATCCATTTCAATAGACAAGCATTTTTGTTTATTACTTTTGGCATGGTATGTTTTTTAGTAGACTGACAGACTAGCTGGGTGAAGTAGTCGAAACTAAGGTTTTTGTAGGTTGGTTTGGGTTGCATGACTTATCAAACCCAATTGTTCGGATTGTAAATATCTTCAACCCAAATAAATTTTATTAAAAAGTGAACTCAACCCAACCTAAAATGAAATATTTGGATTGACGTTCATCGGGTTTCGGATAATTTATTTAAAATTTTATTCTAGAAAGAAGCAAAATGTTCATATGTAAATTTTTTTTTTGAAGAGGTATTGTAATTAAAGTGTGGGTGGGGGAATCGAACCTCAAACCACGAGGTTTTAAGTATGAATATTATGCCAGTCGAGCTATGCTCTTATTAGACATATATAAAAATTTAATTTAATTATTTGCATATATTGAATTAAAATTAATATCTCAATTTCAATTTATATAATGAATCTTTTTCTAAAGTGCTAAAAACAACTATTTTCAGGAGCTTTTAGAGAAAAAAACTATCCAAAAAATAATGAAAGCAAATAAAACTAAAATAAATATATGTATATATAATTGTCGTCTATGTAAAAAATGTATAAATTTTAAAGTTAATGATAAGTTTATTGAATTTTCATAAATTTATCGATTAATCAACTATTAATAGCCTTACTTTAAAAATATTAGTAAAAAAACAAATAACAAAGCAAAAAAATTTATAGCCTTAATTTTAAAAAACCCAATAGTTATTAAACGGGACCTAAATCGTTAGTCTTCAAAATTTAATGACTAAATATGTTTTTTCAACCTTCATGTTTTTAAGTTTAGATGGTTTAAGTCGTTGCTTTTTAGGGTTACTATTTTTATAGATGTCGCGTGTGGAGACTCTGACTAGACATATTCTATAATAATATGATGTCTCGTTGTGCACGTGCCTTTTGAATATTACAAAAACAATGATCTTATCATGTCATTCAAAACCAACGTATTAGATACGTAAGTTGTCATTTTTGACTTGTTTAGAATGTCAATTATTGAAATACCATATCGTTCGTTATCAATCAAACGTATGACATAATTGTAATTATTAATAATATATTTTATATTAATAGACATAGTAAAAATAACACACGAGTAACCAACAAATATTCTCAAATAATTACTAAATTTTGCTTCGTATCATCATTGTCTCTTTTTACTCCCAAACCAAGACGAGATATACCATAAAATGAGATTAATTTAAAAAATCAGTCATTCTATTTTTTAATAATATGTTTATTATTAGATTACACATTTGTTCTATGATTCAAATACCCATTATTATTTAAAAAGAATATTCCTCAAATTCCAAGAATAAGCCAAAAGAAGAATAATTATCCAAAATATTGCCACCCTCATGTACTCACGTTTCACCATCTTCTGTAATTGCATGCATGCGAGACCATTGTGGGAGTTACAACAACAACAACAACAACAACAACAACAACAACAATAATAATAATAACAACAACAATAGAAACATTTATAATTTTATTAAAATAAACCTAGTTCATGAATTCGAAGCCAGATGTTCTATTCCTCCATTCCAGATATTATAAAAAAATTGGGAGAGATCGAAAATCGAATTTTTGAATTCACTAAATAAGTATATATCAATAATATATGAAAAATCTGATATTTAAATTCTTATAAAAAAGAGATAATTTAAACTTCACTCAATTAACTTAGACAAACTTGATACAGAATTATCTGGACAAATACTAAAATAGTGATCATTAGCCATGATGATCATACTTTTTTTTAATCTCTAGAAAATGCTTAAGTAGACTACTCCAAATATTTCGATTAATCCACACTTAAAAAAGAGAACTAGATTTTAACTACTCATAAGAAACTAACACATTATTCTATTTTCTTTAGACAATAGATCATAATTCATACCATCATAATATTTTTATATATATGTATATAGAGAGAGAAAATTGGAGTAACTCCAAAATTCCTCCATTATTTAGAGCTTAATTAAGAATAAGCAATCATGGAGTAAAGTTACTTTGCCATTCCTTAATTAGAAGATCATCTTCAATGTCTTCACCTTCATTATTTTTATTCTCATTTCCATTTTCATTTCCATTTCCATTGTTGCACCTTATTCCAATTTCAAACAATCCTTGAAGCAACATCTCTGCATCATCATTTACATCAATCTCTACACCACCACCGTCGTCGTAGTAGCAGCCATCGGAAAACAGACTCCCCATAGGGTCCCCATCGGTCACCACCGATTCCAAAAACCACTTGGTGAGTGAAATCCATATGACTAACAATAGCCTCAACACCAACGCCATTAATATCGTTCACAAACTTCTCAATCTCACTCATTCCAGAATTGTTATTTACCCCAAAATTCCACTCCGATAACAAAATGTTCTCATCTCCATCTCCTTCAACAATAATCGTTTCCATTCCGCCCTCCGACCATCCAGAACAAATCGCCGATTCCAACCATTGAATTTCCTCCACTCATCAAATCGCCCATATTCACTTCCGATTGAACAAACCCTAACTCCCCTGCCATATTGCTACTACTTCCACCAATTTTGTCATTCGAATTCATCACCATATCAATAAACCATTGATCCATAAAATTCCTTCCATTATCAACCAGATCCATCTCATTGCTCCATATTTCAAGCAGATGAGAGTTAGAATGAACAAATTCAGTAGGAGGAGGAGGAAGACGATGAACCTGTTGATGATACTCGATTCATTTTCGGCAGTTTCTTATCCTCTCTCTGACCATCCAGAACAATGCGAGCAGTTCCCCGTTGGTGAGTTGGGAAATATGACGACCTTGATGCAATTGATGCATCAGAAGATCGAGTTCGAGTTCTAGATTCTTCTTGATGAGTTTCTTTAGCATATCTTGAGCTTTGGTGGCTAGTTCCTTGAGATATGTCTCTTGATTCGTCATTTTCTTCTGGCGTTCTAGTTCCAGAAGATTGAGAAAGCGACGGTAGAGATGTTAAGCGGCAGGGAGAGATGGCCTGATGACGGGATGGTCCTCGTCGGGGCCATTGACAACGACAAAGGCGAAAATGCCGCAGAGAATGGTGAGTTCACTTACTTTCTTGGCTCTGATTTTGAGGTGCAACAATGGAGTTATAAGCTTTGGGGTTAAACTTTTTATTTTTATTTTTATTTTTCTCAATTTTTCTATTCTCTTGGTAAATGAATGACTAGGGGCATTTTTGTCCTTTAGTAACTAATGGTAATTAAAGATGAAAAACACACTACTGCATCTTGCATTCCACTTATCTTTCTGTAGCCACCCAATAGTCCAATCATAGTTTACCATATGATTAGAAAAGTTGTATTAGTAAGATACTCGAGTGAGTTGTACAAAAATGAGTACAACACGGGATTCACCCAAGTGTATATATATGTATATATAAGAATAGTTGATCGTGTGACAAACTATGGTTTTTTTTTTTTTTTACAATATATGCGGTAGGGGAGTCGAATCTCTCACTTTGAGGATAATAATACAAACACTTTGTCAGTTGAAGCTATGTTCATTTTGGCAAATTATTGTCGGATGATAAAGTGAGCTATACAAAGTTGGCTATGAATGCAAATTTTTCATAAGGATGGATGAAAATTACTGTAAAAAGATTAGGAGAAAACAAACACAATTTTACAAGCCCAAAATCCAAAACAAACTAATTATTAACCAAAACCTAAATTTCATGTTTAATTATAAGCAAAAGTTGTGTAGCCTATATAATTAAACTTCTTTAGAGAAATCCTTAAATCTACCAAACCTTACGTGAAAAAAAAGAAAAGAAAAAGAAAAAGAAATAGAATATATCACAAAAGCTACAAAAAATTCAAACCCTACAAAGTTATAAAAAAAAAAAAAAAAAAGAAATTTAAACAATTTATTTTCGAAATAAAAATTCATATTTTTGTTAGTCAACATTGGAATTGTGATTGGTGAATGAAGATGAGTTGTCAAAAGGAAAATCTGGAATAGTAGGGGTAGTTATATAGCAATTAACCCAAACTTAAATATTACTATATCATTATGAGTTGTCATTTTGACTAAAAACGAACTTTATTATTATTTATTATGCCAAAAATATATATTTATATATTATATTAGGTGTGAAATGATAATTACGGTTAAGTTTGTATTGATATTTGAGACAATTGGTTGAACTGTTGCTTTTTCTTTTCTTTGTTTTTATGTGAAAAAATTATTATTATTTTAAAATCTTTTTTTCTTTTTCTCTTTTTATTTCTTTCTTATTGCCATTAATCTTTTATAATTTTAAGGCTATGAGTACCAAAGGTTAAAATATCTTCTCTTCTTTAGTGATGAAATGTATCGAGATTTGTAATATAATTTTTCACAAGAAATCTATTGAAGTAAACGAAAACTTTAGTGGAATGAAGAATAAATTAGAGAATGGAGACAAAACTAGGGAAGCTTATCCTTGCCTCCACCTCTATCCCATGAACATCTGTTAAACATGTGAATAGCTCACCTAGTTAGGACACCTACTATTGGTCAAGAAGCCAAAGTTTTGAATCTTTTCACCTCTACATGGTGTTGAGTAAATATCATTCAACAATATCAAATACACTTATTTATAAAAAAAAAAAAAAAAAAGAAGATAAATTATACTTTTGATTTTTCGAGCTATTTTAGTTTATATAGCATTTTGTTCACTTTCCATCTGAAAATGGAAAGGAGAAGTTATATATATGTATGTGTATATATATATGTATGTATGTGTATGTGTGTATATGTCTGTATGTCTGTATAGGTTTGTGTGTATATGTGTGTGTGTGTGTATGTATGTATGTATGTGTGTGTACTTGAACAAATGAAGACAAATGAGGCCAAAAAAATATATAAAAAAAATTAAAATAAAGGTTAAAATGTCAAGTTGGAAAACTTATGGACCAAAATACTATTAAACTCAAATCACATATTAAATAAAATTAATTTTAAAAAAGAAAATATAAATTTTTTTTTTTTTTTGTGGGTGTAGATTTATACAAAGTAAACAAGTAAAAAGGATAAAAAAAAAAAAAGAAAAAAAAGAAACAAAAACAAAGCGTGGAAAATGGAGGAGAATTTAGAGTTGTGGCTGGTTTAGAAAAGACATTTATTGCTATTAAATATTTAGTGTTAGAATCATATCTGAACCTATTAAAGTTAAACCATAGTTTGTTTCACTGCTTTAAATTAGTTTGTCTTAATCTTTATTAGTTTTTGCATTGATATTTAAGACAATTGGTTGAACTGTTGCTTTTTTCTTTTCTTTGTTTTTATGTGAAAAAATTATCATTATTTTAAAATCTTTTTTTCTTTTTCTCTTTTTCTTTTGTTCTTATTGCCATTAATCTTTTATAATTTTAAGGCTATGAGTACCAAAGGTTAAAATATCTTCTCTTCTTTAGTGATGAAATGTACCGAGATTTGTAATATGATTTCTTTCCTTTCGTGAATTTCGAGGCAGGTATTTTATCTCAATTAAACGATAGTGAATATTATGAAAGTAATAATTTAATTGCTAAATTTTAGTGGGTAATGTATTTAAGGGTAATTGTTTTAAATGGTAAAACTCTTGAAAATATTTTTAGTATAACAAAATATTACTGTCTATCAGTGATAGATCGCGATAGACATCTATCAATGGACGACAGATCACGATGGACATCAATCTCGCAGTCTATCATTGATAGATAGTAACGTTTTGTTATATTTATAAATAAGTTGGTTCATTTTCCTTTATTTGAAAACACCTCATGATTTTGTCTCTATATTTTTAGTTTTATAATAATTTGGTACTTGTATTTTGAAATTTGTAATGATGTCATCTGTATCTTGAACAATCGTTATGTATTTAAAAGTGCATAGACTAAGGGGCGTTTGGGGCAAAGAGTTGATTATTATAGTTCTAGGTTATTATAGTTAAGTTATAATAGTTTGTGTTTGGGGTATAGATTATATTAGTTTGGGTTATAATATTATGTGTTTGAAGTGTAAACTATTTTAATTTGAGAAGGAAATAGTAAACACTGTAGCAATGAATAAAAAGATATAAATGTTAAATAGTAAAAGCCATAACAAATAGTAAATACTATAGCAAATGAGGGTTTAGAAATAATGTTGACTGTAATTAATTGGGGAATACAAAATAGTATTTACTTTAGTAGTTATTATAATCTTAGGATAGTCTTCGCCCCAAACCCACCATAAATTGTTACATACTAAAGATCAAGAGACTAAATTTTTACTTTCCATAAATATTCATGATTAAGAATATTTGTTTTAACTTTTAAGAGTGTGAATGCTTTGAGTTGTTAGTTTTTCAGGTTACTATTTTTATCGATGTCACTTCTGGAGATCTAATTAAACATATTCTATGATGTCGTGTTCTGCATGTGACATCTGAATATCATGAAATCAATGTTCTTATTTTATCTTTCGAAACCGATGCACTAGATATGTAACTTACGTCATTTTTGACTTGTTTAGAAGGTCAATTATTAAAATATCATATCATTATTGTCAATGAAAGTATTACATATGATCAACTATTTATCAATATTAATAAACATAGAAGGATAATATACAGATAATCATTAATTTTTTCTTAATAATTATTAAATTATTCTCTCTTTCAAATAAAGTAAAACAACATGACGGGATGGTCCTCGTCGGGGCCATTGACGACGGCAAAGGAGAAAACGCCGCAGAGAGTGGTGAGTTCATTTACTTTCTTTAACAATCTGAGCCTTCGTTTCTTGAAACTGGATTTTCTTGCATTATCGCTTGCAATCCAAACCAACTTCACTTTCTTCCTCGTCATCGAGGCTCTCTCTGTCTTTCTTGTTCTTCTTGTTCTTTCTGGACTCTGATTTTAAGGTGCAACAATGGAGTTTATTTATAAGCCTTGGGGTTAAACTTTTTATTTTTATTTTTCTTTTTCTATGTTTTTTTTTATTCTCTTGGTAAATGAATTACTAGGGGCATTTTTGTCCTTTAGTAACTAGTGGTAATTAAAGATGAAAAGTACCCCACTGCATCCTGCACTCCACCTATCTTTCTGTAGCCACCCAATAGTCCAATCACAGTTTACCATATGATTAGAAAAGTTGTATCAGTATGAAAATTATTCAGATATTTCTGGGTCTATATCTATCTTTGTGCTTCCACCAAATTATCTTATCATAATTTGTTACGTGATAAATTCTTTTTATATCTTTATTTAAATATTTTAATTCTTATTGTGTGCGATGAAAGTGAGATGCATAGAAATAGGATACATCCAAATATTAATCACCAAGTATTGCTCATTATGTTTTATTTCATGGAAAGTCATATTTAGGTTCAATGGATTGCATTTATCCTATTTCAACATTTCAAAATCACAAAACAAAAAAAATCAAAAATATATTTTGGGAAAAAAAAGTTTGTCACATCACAAACCGATGAACCATACAAAAATGTATACATCCTAAACCACATCCTTTTTATTAGTCTTACTTCATCATAGAAAATAAATAATTCAATATAGATATATGAGTAATATTTGAGTGCAGCCACAAGACTATACTCATCTCCATGCACACGTTGATACTTGAGTGAGTTTTACAAAAATGAGTACAACACGGGATGCACCCAAGTTTGTATATATGTATATATGAGAAGAGTTGATCGTGTGACAAACTATTTTTTTTTTTTTTTTTTTTGACAATATGTGGGGTAGGGGAGTCGAATCTCTCACTTTGAGGATAATAATACAAACACTTTGCAAGTTGAAGCTATGTTCATTTTGACAAATTATAGTCAGACGATAAAGTGAGCTACACAAAGTTGGCTATGGATGCAAATTTTTCTTAAGGATGGATGAAAAGTACTGTAAAAAGATTAGAAGAAAACAAACACAATTTTCAAAGCCCAAAATCCAAAACAAACTAATTATTAACCAAAACCTAAATTTCATGTTTAATTATAAGCAAAATTTGTGTAGCCTATATAATTAAACTCCTTTAGACAAATCATGAAATCTACCAAACCTTACTTGAAAAAAAAAAAAGAAAAAGAAAAATAAATAGAATATATCACAAAAGCTATACAAAATTCAAACCCTACAAAGTTATAAAAAAAAAAAAAAAAGAAATTTAAACAATTTATTTTCGAAATAAAAATTCATATTTTTGTCAGTCAACATTGGAATTGTGATTGGTGAATGAAGATGAGTTGTCAAAAGGTAAATCTGGAATAGTAGGGGTAGTTATATAGCAATTAACCCAAAATTAAATATTACTATATCATTATGAGTTGTCATTTTGACTAAAAACGAACTTTATTATTATTTATTATGCCAAAAATATATATTTATATATTATATTAGGTGTGAAATGGGAATTACGGTTAAGTTTGCATTGATATTTGAGACAATTGGTTGAACTATTGCTTTTTTCTTTTCTTTGTTTTTATGTGAAAAAATTATCATTATTTTTAAATTTTTTTATTATCTATTATTACATTTTCTTTTTCTCTTTTTCTTTTGTTCTTATTGCCATTAATCTTTTATAATTTTAAGGCTATGAGTACCAAAGGTTAAAATATCTTCTCTTCTTTAGTGATGAAATGTACCGAGATTTGTAATATGATTTCTTTCCTTTCGTGAATTTCGAGGCAGGTATTTTATCTCAATTAAACGATAGTGAATATTATGAAAGTAATAATTTAATTGCTAAATTTTAGTGGGTAATGTATTTAAGGGTAATTGTTTTAAATAGTAAAACTCTTGAAAATATTTTTAGTATAACAAAATATTACTGTCTATCAGTGATAGATCGCGATAGACATCTATCAATGGACGACAGATCACGATGGACATCAATCTCGCAGTCTATCATTGATAGATAGTAACGTTTTGTTATATTTATAAATAAGTTGGTTCATTTTCCTTTATTTGAAAACACCTCATGATTTTGTCTCTATATTTTTAGTTTTATAATAATTTGGTACTTGTATTTTGAAATTTGTAATGATGTCATCTGTATCTTGAACAATCGTTATGTATTTAAAAGAGCATAGACTAAGGGGCGTTTGGGGCAAAGAGTTGATTATTATAGTTCTAGGTTATTATAGTTAAGTTATAATAGTTTGTGTTTGGAGTATAGATTATATTAGTTTGGGTTATAATATTATGTGTTTGAAGTGTAAACTATTTTAATTTGAGAAGGAAATAGTAAACACTGTAGCAATGAATAAAAAGATATAAATGTTAAATAGTAAAAGCCATAACAAATAGTAAATACTATAGCAAATGAGGGTTTAGAAATAATGTTGACTGTAATTAATTGGGGAATACAAAATAGTATTTACTTTAGTAGTTATTATAATCTTAGGATAGTCTTCGCCCCAAACCCACCATAAATTGTTACATACTAAAGATCAAGAGACTAAATTTTTACTTTCCATAAATATTCATGATTAAGAATATTTGTTTTAACTTTTAAGAGTGTGAATGCTTTGAGTTGTTAGCTTTTCAGGTTACTATTTTTATCGATGTCACTTCTGGAGATCTAATTAAACATATTCTATTAAAGTATGATGTCGTGTTCTGCATGTGACATCTGAATATCATGAAATCAATGTTCTTATTTTATCTTTCGAAACCGATGCACTAGATATGTAACTTACGTCATTTTTGACTTGTTTAGAAGGTCAATTATTAAAATATCATATTATTATTGTCAATGAAAGTATTACATATGATCAACTATTTATCAATATTAATAAATATTGTAAGGATAATATACAGATAATCATTAATTTTTTCTTAATAATTATTAAATTGTTTTCTCTTTCAAATAAAGTAAAACAACATCAATCTACAGATTTAATATATATATTTATATATATGATCATTTCAAATTATCCATAATATTATTTAAAAAGAATATTCCTCAAATACTTTTGAAGAATAAGCCAAAAGAAGAATAATTAAATCCAAAATATTACAATACAACTCTCACAGTTTCACGTCTCACCAGTTTCCGGAATTGCATGCATGACAGGCCACATGGAAGATTTTTAAATCTATACATATGTGTGTCAGGGCTATTCATGAAACATGTTTGATCATGTTGTCTTTAATCTATTTTGGAGAAATTTTCGTTTTAAATTATACCTATTTAAATCTTGAACTTTCATAAATTTATCGATTAATCATTTTTTTTAAGATTTGGTTTGAAAAATATTGTAAAAATTATATAATTCCGTTTTAAATTTATCTTCTAAATTATTATAAGTGAATCAATTATTTAGACCCTTTATTAAGATTACATTTGAAAATTGTCGATGCATTTTATTCTTATAGGTGTATAGGCTTTTCGAGATGTTGAATTAATAAAATAGATGATTAAACTTGATGCATGGACACTCTTCAAAAGAAGTTTTAGTTGAGAGTCTAAATTGGTTTGTTTATGCATGGACACTCTTCAAAAGACTGATTTGTTCTCATCGTTTTAAAAATTTGTTTATGACCAACTTTTAAGCAAAATTTCAATATTATTATTTATAGATTAAGATTTATTTTGTATATTTAGTATATTCCTTATGCAGTGAATATCTATATCCTAAAATTTTAAATTGGTTAGTGCAATGCTATCATTTTTTTCTTTACATAATAGCACATATTTCTCCTATATTTAAAAAATAATCTTATATTTTTTCTTTGAATAAATTTAGAGCAAAGAATATATAAATTTAAGTTTTCAACATATATGATATAACATCTAAGAGGCGTTTGGGACAATAAACTAGTTATTATAGTTATAGATTGTTATAGTTGGATTATGATAGTTTGTCTTTGGGTATAGATTATTTTAGTTTAGGTTATAATAGTATGTGTCTGAGATGTAAACTATTTTAGTTTGAGAAGGAAATAGTAAATACTGTAGCAAATAATAAAAAAAATGATGAATGTAAAATAGTAAAAGTTGTAGTAAATAGTAAATACTGTAGCAAATGGGGGTTTTGAAATAGTGATGATTGTAGTTAATTGGAGGTTTTGAATTAGTTTTCTTGTAGCAAGAGGTAGTTATTATATTTTGATGATAACCCTTGTCCTAAATGCTTCCTAAATAATTTAATAAAATATAAATTTTGAAAATAGGTCTATTTAATTTAGGCATTATTATCCATCACGACAATTTACTATTATTTATCCAAAAAATTTAACATACTTTTTCATGTTCAAAATTAAAATTGAACAAATACTACTAATTTTCTTCATTTTACAATTGTTTTTTAGAACTACAATCACGAGAAATTATTTTAGAAGCTACAACTCCAAACTAAGCCTCAACATCTCTCTCTCTATATTTTTTATTTTTAATAAATTAGGTCTCATTTCGTAATCGTTTTGTTTTTTGGTTTTGGTTTTTTGACAATTAACATATTTCATCTTAATTTCTTACAATCATTTGCATCTTTCTCAAGTACAAAAATTGATTTTTTAGCATAGTTCTAAAAAGAAAAACAAGCTTTTAAAACTATTATTTTAATTTTCAAAATTCAGCTTGATTTTTGAAAACACAAGTAAAAAGTAGATAACAAATTAAAAAGTTAGAGGTGGAAGAACTATAGGCTTAATTTTTTTTAAAAAAAACTAAATGATTATCAAATGAGGTCTTAGTCATCAATTTTATTATGTAACAATTTAGTATATGTATTTTAACATTTGTCATAATGTAGTCTCTGCCCTGTACAATTGTTAAAAATTTGAAAGTGTATATGGACTAAATTGTTGCAAAATTAAAAATATAAAAATAAGTGTTTGTTATATATTAAAATCAAAAGAGACTAATACTTCATTTGGTAACCATTTGATTTTTTATTTTTAAAAATTAAGCCTAATTCTTCGTAATTTCTTTTCTACAATTGTTTGCATATTTCTTAGGTAAAGAGTTGAATTCTTAGTCAATTTAAAAAATAAATTAAAAATGATTTTTTTTTTTAGTTTTCAAAACTTGGCTTGATTTTTAAAAATATTAGTAAAAAGTAAAAAACAAAGGCAAAAACAAAATATAGGCTTAATTTTAGAAAATCAAATAGTTACTAAACGGGACCTAAATCGTTAAAAGTTAATGACTAAAACTGTTTTTTCAACCTTTATGTTTTTAAGTTTAGATGGTTTAAGTCGTTGCTTTTTAGGGTTACTATTTTTATTGATGTCGCATGTGAAGACTCTAACTTGACATATTCTATAATAATATGATGTCTCGTTGTGCACGCGTCATTTGAATACCACAAAATCAATGATCTTATCATGTCATTCAAAACCAACGTACTAGATACGTAAGTTACGTCATTTTTGACTTGTTTAGATTTTCAATTATTGAAATACCATATCGTTCGTTATCAATCAAACGTAATACATAATTGTAATTATTAATAATATATTTTAATATTAATAGACATAGTAAAAATAACACATGGCTAACCAACAAATATTCTCAAATAATTACTAAATTTTGTTTCGTATCATTATTGTCTCTCTTTACTCCCAAAACAAGACGAGATATATCTCAAAATGAGATTAATTTAAAATATCAGTCATTCTCATTTTTTAATAATCCAAAATTTCAGAGCGTGGTGAGTTCAAATGATGGGATGGTCCTCGCCGGGGCCATTGATGGGATGGTCAAATGATGGGATGGTCCTCGTCGGGGCCATTGACGACGGCAAAGGAGAAAACGCCGCAGAGAGTGGTGAGTTCATTTACTTTCTTTAACAATCTGAGCCTTCGTTTCTTGAAACTGGCTTTTCTTGCATTATCGCTTGAAATCCAAACCAACTTCACTTTCTTCCTCGTCATCGAGGCTCTCTCTGTCTTTCTTGTTCTTCTTGTTCTTTCTGGACTCTGATTTTAAGGTGCAACAATGGAGTTTATTTATAAGCCTTGGGGTTAAACTTTTTATTTTTATTTTTCTTTTTCTAAGTTTTTTTATTCTCTTGGTAAAAAAATTACTAGAGGCATTTTTGTCCTTTAGTAACTAGTGGTAATTAAAGATGAAAAATACCCCACTGCATCCTGCATTCCACTTATCTTTCTGACCCAATAGTCCAATCACAGTTTACCATATGATTAGAAAAGTTGTATCAGTA
This sequence comes from Benincasa hispida, assembly GCF_027475165.1. Taxonomy (NCBI): domain Eukaryota; kingdom Viridiplantae; phylum Streptophyta; class Magnoliopsida; order Cucurbitales; family Cucurbitaceae; genus Benincasa; species Benincasa hispida. The sequence continues at coordinate 73,992,701 of NC_143488.1, read as the reverse complement.
TGAAAATTACTCAGATATATCTGGGTCTATATCTATCTTTGTGCATCCACCAAATTATCTTATCATAATTTGTTACGTGATAAATTCTTTTTATATCTTTATTTAAATATTTTAATTCTTATTGTGTGTGATGAAAGTAAGATGCATAGAAATAGGATACATCCAAATATTAATCACCAAGTATTGCTCATTATATTTTATTTCATGGAAAGTCATATTTAGGTTCAATGGATTGCATTTATCCTATTTCATCATTCCAAAATCACATAACAAAAAAATAAAAAAATAAAAAATATATATTGGGAAAAAAAGTTTGTCACATCACAAACCGATGAACTATACAAAAATGTATACATCCTAAACCACATCCTTTTTATTATTCTTACTTCACCATAGAAAATAAATAATTCAATTATATGAGTAATATTTGAGTGCAGCCACAACACTATACTTATCTCCATGCACACGTTGATACTCGAGTGAGTTTTACAAAAATGAGTACAACACGGGATGCATCCAAGTTTGTATATATGTATATATGAGAAGAGTTGATCGTGTGACAAACTATGATTTTTTTTTTTTTTGACAATATGTGGGGCAGGGGAGTCGAATCTCTCACTTTGAGGATAATAATACAAACACTATGCCAGTTGAAGCTATGTTCATTTTGGCAAACTATAGTTGGATGATAGAGTGAGCTACACAAAGTTGGCTATGAATGTAAATTTTTCTTTAGGATAAATGAAAATTACTGTAAAAAGATTAGGAGAAAACAAACACAATTTTCAAAGCCCAAAATCCAAAACAAACTAATTAATAACCAAAACCTAAATTTGATGTTTAATTATAAGCAAAATTTGTGTAGCCTATATAATTAAACTCCTTTAGAGAAATCATTAAATCTACCAAACCTTACTTGTAAAAAAAAAAAAGAAAAAGAAATAGAATATATCACAAAAGCTTTAAATATTCAAACCATACAAAGTTTTTAAAAAAAAATATTTATTTTTTAACTTTTAAGAATATTTATTACTTTTAAGAATATTTATTTTAACTTTTGAGAGTGTGAATGCTTTGAGTTGTTAGATTTTAAGGTTTCTATTTTTATTGATGTCACTTCTGGAAATCTGATTAAACATATTCTATTATAGTATGATGTCGTGTTCTGCATGTGACATCTGAATATCATGAAATCAACATTCTTATCGTATCTTTCAGAACTAACGTACTAGATATGTAATTTTTGACTTTATTAGAAGGTCAATTATGAAAATATCATATCATTATTGTCGATGGAAGTAATACATATGATCAACTATTTATGATATATTTCAATATTAATAAACATAGTAAGGATAATACATAGATAATCGTTAATTTTTTTTCTTAATAATTATTAAATTTTGTTTCATACCATTATTTTCTCTTTCAAATAAAGTAAAACATCATCAATCCACAGATTTAGTAAATATATATTTATATATATGATAATTTCAAATTATCCATATTATTATTTAAAAAGAATATTCCTCAAATTCTTTTGAAGAATAAGCCAAAAGAAGAATAATTAAATCCAAAATATTACAACTCTCACAGTCTCACGTCTCACCGGTTTCCGGAAATGTATGCATGACAGACCACATGGAAGATTTTTAAATCTATACATATGTGCGTGAGGCTAGCTATTCAAGAAAAATGTGAAATCATGTTGTCTATAATCCATTTTTGAGAAATTTTCATTTTACATCCCTTAAATTATACCTATTTAAATCTTGAATTTTATAAATTTACCGATTAATCGTCTCTTTTTAGATTTGATTTAAAAAATATTGTAAGAATTATATAATTTTTTTTTAAAAATTTATCTTTTAAATTATTATAAGTGAATCGATTATTTAACTCTTTATTAAGATTACATTTGAAAATTGTCGATGCATCATTATTATACGTGTAGACTTTTCGAGATGTTGAATTAATAAAATAGATGATTAAACTTGATGTATGGACACTTTTCAAAAGAAGTTTTAGATGAGAGTCTAAATTGATTTGTTTATGAAAGTTTAGGAGTTTAGTTGATAAAATTATATGTATCACACGATATTTACCTAGAAAGAACGTAATGAAGGGTGTAAAATTGATATATCTACGAAAGTTTAGGATTTAAATTGATATAATTTTTGTTTAGAGTTTAATTTAGTGTTTTCTTTTCTAATTTAAAAAGAAAAATTGGTTTTTGTTTGGCATGCAATAAATAAATATGATATAGTTTGTTTTAATAATTATCATTGATTTTTAAAAGTTAGACAATTTAACAAATTTTATTATGGCATTCCATCTCAGAGAGTTTGCACCAATGGAACTTATTCGACCTAAATTCTTTTTATAAAAAAAATATGTTTTGTGAAGATTTGAAACGTCTCCTTCATTATTCTTTAAATGAACAACTACACGTTAAAAGTTGACTCCCATAGGTAAAGTGTAACACATAAATTTACTAAAAATATAAAGGCAATATGTATAGGTAAAGAGTTTCTCCTAATAACATTTTTTTTCATATATAGGATAAATTTATAAATGTAATATATGAATGGATATTAACACGACACTAATGAATCAATATATCTTCTAGGCATAACAAACTTTGAGACCCATTCATTATAACAAAAAATAAAATATAAAGTTTCTAACTCAACAAAAATTTATCTCAAACATTATTTTAGCTTTCTCAAACTTCATCATAAAAACAAATAAGTGAGGAAAAAAGTCTTAAAACGTGCTTTAACACCTAATGAAAATTATTTTTTTCTTAAATAATAAACACTTTAAAAAAAAAATTCAAATCATTCTAATTCTTTAACTCCTTGATTTGATTATGGGTCTTAACAAATTGATCATATTCATTCATATGTATTTTCATAATCTATTGACTTTGCCCTACTTTTTATTATTTATTTATTTCCTCTAATTTAGTTGTTTCTTACATGCATGTATTTCCTCTCATTCTCAATACCCTTTACCCTTTTCAACCATAACAATTTTTTAAAAACTATTTACTATTTTTCAAAATTTGGCTTAGTTTTTTTTAAAAAGAAAATTATTTCAAATAGTAAAATTGTTGAAAATATTTACAAGATGGAACAAAATTTTAGAACTATCAATAGTAGACGCTGATAGATACGGATAGAAATATATCAATGTCTATCATTGATAGATCTAAAATTTGCTATATTTTGTAAACATTTTTATTTATTTTTCTATATTCGAAAATAACCATTTTTGAAATTAAAAAAAAAAAGAAGAAATCAATGGGTAGAAAAGTGTTTATTAAATTTAATTTTAAAAATCGAAAATTATAAATTAAATTGGTAGGTCTTAATATTTTTTCTTTTCTTTTCTTTTCTTTTTTTTTTTTTACTTTTTAGATTTTGAAAATCAAATCTTAAGAATACTACTTTCATTTATTTCTTTTTTAAAATTGGCTTAGTTTTTTTTTCTTTTTGAAGTTAAATAACAAAACAAAGAAATTAATATATAGAAGAATGTTTATTAAGCTTAACTGTAAAAAATGAAAGATCCAAAATCAAATTGGTATAAAAAATTTTATTTATTTATTGAATTCTTAGATTTTGAAAATCAAATGAAATGCTACTTCCACTTATTTCTTTCTTTAATTTTGTTATCTACTTTAAAATAAAAAAAATAAAAGTTTATTTCTTTTTTAAAAAAATTGTTTCAGAAAGTTGACTATGAATCCGTATATTTTATAAGATAGATGAAAATCATCGTAAAGAAATTAGAGAAAGTTGACTTAGGCGACTTAGTCTTAATCCTGGGTATATTATGAACTCTTGTTCACGAGGAATTTTCCTCTGATTTGCGTGGGTGAAGGTGGGCAATTCGCTGACCCAATATGCCTACTATTTTGGGGATAATAAAACAGAGTGGGGAGTTGGGAACATAATAGTACAAGATAGAATTCACTCCTTCCCTCTTTGAGGGTAAGTAGATGAGTGTTCCCTCAAGTGGTGTCTCTAGAACTTGAACAAAGGACTCTACCCTCTCATTGACACACCGAAGGTTAAAACGGTAATTTGACCTAGTTGGAGTTACAAACACACGTAAAGGACTACTTGCTAGAATTGGTACTATATTCATGGACACAGAAATATATCTTGCTAGTATTAGTCTATATCCATGGACATAGAAATATATCTATAATGAGAAGACTGCAGCTGTGGGTCTTTAGTGAAGTGTTGATAAATTCTCTCTGTGCAATAAATGCTGACCTTTGCAAATGAGGGGATCTTCTAATAGAGCTCCTTGATGGGCTTCATGGGCTTGGGCCTGGCCTTGATTGGCCATGGGTCTGACTTTTGGACATAATTTAATTGGACTCCAGCCTGGTCTTTAGGCCCAATTAACTGGGCATAGGCCTATTTTTGCATTTTAGGCCCATCTTAAGCCCATATTTGGGTGCCCAACGTCCAAATTATAACGTCAAATTGGTCGAAATTAATTTTACTCAATCAACGTCTGCGACGAAAACACAGAATTTGTCCTCAATTTTAATTTGAGACACATGCCAACTCTTAATTGGTCACAAATTTGATGATTTCGGAATTTTGTCATTTCACACGAATATGATGTAAGCAAAATGTCAAAAACCCCTAATTTTGAAAAATAAGACATACAATCGTATTTTCACTTCAATTTTAGGTCATCCATCCATCGGACCTTAAAATCATAGAGTTCGAAAATCCAAAGATTAAGAAAATAACTTAGACCAATATATATATAGGTGTGTGTGTGTGTGTGTGTTTAAACATTAAAATAAAGAATTCATAAAGTAAAACTTGTAACATTTATATCCCCATGGTTTAATCACGACCCTAGTGTTGTAACAAGACAAACAATACCCAATGAAAGGGACAATTAATTTGTTTTTACCATAGTGGGCCCACCATTTGTAACTGAATTAGAAAAAAACAACATTAGCTTTGTTCAAATACTCTTCTCTTTTGTGAATTTTATGCTCTCTAATCTTATCTTCAACTTCCAACACATCCTTATCTTCTCTTTCTTTGCTTTTTTATTTTTTTATTTTACCCTTTTCGTTAGACAATGGTAGGGTCTAGATTATCCATAATCGATTTTAAAAATGGTAATTGATGTTTTATCTACATAATTATATTAAAATTAATAGACCATTTTTTTAAATCTATTTTCAATAGATTCACTTTCTCCCAACTATCGGCAAGTTTATATTTGGTGACAAATTAGGAATATTTTCTAATGAATACGTTTGGAAGAAATTTTAGAATGTTCGAAATTACGTATGTTTTAAAATAGTGATTGTTTGGTAATGGTGTATATAGGTAAAGCCCACAGTTATTTAGACCTCGTTCGATAACTATTTAATTTTTTAAAAGTTAGACTCGTTTTCTTCAAATTTCTGTATCATAGTTTTAGTTTTTTCCAACAACAACAAAATATTTGAATTGTTAACAAAATTATTTAAAAAAATATATATTTCTATTTTAATTTTTAAAATTTGACTTGATTTCTTAAAACAATACTAGAAAGTAAATAAAGCAAACAAAGAAATCAAAGAATAAACGTAGTTCTGTAAGTTTAATTCTTAAAAATCAAAATTTAACATAAAATGTAAATAGTTATCATTTGCCTTAATAATTTCTAGTCAATGAAGATTGATTTTTTGGTCAAGTGATTGACCAAGAAGAACGTGAAAAAAATACTAATTTCTTAGAATTTTTTTGGGAGTGATGTGAAGATTATAAAACAAATTTTAAAACTAAATGCCAATAATTCAAAATCACATTTGATTACTTTTTAAGATGAAAACATTAAAATGGCTCATCACAAAAAATAATTTTATAAAATCATTTAAATAATTATAATATGTGGAGTGGAGGACTCTAATCTTCAACTCTAAAATTTTTTTTTTAAAAAAAATAGAATTTTTATGCTGTTGAGTCATGTTCACCAAACTCATTTTTCTTCTATTTCAAAAATTTATCTCAAAGATGATTTTAACTTTCTCAAACTTCATCATAAAAACAAATAAGTGAGGAAAAAAAAAGTCTTAAAACATGCTTTTACACCTAATAAAAATTATTTTTTCTTAAACATTAAACACTTTTTAAAAAAATAATTCAAATCATTCTAATTCTTTAACTCCTTGATTTGATTATGGGTCTTAACAAACCGATCATATTCATTCAAATGCATTTTCATAATCTATTGACTTTACCCTATTTTTTATTATTTATTTATTTCCTCTAATTTAGTTGTTTCTTACATGCATATATTTTCTCTCATTCTCAATACCCTTTACCCTTTTAAACCTTAACAAATTTTTTAAAATCATTTATTATTTTTAAAAAATTGGCTTAGTTTTTTTTTAAAAGAAAATTATTTCAAATTGTAAAATTGTTGAAAGTATTTACGAGATGGAACAAAATTGCTGATAGATACTGGTTGACATTTATCAGTGTCTATCAGTGACATTGATAGACGAATCTATCAATGTCACTGATAGACACAGATAGAAGTCTATCAGCATCTATCATTGATAGTTCTAAAATTTTTCATTATCTTGTAAATATTTTAATTTATTTTTATATATTTGAAAACAACCATTTTTTAAATTTAAATAACAAAAAAAAAAAAAAATCAATGGGTAGAAAAGTATTTATTAAATTAAATTTTTTAAAAAAATTATAAATTAAATTGGTAGGTCTTAATCTTTTTTCTTTTTCTAATCGGCTTAGTTTTTTTTTTTTTTTTTTTGAAGTTAAATAACAAAACAAAGAAATTAATATCTAGAAGAATGTTTACTAATCTTAATTGTAAAAAATGAAAGATCCAAAATCACCAAGGAAAAGCTAACATTGTTGTTGATGCTCTTAGCAGAAAGTCAGCTCATATTGAGCAGCTCTAAGTACCATCTCCAAACACATAATGGATGACCTTGAAAGAGCTGAGATCGAGAGAAAATAGGAGTGGAAGCGGGAGCGGGAACGAGAGCGAGACCAGCGAGTGCGAGTGCGAGAGCGAGAGCGAGAGCGAGAGCGAGAGTCTAGGGCTAGCAGGGCATGTATTGTTGCACCCCTCTAGACCCAATTCTATGTCAAGATTATTCCAGGGCTAGCAGAGCATGTATGGTTGTACCCCTCTAGACCCAATTCTATGTCATGATTATGCTAGAGACTAATAGGGTATGTATGGTTGCACCCTTCTAGTCCAATCTTACGTTTATGTTAATGGTTGATGTTGGATGCGACTATGGCCCTACTGACTGCATAACCCGCTAATCATCAGATGGGCTAGTTTCCGCCTAAGTCCTCATCTTCCTATCAGGGTGGAGAAATTTACGTTAGTGATGTTGGACGTGACTCTTGCCCTACTGACTGCATGACCCACTAATCATCAGATGGGCTAGTTTCTGCCTAAGTCCTCATCTTCCTATCAGGGCGGAGAAATTTACGTTAGAAGCATAACCGACCACTACATGTTCTTATATGTTTTCGGTCCCATTCATATGTTTTCAAGACATGTTGCATGTGATTGTGCATTTGGTCACTACCTTATGTGAGAACTACTTACTGGGTATATTATATACTCATCCTAGGCATATGCATTTGGTCACTACGTCGCTCAAATAGCCAACCATCAAACTCACTATTATAGGCATATGCATTTTTGTATCACCACGCTAGTGTTTTATGGATCCTGGTGTTTTGTAAAATAAACTTTTTATATAGTTTTCTACCTAATTAATAAAATCTTAGATATGTTCTTTTGAGATTTTTACCAAAACTCATCTCATAATAGAAAAGTTTAAGCATGCATGTCGTAACGGTCGGACCATAGTATGTAAGGATCCGGTCGTTAAACATACGTTTTTCCCTTTATAACATGTCCCTTGATGACGCTTACCACAATTCGTGCATAATGGTTTCTTACCCGTACCAGCTACCAGCTCGGTAGGATGCCAAAACCTTGATCTATCATCCATATTAACCACAAGTCTTGGCTTCTTCTTTCCTACCCTATGCTGACTTGTAACTCTCTGTCCTTTATCAATACCTATTAGGTCATTCTCAATACCGTACTTCCTTTTCGAATCCATCAGAATGGATTCGACACATTCCGCCAACCTCTTGTTAAATATTATGTCCTCTAACTGAGGATCTGTTCCCGTCTGCAGAATCCTCGACTCCACGCCTGAAGTCGTTTCCTAATTTACCAGGTCTTTACTTTTCTGTTCACTAAAATCTGAATTCCCTCGAGCATCGACACTTCTAAAGGTAGGGTCAGGGTTCCCGTTATCTGTCTGCCTGCTCTGCTTGCCACTTTTCTTCACATCTTCCTCTTACTTAGGTAGTACACATGCTAAGGACTCAGGGCTCAGACTTACATAATATAAACTTTTCCCCTCTCTTCCCAAAACCTTTTGCTCTGATACCAACTTGTCACACCCCGCACCAGATTATCCTCCTAACCTAGACGGAATGATGACTGCAGCAGTTACCAACCCTTTTGCTGGCACTTACTACCTATCTTACCTGTTAAAGATTGCTCAAAATCCTGAATACATTCAAATTAACTTAGAACTTAACACAGTTACATTACAGGGTTTCGCAGCATTATTCATACATGAATATTACAACTTAGTGAGCCCCAACTAGAATACTAGTCACTAGTCAAATACATGTGTACTAGCTAATACCGATCTTCAATTATGCTTCCTTTAACCTATTTCTTTGAGTGGCAGAGCAGCAACAGAAAAGTCTTCTGGGAACTGACTGCTACCTGGAAAGGAAAACATTTGAAAACTTGAGCCAGAAGCCCAGTGAGTGACTTAATAAAACGTAAAACTCATGCTTAAACTGAAAGCTTGAAAACATAATACTGGATCTTAAAATATACCAAGCAAACGTGTACATAAAACCTTTTAAACCGTTGTATCTCCAACTTGAATCTTAGTTGAGAATGAACATTCACTGCTCTAATTCCCATCGTCAAGCCATGGCCAGGTGAGACCTCTACTTCGACCTATTCACGTTAAATTATGGCTAGAAGGGATCCCTACGTTGATCTCTTTAAATATACCGATGGCATCTCAAGCAACATCCTTAAAACATAAACATTGATAACAACTCTTAAATATCAATAATCATCATTGTTCCTTAGTTGAGAAGGAGCATACACTACTCTAGCTCCCAACATCTATTATCGGCCAAGAAACCCATACCTTGGCCTCTCGTTCAGACCTACCTACATACACATGGAGTTTGCTATGTACCGTCAATACCTTAGGTACATTTATTAAGATACCTTCCCTACCTTCAATATCCCTATTCATTATGTTTAGAAATACCAATGCATGTACTTTGGCAACCTTAGGTATTTAAAACATAGTACGTCAAGCTTCATTCAACCTTAGCTTTAACCTTAGTGCATGTTTCATACTTTGTGAAATAAATTGGCTTAAAACATATTGAACTAGCATGTAAAACCACTAGCATACGTTAGACATGGAAAACATACTTGGAAAACTCATACATTGATAAACATTCATAAGCATTGGAAATTTCAAACTATCCTTCTAGTCTAGAAGAATATACGACTGCCTTTATCCTTAGTTGAGAGTGAACAACTAGTTCTAACCCTCAACGTCAACCTTAGTCGGGGAGAACCCCTTTTGCTCAGTCCCTCGACGTTGTATTACCCACGTGCACGTGGTTATAGCTGAGTACTGTCGTACCTTATGTACCTGACTAGGATACCTTCTCATTGTCCTTCAGTATCCTTAGGTACTTGATGAGGATACCTTCTCATTGTCCCTCATTATCCTTAGGTACTTCTGCTCAGATACCTTCTCAAACGTCCTTCAGTATCGAGCTGCTAAGATACCTTCTCAAATGTCCTTCGGTATCAAGTTGGTTCGGTACCTTCTCGAACGTCCTTCGGTACCAAGTTGATCAGATACCTTCTCAAATGTCCTTTGGCATTTGGTTGGGTGGATACCTTCTCAAATTTCCTTCGGTATCGCGTTTTAAATAAAACTAGTCATAAACATTTAGTTGAACACTAAGGCTTAGTGCTCAAATCATCATAAAAATGGAGTTACTTAAACATGCTGAAAGTATTTGGACAAAATAACATATTTAAATCATGCTTTACTTAGCATGAGAAACCATTTGATGAATACGTTGCTTGGCACTTCTTTTAAACACTTAGCATGAGAAATATCTTCAAGAAATCACAGTTTCTAAATCATTAAAACAGTAAGTCATCACATAGTGACTCACAGCTCGTTGGCCTCTTAACGGGTCATACGCCTCTCCTAGCTCTTCTTTGCCTGAAAGAACATAATTCCCGGCTAAACTACTTAGAATTCTTAGCAAAATACCTCAAAATAGTTCATTTACTAATGGAACTTTTATCAACAAAATCAGTATTACTAGCGAGAAAATCATCATGAGCGAGATCACCCATATGAGCGAGATCATCCTTATGAGCGAGATTTACCATTCCCAGCGAGATTTGGCACTTTCCAGTGAGATTTGGCGCAAAACCAGCGAGATCCAGTGCAAACCAGCGAGATTCAGTGCAAACAACGAGATTTCCATCCCTAGCGAGATCCACCTCTCGCTCTCGCTTCCTCTTGCTCTCTCTCACTCTCGCTCACTCTGCTCACTCTCACTCCCTCTCGCTCTCGCTCACTCTCGCTCTTGAGCTGCCTGTTTAATCCTTCTAAGCAGCTGTCTGCTTATGCCCAGATCCTTTGTTATAAATTCAAAAATTCATAACTCAAAATCCAGTCCTCTTTTGAAGAAACTTCCTTCTACAAACATGTTTAGAATTGAGTTATCAAAATTATCTTAAAATTCTTCGTTGTTTAATCTAGAGATTCAAAACTTCATCATTGGCCCTAATTCAAACAGCTGCCTGCTTGTTCAACAATTTCCAGTTCAACCTTCAAAACTATATAACTCAATTCCAGGCCTCATCTTAATAAGTTTCATTGTACAGAGTTGTTTATAATTGAGTTAAAAATATTACCTCAAAACGCTTCGTAATTTGTCCTCGAGCTTCAATTCTTCACTAATGGCCTAGATTCACCCAAGAAACGAACCCTTCGTCTTTATTTTTCCCCTCCGGCTTTATTCCAGCGAGTTTTCCTTCCAGCAGCCCAGCCATAGAAAATAGACACAAAGCTTTTGAATGCCACTGGAATTACACAAGTAGCCTAAGTAGTTTGTCCAAACCGATCCCAATGAACTCGACGTTCTTGCTTATATTATCGCCCAAAATCCAGCATGAACCCTCCTTGTGCCACCTGGCCCACTATTGGTGATGAAGGGCTAGGATTTAGCAAATTTCCTTTTGTAACTTCACTCACAATATTACTTCAGCACTACTCCTCATTAGATGGCATGGTCTCATTCATATGCTTATTATGCATTCCATCTTCTATCCTTCCTGAGACATGACATTATTTAGCTCATTAGAAGACATCACATTACTTAAAAGTAATTAGGGTTCGAGTTTTACGCTAACTCTTAATTGGTCACAAATTTGACAATTTCGAAATTCCATTATTAATTTAGCAAATGACGTGGTGGTCCGCAATTTCTCCTCCAACAAGAGGAAAGCTAAGAACGAGATCAAAAGATCAATCCACATGCGCAAGATTCCATTTTAATAATTTCAAAAACCCTTAATTTTGAAAAAGAAGACATACAATCTATTTTCACTTTAATTTTAGGTCATCCATCCATCGGACCTTAAAATCATAGAGTTCGAAAATCCAAAGATTAAGAAAATAACTTAGACCAAAATAAACATTAAAATAAAGAATTCATAAAGTAAAACTTGTAACATTTATATCCCCATGGTTTAATCACGACCCTAGTGTTGTAACAAGACGAACAATACCCAATGAAAGTGACAACTAATTTGTTTTTACCATAGTGGGGCCCACCATTTGTATCTGAATTAGAAAAAACCATATTAGCTTTGTTCAAATACTCTTCTCTTTTGTGAATTTTATGCTCTCTAATCATATAACTTCCCACCCATCCTTATCTTCTCTTTCTTTGCTTTTTTATTTTTTTATTTTACCCTTTTCGTTAGACAATGGTAGGGTCTAGAGACAAATGAGGCCAAAAAAATATATAAAAAAATTAAAATAAAGGTTAAAATGTCAAGTAGGAAAACTTGTGGACCAAAATACTACTAAAATCAAATCATATATTATATAAAATTAATTTTAAAAAAGAAAAAATAAATTGATTTTTTTTTGGTGGGTGTAGATTTATACAAAGTAAACAAGTAGAAAGGAAAAGAAGAGAAAGAAACAAAAACTAAGGGTGGAAAATGGAGGAGAATTTAGAGTTGTGGCTGGTTTAGAAAAGACATTTATTCCTATTAAATGCTTGGTGTTAGAATCATATCTGAACCTATTAAAGTTAAACCATAGTTTGTTTCACTGCTTTAAATTAGTTTGTCTTAATCTTTATTAGGTTTTCATAGTCTTTAATATATATATATATATATATAAGAAAAACAAAATCCATTTCAATAGACAAGCATTTTTGTTTATTACTTTTGGCATGATATTTTTTTTAGTAGACTGGGAGACTGGGTGGGTGAAGTAGTCAAATTTAATTATTTGCATATATTGAATTAAAATTAATATCTCAATTTCAATTTATATAATGAATTTTTTACTAAAATGCTAAAACAACTATTTTTAGGAGTTTTTAGAGAAAAAACTATCCAAAATATAATGAAATCAAATAAAACTAAAATAAATATATGTATATATAATTGTCGTCTATGTAAAAAATGTATAAATTTTAAAGTTAATGATAAGTTTATTGAATTTTCATAAATTTATCGATTAATCAACTATTAATAGCCTTACTTTAAAAATATTAGTAAAAATACAAATAACAAAGCAAAAAAATTTATAGCCTTAATTTTAAAAAACCAAGTATTTATTAAACAGGACCTAAATCATTAGTCTTCATAAAATTTAATGACTAAAAATGTTTTTTCAACCTTTATGTTTTTAAGTTTAGATGGTTTAAGTCATTGCTTTTCAGGGTTATTATTTTTATCGATGTCGCGTGTGGAAACTCTGACTAGACATATTCTATAATAATATGATGTCTTGTTGTGCACGCGCTATTTGAATACTATAAAATCAATGATCTTATCATGTCATTCAAAACCAACGTACTAGATATGTAAGTTACGTCATTTTTGACTTATTTAGAATGTCAATTATTGAAATACCATATCGTTCGTTATCAATCAAATGTAATACATAATTGTAATTATTAATAATATATTTTAATATTAATAGATATAGTAAAAATAACAAATGAGTAACCAATAAATATTCTCAAATAATTACTAAATTTTGTTTCGTATCATCATTGTCTCTCTTTACTCCCAAAACAAGACAAGATATACCTCACAATGAGATTAATTTAAAAAATCAGTCATTCTCATTTTGTAATAATATGTTTATAAGATTTCACATATGTTCTATGGTTCAAATACCCATTATTATTCCTAAAAAAAATATACCCATTATTACTTAAAAGGAATATTCCTCAAATTCCAAGAATAAGCCAAAAGAAGAATAATTATCCAAAATATTGCCACCCTCATGTTCTCACGTTTCACAATCTTCCGCAATTGCATGCATACGAGACCATTGCGGGAGTTACAATAATAATAATAATAAGAACAACAACAACAACAACAACAACAACAACAACAACAACAACAACAGAAGCATTTACAATTTTATTAAAATAAACCTAGTTCATGAATTCGAAGCTAGATCTTCCATTCTTCCCTTCTAGATATTATAAAAAAATTGGAAGAGATCGAAAATTGAATTTCCGAATTCACTAAATAAGTATATATCAATAATATATAAAAAATCAGATATTTAAATTCTTATAAAAAGAGACAATTTAAACTTCACTCAATTAACTTAGACAAACTTGATACAGAATTATATGGACAAATACTAAAATAGTGATCATTAGCCCTGATGATCATACATTTTTTTTTAATCTCTAGAAAATGCTTAAGTGGACTACTCCAAATATTTCGATTAATCCACACTTAAAAAAGGGAACTAGATTTTAACTACTTATAAGAAACTAACACATTATTCTATTTTCTTTAGACACTAGATCATAATTCATACCATCATAATATTTTTATATATATAGAGAGAGAGAAAATTGGAGTAATCCCCAAATTCCTCCATTATTTAGAGCTTAATTAAGAAGAAGAAATCATGGAGTAAAGTTGTTTTGCCATTCCTTACTTAGAAGATCATCTTTAACGTCTTTACCTTCATTATTCTTATTCTCATTTCCATTTCCATTGCTACAGCTTATTCTACTTTCAAACAATCCTTGAAGCAACATCTCTGCATCATCATTCATATCAATCCCTACACTACCACCGTCGCCATAGTAGCAGCCATCGGAATACAGACTTCCCATAGGGTCTCCATCATTGACGTCACCATCGATTCCAAAACCGACTTGGTGAGTGAAATCCATAGGACTAACAGTAGCCTCAACTCCAACGCCATTAATGTCGTTCACAAGCTTCTCAATCTCACTCATTCCAGAATTGTTATTTACCCCAAAATTCCACTCCGATAACAAAATGTTCTCATCGCCATCTCCTTCAACAATAATCGTTTCCATTCCGCCTAATTCGCCAATAGCCACCATCGAATTTCCTCCATTCATCAAATCGCCCATATTCACTTCCGATTGAACAATCCCTAACTCCCCCACCATACTGCTACTACTTCCCCCAATTTTATCATTCAAATTCATCACCATATTAATAAACTATTGATCCATCAAATTCCTTCCATTATCAACCAGATCCATCCATTGCTCCCTATTTCAAGCGGAGGAGAGTTATAAGGAACAAAATTAATAGGAGGAGGAGGAAGACGATGAACCTATTGATGATACTCGATTCGTTTTTGACAGTATCTTACCTCCCTCCGACCATCCAGAACAATGCGAGCAGTTCCTCGTTAGTGAGTTGGGAAATATGATGACCTTGATGCAATTGATGCATTAGAAGATCGAGTTTGAGTTCTTGATTCTTCTTGATGAGTTTCTTTAGCATATCTTGAGCTTTGGTGGCTCGTTCCTTGAGATATGTCTCTTGATTCGTCATTTTCTTCTTGCGTTCAACTTCCAGAAGGCTAAGAAAGTGACAGTAGAGGTGTTGAGCGGCAGAGAGAGATGACCAGATGACGAGATGGACCTCGTCAGGGCCATTGACGACGGCAAAGGCAAAAAAGCCGTAGAGAGTGGTGAGTTCACTTACTTTCTTTAACAATCCGAGCCTTCGTTTCTTGAAACAGAATTTTCTTGCATTATCGCTTGCAATCCAAACCAACTTCACTTTCTTCCTCGTCATTGAGACTCTCTCTGGCTTTCTTGTTCTTCCTCTTCTTTCTGGGCTCTGATTTTAAGGTGCTACAATGGAGTTATAAGCCTTGGGGTTAAACTTTTTATTTTTATTTTTCTTTTTCTCAGTTTTTCTATTCTCTTGGTAAATGAATTACTAGGGGCATTTTTGTCCTTTAGTAACTAGTGGTAATTAAAGATGAAAAATACACTACTGCATCTTGCATTCCACCTATCTTTCTGTAGCTATCCAATAGTCCAATCATAGTTTACCATATGATTAAAAAAGTTGTATCAGTATGATACTCGAGTGAGTTGTACAAAAATGAGTGCAACACGGGATGCACCCAAGTGTGTATATATGTATATATGAGAAGAGTTGATCGTGTGACAAACTATGATTTTTTTTTTTTTTTTTTAGGAAGAAAGAACGAGCGGTTACACACCCATAAGAGGTAGTCCAATCCTGGTGTTACAATATGTGCGGTAAGGGAGTTGAATCTCTCACTTTGAGGATAATAATACAAACACTTTGCCAGTTGAAGCTATGTTCATTTTGGCAAATTGTAGCCGGATGATAGAGTGAGCTACACAAAGTTGGCTATGAATGCAATTTTTTCTTAAGGATAGATGAAAATTACTGTAAAAAAATTAGGGGAAAACAAACATAATTTTCAAAGCTTAAAATCCAAAAAAAACTAATTATTAACCAAAACCTAAATTTGATGTTTAATTATAAGCAAATGTTGTGTAGCCTATATAATTAAACTCCTTTAGAGAAATCATTAAATCTACCAAACCTTACTTTAAAAAAAAAAAGGAAAAAGAAATAGAATATATCAAAAAAGCTATACAAAATTCATACCCTACAAAGTTATAAAGAACTTTAAAAATTTTATTTTTGAAATAAAAATTCATATTTTTGTCGGTCAACATTGGAATTGTGATTGGTAATAAAGATGAGTTGTCAAAAGGAAAATCTGTAATAGTAGGGGTAGTTATAAAGCAATTAACCCAAAATTAAATATTACTATATCATTATGAGTTGTCATTTTAACTAAAAACAAACTTTATTATTATTTATGATGCCAAAAATATATATTTATATATTATATTAGGTGTGAAATGGGAATTACGGTTAAGTTTGAATTGATATTGAGACAATTGGTTGATGAACTGTTGTTTTTTTCTTTTCTTTGTTTTTATGTGAAAAAAAATTATTATTTTTAATTTTTTTTATAATCTATTAATACATTTTCTTTTTCTCTTTTTCTTTTGTTCTTATTGCTATTAATCTTTTATAATTTTAAGGCTATGAGTACCAAAGGTTAAAATATCTTCTCTTCTTTAGTGATGAAATGTACCGAGATCTGTAATATGATTTCTTTCCTTTCGTGAATTTCGAGGCATGTATTTTTTTCTCAATTAAACGATAGTGAATTTTATGAAAGTAATAATTTAATTGCTAGATTTTAGTGGGTAATGAATTTAAGGGTAATTATTTTAAATGGTAAAACTCTTGAAAATATTTTTAGTATAACAAAATATTACTGTCTATCAGTGATAGATCGCGATAGACATCTACAATGGACGACAGATCACGATGGACATCAATCTCGCAGTCTATCATTGATAGATAGTAACGTTTTGTTATATTTGTAAATAAGTTGGTTCATTTTCCTTTATTTGAAAATACCTCATGATTTTGTCTCTATATTTTTAGTTTTATAATAATTTAGTACTTTTATTTTGAAATTTTTAATGATGTCATCCGTATCTTGAACAATCGTTATGTATTTAAAAGTGCATAGGCTAATGGCGTTTAGGGAAATAGTTGGTTATTATAGTCCTAGGTTATTATAATTAAGTTATAATATTTTGTGCGTTGAGTATAGATTATTTTAATTAGGTTATAATAGTATGTGTTTGAGGTATAAACTATTTTAATTTGAGAAGAAAATAGTAAACACTGTAGTAATGAATAAAAAGATATGAATGTGAAATAGTAAAAGCCATAACAAATAGTAAATACTATAGCAAATGAGGGTTTTGAAATAATGTTGACTGTAACTAATTGGGGAATACAAAATAGTATTTACTGTAGGAAAAGATAGTTATTATAATCTTAGGATAGTTTTCGCCCCAAACACACCCTAAATTGTTACATACTAAAGATCAAGAGACTAAATTGTTACTTTCCATAAATATTCATGATTAAGATTGTTTTAACTTTTAAGAGTGTGAATGCTTTGAGTTGTTAGTTTTTAGGATTATTATTTTTATCGATGTCACTTCTGGAAATCTGATTAAACATATTCTATTAAAGTATGATGTCGTGTTCTGCATGTGACATCTGAATATCATGAAATAAATGTTCTTATTGTATCTTTTGAAACCGACGTACTAGATATGTAAGTTACGTCATTTTTGACTTGTTTAGAAGGTCAATTATTAAAATATCATATCATTATTGTCAATGAAAGTATTACATATGATCAACGATTTATGATATATTTCAATATTAATAAACATAGTAAGTATAATATACAGATAATCGTTAATTTTTTCTTAATAATTATTAAATTGTTTTCTCTTTCAAATAAAGTAAAACAACATCAATCCACAGATTTAATATATATATTTATATATATGATAATTTCAAATTATCCATAATATTATTTAAAAAGAATATTCCTCAAATACTTTTGAAGAATAAGCGAAAAGAAGAATAATTAAATCCAAAGTATTACAATACAACTCTCACAGTCTCACGTTGTCACACTCCGCACCCGATTACCCTCCTAACCTGGACGGAATGGTGATTGCAGCAGTTACCAACCCTTTTTCTGGCACTTACTGCCTAACTTACCTTAAAATAATTTCAAACCCTGAATACATACATAATAACACAAAGCTTAACACATTTCCATTACAGGGTTCACAACATTGATTTTACATAGATTATACAACCTAGTGAGCCCTATCAAGAATACTAGTCACTAGACAGACATATGTGTACTAACTAATACAGGTCTTCGATTACGCTTCCTTCAACCTGTTTCTTTGAGTGGCAGAGCAGCAACAGAAAAGTCTTTTGGGAACTGACCGTTACCTGAAAGAAAACATTTGAAAACGTGAACTAGAAGCCCAGTGAGTGACTTAATAAAATATAAATCGCATGCTTAAAATCGAAAGCTTGGAATCATAATACTGAAACTAAAGTATTCCAAGCAAACGTGTACATAAAACCTTTAAAACCATTGCATTTGAAACCTGAATCTTAGTTGAGAATGAACATTCATTGTTCTAATTCCCAACGCCAAACCATGGCTGTATGAGACCTTTACTTCGACCTGTTCACATTAAACTATGGCTAAGAGATATCCCTACGTCGATTTCTTTCAATATATCAATGGGCATCTCAAGCAATTTCCTTAAAACATTAGCATTGATAACCACTCTTAAACACCATTAAAGATCATTATTCTCTAGTTGAGAATGAGTATACTTCGCTCTAGCTCCTAACATCTGTTATCGGCCAAGAGACCCATATTTTAGTCTCTTTTTGTTGGTATATGGCCTAGGAGATCCATACTTGGCCTCTCCTTCAAAACTACCCACGTGTACGTGGAGGTTTCTATGTATCGTCAACACCTTAGGTACATTTATTCATATACCTTTCTTACCTTCAGTACTCCTCTTCATTGTGTTTAGGAATATCAACGCATGTACTTTAGCAATCTTAGGTATATAAACATAGCATACCAAGCTTAGTTTTAACCCTAACGCATGCTTCATACTCTATAAAATAAGTTGGCTTAAATCGTGTTGAATTAGTCTGTAAAACTATTATCATGTGTTAGATATGGAAATGTGTTAGATACGGAAAACATACTTCGAAAACTCATATATTCGTAACATCATGCGTTGATAAACATTCATAAGCATTAGCAATTCCAAACAATCCTTTTAGTCTATGAGAAGATACGACTACCTTTATCCTTAGTTGAGAGTGAACAACTAAATCTAACCCTCAACGTCAACCTTAGTCGGGGAGAACTTTTGTTCAATCCCTCGACGTCGTATTACCTACGTGCACGTGGTTATAACTGAGTACCATCATACCTTATGTACCTAACTAGGATACCTTCTCATTGTCCTTCAGTATCCTCAGGTACTTGACTAGGATACCTTCTCATTATCCTTCAGTATCCTTAGGTACTTGACTAGGATACCTTCTCATTGTCCTTCAGTATCCTTAGGTACTTCTACTCTAATACCTTCTCAAACGTCCTTCAGTATCGAGTTGCTAAGATACCTTCTCAAATGTCCTTCGGTATCAAGTTGGTCCGGTACCTTCTCTATAGTCCTTCGGTACCAAGTTGGTCAAATACCTTCTCAAATGTCCTTCGGTATCTGGTTGGGCAGATACCTTTTCAAATGTCCTTCGGTATCGCGTTTTAAGTAAAATTAGTCATAAACATTTGGTTAAACACTAAGGCATAGTGCTCAAATCATCATACTAGTTCATCCATCATACTAGTTTATCATAAAAATGGAGTTACTTAAACATGGTGAAAGTATTTGGAAAAGATAACATATTTAAATCATATCAATTCCATGGAAGACATGCTTTACTTAGCATGAGAGACAGTTTCACAAATATGTTGCTTGACACTTCATTTAAACACTTAGCATGAGAATAACTTCAAAGAAATCATAGTTTCCAACACTTAGCATGAGAAAGGACTTCAAGGAAACCATAGTTTTTAAATCATTAAAACGTTAATTCATCATATAGTCACTCACAGTACGTTGGCCTCTTAACGGGTTATACGCCTCTCTTAACTCTTCTTGGCCTGAAAGGATATAATTCCCGGTTAAACTACTTAGAATTCTTAGCAAAGTACCTCAAATTGTTCATTTACTAATGGAACTTTCATCATAAAAGATTGCCTTACTAGCTAGATCCCCCTGGGCGACATCAATGAGATCCCTAGAGCGACACTAGCGAGATCCCTATAAGCGACACCAGCGAGATCTCCATGAGCGACACCAGCGAGATCCCCTACCAGCGATGTCAGCGATACCAGCCCAAATTCTAGCGAGATTTCCTTCATTAGCGAGATCCTCTTCACAAAATTCGTGAGATCTTCTTTATTAGCGAGATCCTCTTCACAAAATTAGCGAGATCTCCTTCATTAATGAGATCCTCTTCACAAAATCTCGCTATAATCTCCACAGTGAGCTGTTTCCTTATTCTTCCTAAGCAGTTGTCTGCTTGTGCACAAATTCTCTGTTACAATTTTAAAAATTCATAACTCAAAATCCAGACATTTTTTGAATAAACTTCATTCTACAAACATGTTTAGAATTGAGTTAACTTTCTTATCTTAAAATTTCAGCTATAAATTCCTTATAATTTGGCCCAGAGCTCTCAATATTCACCTCGGGCCCTGATTAACCCGAGATTCTGTCTCTTTTGTAATTTCAACACTTTCCATCCTTCTTCTCCTGCCATCTTTCTCCGGCAAGACAACTTTGAAATCTAAATTCTCCCAGATTTCAAAGGGCACCGATTTCACTAAATTTTCTCATGTAGATTGCCAAAACCAAACTTTCGAAGTTTATTTTCCCTTTTAATCTTCCTGTCGCCTCCCAAATTCAAGAATTAATCGCCACGTGTCAAACCAATAAGTGAGCTTCCTTATTTTGTGTTTTCCTTTTCCTTTCTCTACAACTTATTTAAATAACATGAATTTTCACTTATATGATATTTAATATATATTCCTTTAGCCAAACATGCTTGTTTAGGACACTTTGAATTCGGGGTTTACACTTAGCTACACAATAGCTTATTTCTCCTTGCTTCCAGCCTCTAACCCTCCTAAAACATGGGTTCATTTAACTCATTAGGAGACATCTCATTACTTACTCTTATTTAAAGTAATTAGGGTTCAGGCTTTACACATGTCTCACCAGTTTTCAGAATTGCATGCATGATAGGCCACGTGGAAAATTTTGAAATCTATACATATGTATGTGAGGGCTATTCAAGAAACATGTGAGATCATGTTGTCTTTAATCCATTTTGGAGGAATTTTCATTTTAAATTATACCTATTTAAATCTTGAACTTTAATAAATTTATCGATTAATCATTTTTTTAAGATTTGGTTTGAAAAATATTGTAAAAATTATATAATTCTTTTTTAAATTTATCTTTTAAATTATTATAAGTGAATCAATTATTTAGACCCTTTATTAAGATTACATTTGAAAATTGTCGATGCATTTCATTCTTATACGTGTGTAGACTTTTCGAGATATTGAATTAATAAAATAGATGATTAAACTTGATGCATGGACACTCTTCAAAAGAAGTTTTAGTTGAGAGTCTAAATTGATTTGTTTATGAATGTTTAAGAGTTTAGAAAATTATATGTCTCACACGATATTTACCTAAAAAGAACGTATGGAGGGTGTAAAATTGATATATCTACGAAAGTTTAGGATTTAAATTGATATAATTATTGTTAACTTAGTATTTTTTTTCTAATTTAAAAAGAACAATTGGTTTTTGTTTGGCATGCAATAAATAAATATGATATAGTTTGTTTTAATAATTATCATCGATTTTTTTAAAAGTTAGATAATTTAATAAATTTTATTATAATATTTGTATATTATGGCATTCCATCTTAGAGAGTTGTACCAATGGTACCTATTCGACCTAATTTTTTTTTTTTAAAATGTTTTGTGAAATGGAATATTTGAATCGTCTCCTTCATTATTCTTTAAATGAACAACTACACATGAAAAGTTGAGTCCCATAGGTAAATTGTAACACATAAATTTACTAAAAATATAAAGGCAAAATGTATAGGTAAAGAGTTTTTCCTAATAACATTTTTTTTTCATATATAGGATAGATTTATAAATATAATATACGAATCCATTAACAACAATAATGAATCAGTATATAGTCTAGGCATAACAAACTTTAAGACCCATTCATTATAACATAAAATAAAATATAAAGTTTCTAACTCAACAAAATTGAAATAATTTAATTTATTTTGTTATAATTTAATTGATTAAGATACATATGTATATATATATATTTAAACATTAAAATAAAGAATTCATAAAGTAAAACTTCTAATGTTGATATGTTTAATCACGACCATAGTGTTGTAACAAGACGAACAATACCCAACGAAAGACACAACTAATTTGTTTTTACCATAGTGGGGCCTATCATTTGTAACTGAAATAGAAAAAACCAAATTAGCTTTGTTTAAATACTCTTCTCTTTTATGAATTTTATGTTCTCTAATTTAATCTTTAACTTCCAACCCATCCTTATCTTCTCTTTCTTTACTTATTCATTTATTTTTATTTTACCCTTTTAGTTAGACAATGATAGGTCTTAATCTTTTTTCTTTTTCTTTTTTCTTTTTATAATTTTAAGATTTCAAAAATCAAATCTTACCTTCTTTTATTTTATTTTTAAAATTGGCTCAGTTTTTTTTTTATTTGAGTTAAATAACAAAACAAAGAAATTAATATGTAGAAGAATGTTTACTAAACTTAATTGTAAAAAATGAAATATCCGAAATCAAATAGTTACTAAACAGGACCTAAATCGTTAGTTTTCATAAAAGTTAATGACTAAAAATGTTTTTCAACCTTTATGTTTTTAAGTTTAGATGGTTTAAGTCGTTGCTTTTTAGGGTTACTATTTTTATTGATGTCGCGTGTGAAGACTCTAACTAGATATATTCTATATTAATATGATGTCTCGTTGTGCACGCGTCATTTGAATATCACAAAATCAATGATCTTATCATGTCATTCAAAACCAATACACTAGATACGTAAGTTACGTCATTTTTGAACTGTTTAGATTGTTAATTATTGAAATACCATATCGTTCGTTATCAATAAAACGTAATAGATAATTGTAATTATTAATAATATATTTTAATATTAATATACATAGTAAAAATAACACATGGGTAACCAACAAATATTCTCAAATAATTACTAAATTTTGTTTCGTATCATTATTGTCTCTCTTTACTCCCAAAACAAGACGATACCTCAAAATGAGATTAATTTAAAATATCTGTCATTCTCATTTTTTAATAATATTTTTATAAGATTTCACATTTGTTCTATGATTCAAACACCCATTATTATTCCTAAAAAAAATATACCCATTATTATTTAAAAGGAATATTCCTCAAATTTCAAGAATAAGCCAAAAGAGAATAATTATCCAAAATATTGCCACCCTCATGTTCTCACGTTTCACCATCTTTCGTAATTACATGCATGTGAGACCATTGTGGGAGTTACAATAATAATAATAATAATAATAAAAAAAAAAAAAAAAAAAAAATAATAATAATAATAATAATAATAACATTTATAATTTTATTAAAATAAACCTAGTTCATGAATTCGAAGCTAGATGTTCTATTCTTCCATTCCAAATATTATAAAAAAATTGCGAGAGATCGAAAATCGAATTTCCGAATTCACTAAATAAGTATACATCAATAATATATGAAAAATCAGATATTTAAATTCTTATAAAAAGAGACAATTTAAACTTCACTCAATTAACTTAGACAAACTTGATACAGAATTATCTGGACAAATACTAAAATAGTGATCATTAGGCATGATGATCATACATTTTTTTTAATCTCTAAAAAATGCTTAAGTAGACTACTCCTAATATTTTCATTAATCCACAGTTAAAAAAGGGAACTAGATTTTAACTACTCATAAGAAACTAACACATTATTCTATTTTCTTTAGACACTAGATCATAATTCATACCATCATAATATTTTTATATATATATAGAGAGAGAAAATTGGAGTAACCCCCAAATTCCTCCATTATTTAGAGCTTAATTAAGAAGAAGCAATCATGGAGTAAAGTTGTTTTGCCATTCCTTACTTAGAAGATCATCTTCAACGTCTTCACCTTCATTATTCTGATTCTCATTTCCATTTCCATTTTGAATTTCATTTCCATTTCCATTTCCATTTCCATTTCCATTGCTACAGCTTATTCCACTTTCAAACAATCCTTGAAGCAACATCTTTGCATCATCATTCATATCAATCCCTACACTACCACCGCCGGAAAGAGATATTCAATCAACCAAGCAAAGAACCACTACCACAGTCTTCACCAAGACAACAGGAAGGAAGAGAGTCAAGGGCAGGGTAAGAGGTAGTAGCAGCCATCAAAATACAGAATCCCCGTAGGGTCTCCATCGTTGACGTCACCACCGATTCCAAAACCCACTTGGTGAGTGAAATCTATAGGACTAACAGTAGCCTCAACTCCAACGGCATTAATGTCGTTCACAAGCTTCTCAATCTCACTCATTCCAAAATTGTCATTTACCCCAAAATTCCACTCTGATAATAAAATATTCTCATCGCCATCTCCTTCAACAATAATCGTTTCCGTTCCTCCTAATTCGCCGATTTCCACCATCGAATTTCCTCCATTCATCAAATCACCCATATTCACTTCCGATTGAACAAACCCTAACTCCTCTACCATACTGCTACTACTTCCCCCAATTTTATCAATTGAATTCATCACCATATCAATAAACCATTGATCCATCAAATTCCTTCCATTATCAACCAGATCCATCTCATTGCTCCCTATTTCAAGCAGAGGAGAGTTAAAAGGAACAAATTCAGGAGGAGGAGGAGGAGGACGATGAACCTCTTGATGATACTCGATTCGTTTTCGGCAGTCTCTTATCCACTTTCCGACCATCCAGAACAATGCGAGAAGTTCCTCGTTGGTAAGTTGGGAAATATGACGACCTTGATGCAATTGATGCATCAGAAGATCGAGTTCGAGTTCTTGATTCTTCTTGATGAGTTTCTTTAGCATAACTTGAGCTTTGGTGGTGCGTTCCTTGAGATACGTCTCTTGATTCATTATTTTCTTCTGGCGTTCGACTTCCGAAAGGCTGAGAAAGCGACGGTAGAGGTGTTGAGCGGCGGAGAGATATGGCCAGATGACGGGATGGTCCTCGTCGGGGCCATTGACGACGGCAAAGACGAAAACACCGCAGAGAGTGGTGAGTTCACTTACTTTCTTTAACAATCTGAGCCTTCGTTTTTTGAAACTGGCTTTCCTTGCATTATCGCTTGCAATCCAAACCAACTTCACTTTCTTCCTTGTCATTGAGACTCTCTCTGGCTTTATTGTTCTTCTTCTTCTTTCTGGGCTTTGATTTTAAGGTGCAACAATGGAGTTTATTTATAAGCCTTGTGGTTATACTTTTTATTTTTATTTTTCTTTTTCTAAGATTTTTTATTCTTTTGGTAAATGAATTACTAGGGGCATTTTTGTCCTTTAGTAACTAGTGGTAATTAAAGATGAAAAATACACTAATGCATCCTGCATTCCACCTATCTTTCTATAGTCACTCAATAGTCCAATCACAGTTTACCATATGATTAGAAGAGTTGCATCGGTATGAGAAATATTCAGATATATCTGGGTCTATATCTATCTTTGTGTATCCACCAAATTATCTTATCATAATTTGTTACGTGATAAATTCTTTTTATCTCTTTATTTAAATATTTTAATTCTTATTGTGTGTGATGAAAGTAAGATGCATAGAAATGTATACATCCTAGACCACATCTTTTTTTTTAGTCTTACTCTAACCATAGAAAATAAATAATTTAATATAGATATATGAGTAATATTTAAGTGCAGCCACAAGACTCTACTCATCTCCATGCACGCGTTGATACTCGAGTGAGTTGTACAAAAATGAGTGCAACACGGGATGCACCTAAGTGTGTATATATGTATATATGAGAAGAGTTGATTGTGTGATAAACTATGGTTTTTTTTTTTTTTTTTTGACTGGAGTAGGGGAGGCGAATCTCTCACTTCGAGGTTAATAATACAAACACTTTGCCAGTTGAAACTATGCTCATTTTGGCAAACTATAGTCGGATGATAGAGTGAGCTACACAAAGTTGGCTATGAATGCAAATTTTTCTTTAGGATAGATGAAAATTATTGTAAAAAGATTAGGAAAAAACAAACACAATTTTCAAAGCCCAAAATCCAAAACAAACTAATTAACCAAAACCTAAATTTGATGTACAATTATAAGCAAAAGTTGTGTAGCCTATATAATTAAACACCTTTAGAGAAATCATTAAATCTACCAAAACTTACTTGAAAAAAAAAAAAGAAAAAGAAATAGAATATATCACAAAAGCTATACAAAATCAAACCCTACAAAGTGTTAAAAAAAATGAACTTTAAACAATTTATTTTCGAAATAAAAATTCATATTTTTCAACATTCAAATTGTGATTGGTGAATGTTAAAGGAAAATCTGGAATATTAGAGGTAGTTATATAGCAATTAACCCAAAATTAAATATTACTTTATCATCTTAGTTGTCATTTTGACTAAAAAGAAAAAACTTTATTATTATTTATTATTCCAAAAATATACATTTATATATTATATTAGGTGTGAAATGGGAATTACATGTAATCATTTGAATTGATATTTGAAATGAACTGTTGCTTTTTCTTTTCTTTGTTTTTATGTGAAAAAATTATTATTATTTTTAATTTTTTTTTATAATCTATTATTACATTTTCGTTTTCTCTTTTTGTTTTGTTCTTACTGGCATTAATCTTTTATAATTTTAAGGCTATGAGTACCAAAGATTAACAAATCTTCTCTTATTTAGCGATGAAATGTAGTGAGATTTGTAATATGTTTCCTTTCCTTTTGTGAATTTCGAGGCAGGTATTTTATCTCAGTTAAACGATAGTGAGTTTTATGAAAGTAATTTAATCACTAAATTTTAGTGGATAATGAATTTAAGGGTAATTATTTTATATGGTAAAACTATTGAAAATATTTTTAGTATAACAAAATATTATTGTCTATTCGTGATAGATCGCGATAGACATCTATCAATGGACGACATTTCACAATGGACATCAATCTCGCAGTCTATCATTGGTAGATAGTAATATTATGTTATATTTGTAAATAAGTTGGTTCATTTTCCTTTATCTGAAAACACCCCATGATTTTGTCTCTATATTTTTATTTTTATAATAATTTAGTACTTGGATTTGAAAATTTGTAATGATGTCATCCGTATCTTGAACAATCGTTATGCTTTTAAAAGTGCATAGGCTAATGGGCGTTTGGGGAAAATAGTTGGTTATTATAGTCCTAGGTTATTATAATTAAGTTATAATAGTTTGTGCATTAAGTATAGATTATTTTAGTTTGAGTTATAATAGTATGTATTTGAGGTGTAAACTATTTTAATTTGAGAAGAAAATAGTAAATACTATAGCAATGAATAAAAAAGAGATGAATGTAAAATAGTAAAAGCTATAACAAATAGTAAATACTGTAGCAAATGAGAGTTTTGAAATAATGTTGATTGTAGGTATTTAATATAACAAAAGATGCTTATTATAATCTTATGATAGTCTTCGCTCCAAACACACCTTAAATTGTTACATACTAAAGATCAAAAGACTAAATTGTTACTTTTCATAAATATTCACGATTAAGAATATTTATTTTAACTTTTAAGAGTGTGAATGTTTTGAGTTGTTAGTTTTTAGGGATACTATTTTTATCGATTTCACTCCTGGAAATCTGATTAAACATATTCTATTATCGTATGATGTCGTGTTCTGCATGTGACATCTAAATATCATGAAATCAATGTTCTCATCGTATCTTTCAAAACCGACATACTAGATATGTAATTTACGTCATTTTTGACTTGTTTAGAGGGTCAATTATTAAAATATCATATCATTATTGTCAATGAAAGTAATACATATGATCAACTATTTATGATATATTTCAATATTAATAAACATAGTAAGGATAATACATAGATAATCGTTAATTTTTTCTTAATAATTATTAAATTTTGTTTCCTACCATTATTTTCTCTTTTAAATAAAGTAAAACAACATCAATCCACAGATTTAATATATATATATATATATATGATAATTTCAAATTACCCATATTATTATTTAAAAAGAATATTCTTAATATTCTTTTGAAGAATAAGCCAAAAGAAGAATAATTAAATCCAAAATGTTACAATACAACTCTCACAGCCTCACTGGTTTCCGAAATTGCATGCATGACAGACCACGTGGAAGATTTTTAAATCTATACATATGGGCGTGAGACCAGCTATTCAAGAAACATGTGAGATCATGTTG
Organism: Benincasa hispida; assembly: GCF_027475165.1. Taxonomy (NCBI): domain Eukaryota; kingdom Viridiplantae; phylum Streptophyta; class Magnoliopsida; order Cucurbitales; family Cucurbitaceae; genus Benincasa; species Benincasa hispida. The sequence goes on along the minus strand of NC_143488.1, from coordinate 73,963,895 downwards.
TCTTTAATCAATTTTTCAGAAATTTTCATTTTACATCCCTTAAATTATACCTATTTAAATCTTGAATTTTCATAAATTTACTAAAAATATAAAGGAAAAATGTATAGGTAAAGAGTTTCTCCTAATAACATTTTTTTCATCTATAGGATAGATTTATAAATGTAATATATGAATGGATATTAACAATGACACTTATGAATCAGTATATAGTCTAGGCATAACAAACTTTGAGACCCATTCGTTATAACATAAAATAAAATATAAAGTTTCTAACTCAACAAAACTGACATAATTTAATTTATTTTGCTATAATTTAATTATATATATAATTTCAACCAAAATGTCAAAATCTCACGTTTCGAAAATCCAAGGATTAAGAAAATAACTTAAACCAATATATATACACATTAAAATAAAGAATTCATAACGTAAAACTTGTAACGTTGATATCCCCATGGTTTAATCACGACCATAGTGTTGTAACAAGACAAACAATACCAATGAAACGGACAACTAATTTGTTTTTACCATAGTGTGGCCCCACCATTTGTGACTGAAATAGAAAAAACTAAATTAGCTTTGTTCAAATACTCTTCTCTTTTGTGAATTTTATGCTCTCTAATCTTATCTTTAACTTCCAACCCATCCTTATCTTTTCTTTCTTTGCTTTTTAATCTTATTTTTATTTTTTATTTTACCCTTTTAGTTAGACAATGGTAGGATCTAGATTATCCATAATTGTTTTTAAAAATTGTAATCGATATTTTATCTACATAATTATATTAAAATTAATAGACCGTTTTTTAAATCTATTTTCAATAGATTCACTTTCTCCTAACTACCGACAAGTTTATATTTGGTGATAAATTAGGAATATTTTCTATGTTTGGAAGTAATTTTAGAATGTTTGAAATTACGTGTGTTTTAAAATAGTGATTATTGGGTAATGGTGTATACAGGTGAAACCCACAATTATTTAGACCTCGTTCATAACTATTTAATTTTTTAAAAGTTAGATTTGTTTTCTTCAAATTTATTTATTTATTTATTTTAAAATTTGAATTAGCATCAAATCTTTATTTTGAAATATCACTCTATATTCTATTTATCCTTTTTCTTCTTTCTTCTTTCTTTCTTTCTTTTTTTTTTCTCTCTCTCTCTCTCTCTCTTTTTTTAATTAGTATCAAAGCCTTTCTTTTGAAATTTTTATTTATCCATCCATTTTTTCTTGTTTTATTTTCAAATAATACTTTATCTAAATTTTTTCATACTTATCCTTTTTATTATTTATTATGTTTTCACACTATCATAGTTTATTTCCTCTCCATTTTTTTAATGATTTGCTGTAAAACCCGAATTACTTCAAGTAAGAGTAAGTAATGTGATGTCTTCTAATGAGCTAAATAAAACCATGTCTTAGGAAGGGAAGAAGATGTAAGCAAGAAGAAATAGGCTCTTGGGTAACTAAGTGTAAAAGTAGGACAAAACTCGACTAGACTAAGGAAAGTCATGCTTGATGGTGGAATGCATAATAAGCATATGAATGAGACCATGCCATCTAATGAGGTATGGTGCTGAAGTAATATTGTGAGTGAAGTTAGCAAAAGGAAATTTGCTAAATCCTAGCCCTTTATCACCAATAGTGGGCCAGGTGGCACAAGGAGGGTTCATGCTGGATTTTAGGCGGTAATATAAGCAAGAAGGTCGAGTTCATTGGGTCGGTTTGGACAAACTACTTAGACTATTTATGTAATTTCGCTGTGTGTCTATTTTCTGTGGCTGGGCTGCTGGAAGGAAAACACGCCGGAATAAGGCCGGAGGGTCAAAATAAAGATGAAGGATTCGTTTCTCGAGTGAATCTAGGCCATCAGTGAATAATTGAAGCTCCAGGACGAATTACGAAGCGTTATGGGCTAAAAATTTGAGGAAATATTTTTAACTCAGTTATAAACAACCTTGTAGAATGAAACTTTTTAAGATGAGGCCTGGAAATTGAGTTATATAATTTTGAAGTTTGAACTGGAAATTGTTGAACAAGCAGACAACTGTTTGAATTGGGGTCAATGATGAAGTTTTGAATCTCTAGATTAACGACGAGGAATTTTGAACTAAAATTTTAAGGTAATGTTGCTA